>NW_020664563.1:4779124-4884611 GCF_002925995.2 Terrapene triunguis | reverse complement strand
GAGGCTAGGGACACCATCCCTGCCCATCCTGGCTAATAGCCATTGTTGGACCTATCCTCCATGAATTTATCTAGTTCTTTTTTGAACCCTGTTATAGTCTTGACCTTCACAACATCCTCTGGCAAAGAGTTCCACAGGTTGACTGTGCGTTGTGTGAAAAAATACTTCCTTTTGTTTGTTTTAAGCCTTCTGCCTATTAATTTCATTTGGCGGCCCCTAGTTCTTGTGTTATGAGTAGGAGTAAATAACACTTCCTTATTTACTTCCTCCACACCAGTCATGATTTTAGACCCCTATCATATCCCCCGAGTCGTCTCTTCCGAGCTGAAAAGTCCCAGTTTTATTAATCTCTCCTAATACAGAAGCTGTTCCATACCTTTTCTGAATCATTTCCAATTCCAATATATCTTTTTTGAGATGGGGCGACCACATCTGCACACAGTATTCAAGATGTGGGAATACCATGGATTTCTATAGAGGCAATATGATATTTTCAGTCTTATCTATCCCTTTTCAATGATTCCCAGTGTTCTGTTCGCTTTTGACTGCCGCTGCACATTGAGTGATAGTTTTCAGAGAACTATCCACAGTGACTCCAAGATCTCTTTCTTGAGTGGTAACAGCTAATTTAGACCCCATCATTTTATATGTATAGTTGGGATTATGTTTTCCTTAGCATTTTGTTTCCCAACATTTACTTCTTGTTGACATCCTGGCAGTTGCCAAACATCTAATAAAGGTACATTGATGAAATATCTTAAGGCCATGTATGAATGTTTATGTGTTTGAACATGTCTTTAATGCAGCTAAACTTTTATCTGATCTTAGTGCTGTAAAATGTACTTTGAAAATGCCGGGTATACTGGCTTTAATGGCTGTCAAACTTCACTGGAAGATACACTTACAGCATATTAAATGCCAGGACTTGACCTGTTGGCTAGATAGCAGACACTTAACGTTGAGAAATGGATATTATGAAGTGAAACAGAGGAAAAAAATCCCTGGAGTTGATTTGAAAACTGATCTATTCATTAAAGTTTACATGAAGCTGAACATGTTCATGATGTAACTGCTAGCTCCATTGTATTTAAACTCCTCTTATTTAGTCTTTAGTTTTTATAAATAAATCCAATTATTTTTCAGGTGTCTGACCGACAAAGCTATCTTGTGATTTCTTTGGTTCTCAGTGTCATCCTGGGTTTGATGCTTTGTATGCAGCGTTGCAGAAATACATCTCAGTTCAATGAAGATTACCTCTCAAAAATCCCCAAAAGTAATCACTACCCAAGCCCCAAAAGGTAATCCCTGACATTTTAATCAATTCTTACGTTATATTTACACTTTATGTAGCATTTGATAGTTGCTCACTTTATTTCCATCCAGTTGAATGATGTTTGTCCATTTTAATTATACCAGTCTGTGCTTTTATGTAAATTCAGAAGTTTGGGTTCTGATAAGCAAAAGGCATACCCTTTTACATCTAGACTTCTATAAAAGAATAGTTCCTTTGAAGGAGTTTATACAAAGTAGCACCTTTTATTTGCAATAGGGTCTAACATCACTAATGTAGGAATGGGATCAGATCCTGGATGTGGAGAGAGAGCACTGCATCTCACTCTCCAGCAGCTTTCTTTGGCCATCAGAGCACCACTGGCAAAGTCCAGAGTAGTTTTGAGAAACCTTGCCATGGGGAAGGCTTGCTGCAGTGTGAAGGTGTAACACCGACAGAGCCCAGTCGCCGGCGGGCGGAATCGAACATGGAACGTCTGGAGCTAAAAGCCACATGGCTGTTAACTAAGGCTGTAGAGCAGTCTCTCTCTCTCTCTCTCTCTCTCTCTCAGTGGTCTTGGTGCTATGAGATGGGACAGAGCACCACACCCAGGAGGTGTGTGGGTTACAAAAATATAAGGAGTGGTAATGGGGGAAGGAAGTGGCTCCCAAGAGAACTCTGGGAAATGGAACTTATTGTGTTTTTTGTCATTACAGATGTTTTTCCTCCTATGATGATATGAATCTGAAAAGAAGAACTTCTTTTCCACTTGTCAGGTCCCAATCTTTTCAACTAACTAGCAAAGAAGGTATGTTTCATGTACAGCTAATTCTTCCTAGTGATGGTTGTAAAGTCTGTACCATATGAGTTATGCATTGTAGATGTATGATCATGTAGTTTATAAACCAGTTTCAAAAAAGGTAATCAAGAAGCACTCTACTTGTACACTACTGAAGTCTATCACTGTACATTGGGAAATACTGAATTGAAGTAGTTCAGTGGGTAATACTGTTTTTTTTATAGTCTCTAAAACAGAAATTTATAAAAGTTCTCTGAGTTCAGTGCAAAAAATCAATTGTTTAGGGTTACTACAGTGGAATTAACACAAGCTTTCATTTGAAAAAATAATCTTAGAACATTTTACAAATGTAAACAAAATGCTAACTACACAAGGTCAGGCACCTCAACAGTAAAAGCACTTTATTTTTAATATTTTAAAAGCAAACAGTGATGCTAAACAGATTATTTAGGAAAGAAGAGGAGAATAGCAAGCCATTGAAACTGCAGGGAAACTTTAGATGGGCAAAATGTAATAAAGTTGGAATTTGGTTATGACAGGGTCTAACACTCTTACAGAAATACTTTGATATTTATAAAGATAAATAGGCAGGACTTTGGTTTTAATGTCTCCTCCATCTTTGTACATTTGGGGCATTAGTTCAAAACTGACTGAGCGCATGCACCGTTTGAAGCCTCTAGCACAGTAATCCATTGGCCTGACCTTGTTTAGCTAGAAAGTGGAGGTCAGAGTGCTATGTGATACTACTGCACTATATGCTCACTTTAACATAAGACTCCTCAGCAAACCAAAAAATGTTAACTCCTTAATCTTGGAACTTTTAAAAAGAAATACAAGGAATGCTGCATGCTTTACTTAAAAAATAAATAAATAGAGAGAGAGAAACCGTTTGGCATGAGTTACACAGCTGAATTTGGAGTTTCAGAAGTAGACAAGCGTATTCTTTAAGGCAGTCATGAAACATTTTTTTCCTGTAAACCCTGAAATATAGTACTTAAGTTTTTGCTGTTCTAGATTAACATTGAGTTGGATTTCCATTTTTTGGTAGCAAGTGGATACTCTGATACCAGACTAGTAAAAAAATTCTCATTTGTCTTGTTCGTTTTTCTATGTCAGCATAGATACTGGCCAGCAACTATATTTCCAGTCTCTCTCTTTTTTTAATCCCCCATTTTAGTGTACATGAACCTATGTGGAAACTACTTCCTGCTTCAGGAGCAGAGTGTCAGAAAAGAAAAGAGTAAATCAGGAGAGTCCAGTGGTCAATCACCAAGCCTTGAAAATAATCAAGTGGGGGTAGAAATCAGACATTGCAGAGCTGAATTCTTACTCTAAATTAAATGGAGAGCACGTTTATATTTGGGAGTCTTAAGAAACTGGGTTCATTTTAGAATAGTATTGTCAACATTGAATAAACGAATTGTGGTTCAAAGAATATTGCCAAATATTTTTAAACTAAATGAGGGCACAGAATATGTAAACTAACCTCCTATATAAAACCTGTGTATAATTATAGACTTAACTTGAATTTGACTATTGTTATACCTAGTGCCTAAATGCTATGGTGGAAGTTTAATTTTTTTCTCAAAGTTCAAGATTTTCTGAAATGTGAGCCTAAATTTAAGCTCCTAAATAAGTGAGTACACAGCAGCTCCCATTCAATCCATACTTCATCAGAAATGTACACTTACAGTACTCCATACTCTGCAGAGAAGAATGTGCGTTGTTAAATCAGGCATCTGGTTGAGTTTATATAAATTGGGGGATACTAAATTCAAAAAAGGTAATGTTCTGAGATTGCTGTTGAGAGTGTTTTTTCCATTCTTTTGGAGGTCCTTGATGATACTAAGTATACATTTACAAACCCCTCCATTACTCCCCACCAGCAACGGCCAAGCAAAAATATTGTAAACATGTTTTATTTGATATGTTCAATAATATAATATTAAATACCAAGGACTCTACCGTAGTTAGATTTACACTTCATATCTCCTAAATTTGGGGTCACTGTCTTTAAGGAGCTAACATCATCTGCACCTAGCTGTGGAATCTGCTGGTATGTTGCTATTTTTGGAGGATCACTTCCCCAGATCATGTATCTTCACTCTCTAGCACTCCAAAAGCGGGGGGAATTAGCTCATAACTAAGCCATATTATTCTAAGGGGAGCTCTGGAAGGAAAAATCTGAGCCTGATAGAATGTTGACCTTAACTTTAATTTACACTTGTCAGTATCCACAACTCTCTATGTACTAGCATGTTTACAGTTTGTGTGTGTGTGTGTGTATCTGAAAAAAATAAATCCAATATAAAATATAGCATTCTATAATATGTTGATTTGTAACAACCCTGAAGGAGTTTAGGTTCCAAAAACATTTTCTTCAATGTTTTGGCTGCCCAGCTTGAGACCATTTAAAAAGATCATAACTCTCGGTGGTGCTGAACACATCTTAAAATGGCACAAGCTGAGCAACCAAAATATTAAGGCGTCCAATTTCACTAGTGACTTTGCCTCTTTCACAGATGAAATCTTTTTTCCAGCTTTCATGTTAAAGGAAAATGGAATCCAATTTCCTCAGATCAGCGCCCTG
The DNA here is from genome assembly GCF_002925995.2 of Terrapene triunguis. NCBI lineage: Eukaryota > Metazoa > Chordata > Testudines > Emydidae > Terrapene > Terrapene triunguis. The sequence continues at coordinate 4,879,952 of NW_020664563.1, read as the reverse complement.
CTAAAATAAATGAAGTGCTGCTAATCGCCAATTAACGAAGAAATTGTGCTTTTTTTTTTCCCCTTGTGCTTATGGTATGAGCAAAATCACTTCAGATTTTTTTCTACCTGTGTGAGCCAAAAGAAACCACACAAACAAAAGTGAGAGTGAATTTCGAAAGTGTAGTTATGGAGACCACCTAACGCCCAAATTACTTTCTTTACTAATATCCTACATGTTCTACACCTTTGTGCTTGGCAGCATGATAATGAAAATATTGAAGGCATGGTATGCTGCTGTCGTGTCAGTCTGTTTCTTACAGCCCTAGGTACACATTGTGATGCCTCCAATTATATCCTGCTCTACACATGCTTTCTGTTATGTAGCATTCACTCTTATTGGTGATGTAACCTTTTTCAAAATATTTCTGCAGAAGAATCTTTAGTTATATGGTCTTTCAGCACAAGCAAGTTTGTTTAATACTGAGCTTCTTAGGAAGATGATCAGTGAACTTGTAAGGAGAATTGTGCAAGGAAGCCAAAAAAAAGCACCTTTATTTAATAAAGAAATGCTTAAATCTGCCCCAAATACAGGGTACTTGAACACTCCCCTCTCTTCCCTCTGAAAATATATTCTGCAAATCTTGCCTATGGTCTAATCCTTCAAATGAGATCTGCAATTGCAAAATTATATAATTGGGTAGAAATTAGCTACTCTGGAGAGAGAACTTTATACTGAACGTTTTGATGAGTTTACTTTCCATGCACATGCATCTTGTTAATATCTAATATCTAATCCATAGTATTAAGATATTTGCATGGAAAGCAGAGTAATAGTCCTTGGGAGGAGGAATGAAATCTCCTATATAGTTTCATGGTTTTAGAAATTAGCGTCTGTGGTTTCAGTTAAATTTTATTGCCCTTTCATATGTAGCCTTTCTTTTCTTATAGTGGATCCAGATGACTTCTACATTGTAGAACCTCTGAAGTTTTCACCAGAAAAAAAGGTATAGTAGCTTCCTTCCAGTTTTTGCAAGAAAAAAGTATTTTGAAAACACTACCAGTAGATGGTGCTTTTGTCGGTCACTTATCTACAATCAGGCTTGAAAGAATTGGGCTTTTATCGGTAAATGTCAGTAAATACTGATTTCACCATACACACACAAGCTGATAATAAACATTTACATCAATGATAATAAAAATGTACAGATAGGCATAGCAAGAAAAATGCTGCCTGAGAACTTCAGTTTGATTTAAAGATATTTACTTTGTGTATTTTGCCATGTGATGTTGATGATTTGTTTTACAGTTAAAGCTTTAACTTTTTGAATTTCAGCATCTACAATTATTAAAAAATTCTGGCCCCTCCCCATAATTTACTGCAACTGTGAAAATAAAAATAAAAATTTAAAAATGCTTAAAAATAAACATCAGTATTATCTATCAATTACAAGAGTTCTGCCAAGCCTATGTATGGCCTACCAGTATTCATACTTGAAATTATTTCCTGTTTGCGTTGCACAATCTAATTGTTTCCTTTTTTTCTGCTTTAGAAGAAACGTTGCAAATATAAAAGTGAAAAGATTGAGACTATCAAACCAGCATCAGAGCCTCTGCATCCATTAGCCAATGGGGAAATAAAAGGAAGGAAACCCTTTACGAACCAGAGAGATTTCTCTAATATTGGAGAGGTATATCACTCCTCATATAAGGGTCCTCCATCTGAAGGAAGCTCAGAAACCTCATCACAATCTGAGGAATCCTATTTTTGTGGCATTTCAGCATGCACAACTCTGTGCAATGGACAGACCCAAAAGACAAAAACTGAGAAGAGGGCTTTAAAACGAAGGCGGCCTAAGGTTCCAGACCAAGGGAAGTTCATAAAAACTCTAATACAGACTAAGACAGGATCAATGCCAAGCCTGCATGACATAATCAAAGGAAACAAGGATATAACAGTAGGAACACTTGGTGTCACAGCAGTTTCTGGACAAATCTAAAACTAGTCGAACTTCTCATACAGGAGATTTTTTGTTCATCTGAGAACAGTCTGTATCTTGTGGGAGAGTGGTGGGAGAAGAGATGAACTAACTGGAAAGTATTCAGAAATTATGGTTTCTGCCTCTTTTAAATAGATGGGATTGTGTCAATCTTGGTTATGAGTTTCAGCTTTACAAGGCTGACGACTTCCTATGTGGACAGCTTAGGGGTGGGAGGGATCATTTTATAAAGCCTTTTTCACAATTACTGGGGCAAAGATTGTTGAAGCCCAGTTTGTTGGGTGGAATAGGGATAAAAGCTTAATCCTCTTCCTTTAGCTTTGTTCCTATTTCTTGCACCTTCCCGTATTTATGTGCCTTTTGTCTATTTATAATGCCACTGGAAGAGGGAGAAAGATAAAACTGTCATTTGATTTCTTTTGTAACTTCTCTCGCTTTTTTGAGGATGCAACACTACAGTGCTGTAAAAGGACGTGTTGGCGTTCAGCTGGACTCAGTAATGTGGGCTGGATACTGTAGAAATACTAACATGGTAGACTTGCTGATTTAGATCTCTGTTTTGAAAACTCACTTGGGGAAAATATCTTGTTAGAAGGAATTGTAATGCCATTAATTGCATTTTTAATCAATTTCAGATGTGTATTTTATTTAGATGCGTTAAATTAATGACAGCTGTACAGTAACACTCACTGTATGTGAAGGATCTCATACTGACAAACATGCCTTTGTTTCCCAGACTGACTTTTGGAATTCTCTGTTACGATATTTAACCAAAAAGGATTGATTGCTTTATTTTGGTCACTCTGTTTTCTGTTCTAAGAATTTGGAAATTGGGGACTATCTACAAGGGGAAATGTAAGGGTGACTAGGTACAGCTGAAGATATAACTATCCTAACCAGTGCTGGGTACAAGTGCACATGACAAATGAAAGTGAGTTTGCCAAGCCTTGAAGTCTAACAGCTCAAGTCTATTTAAAAGTGGATATTTCCATAAAGTTTGCTTTTGTATTGGCTAACACATGTGCAGTGTGTGTGTGTGTGTGTGTGTGTGTGTGTGTGTGTTTTGGTACTTTCATATGAGTGTTTTTTTATTTTGACCATGATTGTATATTTGGATAAAATAGAATGTGTGACTGCATAAAATGTTGTGAATGTGTAGCTGAGTGAATGGGACAAAAGGTTATTCCTTTTTGAGAGGAGTTATAGGTTCATGTTGTAAAACTAAGTTAACTTATTAAGCACTTTTAGTGGTACCCTTTTTTAAACAGATCGAATGCCTTTTCTAGGTATTGTATGTAATGTGACTTATTTAAAGCCTTTGTTTTTGCTGCTTTCATGTTAGTTTATAAATACTTTAAAGTGATGTACTTTTAGAGTCGGTCTGCACAATTAGCCATTCAGAGCACATGGATCTGATTTATAGAACATGTAATCAGAAAGAGCTCCAAACAAGAATGAAGAAAAAATGTTTATACTATCTGAGTGCAGCATACAACATTGTGGAACAAGAATATGTAACTACAGAGCTGTAGTGCCATTAGAAACTGTGAATTTCCAAATAAATCTGAACACTTGTCTTATAAATTTAGTGGCTTTTCTTTTCTTTTATAAATCACATGTTAATGGGTTGAAGCTCAAACTCATGAAGCAGTGTGGTTTAGTTCATAGGGCACTGGACTGCGGCCCTAGGAAACCTGGTTCTTCGAGTGCTTGCTCAGGTCGATTCCATTCTAGGTGTGTGCGCGTCCACGTGCACAGTTGTCAGAGACTTTTGTCTTAGCGGTATCCGTAGGGCTGGCTGTGGCGCTCCTTTTGAGTGCCATGCTCATGTGTCAGTATATTAGGCACCGCTGACCCTACGCCCTCTTAGTTCCTTCTTACCGCCCATGATGGTGGGTTGGAGTGCCTTGTCTTGCCTTTAGCAAGAGCATTAGCAGTTCTTCATAGTCTTTTGTTCTACCTAATCTGTACATAGTTAATAGTAGTCAGAGGAGGAACGTAGACTGCATGCCTTGGATGTTAAGCGGGCGCTAGCCTTCTACATCAACAGGACCAAGCCCTTCCATAAGTCTACGTAATTGTTCGTTGCGGTGGCTGACAGTATGAAAGTCACCCTGTATCCGCCCAAAGAATTTCTTCTTGGATCACTGCCTGCATTCGCTTCTGCTACGATCAAGTGAAGGTGCTGCCCCCAGCAACTGTCACCACCCACTCGACCAGGGCGCAGGCCTCTTCCGCAACTTTTCTGGCCCAGGTGCCTATCCAGGACATCTGCAGGGCGGCCACCTGGTCGTCCGTCCATGCGTTTATGTCCCATACGTGCTTACCCAGCAGGCCCGGGCTGATGCTGGCTTTGGCAGAGCAGTACTGCAAGCCGCAAAACTGAACTCTGAGCCCACCTCCATAGATACTGCTTGTGAGTCACCTAGAATGGAATCGACATGAGCAAGCACTCGTAGAAAAAACGGTTACCTTTCATAACTGTTGTTCTTCAAGATGTGTTGCTCATGTCCATTCCATTACCCACCCTCCTACCCCTCTGTCGGAGTTGTCAGCAAGAAGGAACCGAGAGGGCATAGGGTCGGTGGCGCCTAATATACCGACGCATGAGCATGGCACTCAAGGGGGCTGCCACAGCCAACCCTACGGATCCTGCTAAGAAAAAGTCTCCAACAACTGTGAACTTGGGTGCGCACACAGCTAGAATGGAATGGACATGAGCAACGCATCTCGAAGAACAACAGTTATGAAAGGTAACCGTCTTTTCTAATCCTGGCTCGGCCACTGATATGCTATGTGATCGTGGACAAGTCACTTTACTGCTCTGTGCTTTGGTTTTCCCTCCCATCATCTGAGTTCTCTATTTAGATCCTAAACTCTTAGGGCAAGGACTTTTTCTTATTATTTGTTTGAAGAGCACCATGCAACAGGGAGCCCTGATCTCAGGGTCTTTAGATGTTGCTGTAATATTAATAAGCTATTTTACCATTTCTGTCAGATATAAATGTTGATTTATCATTTCAACTTCACTGGTAAGAAATTTAATTTGTGCAACTTTTTCTTGTTCCGGTGTCTTTAATTGTAATTTACCCAGAGCATCATTTGAAGACAAAGTGGGCATACTGTCACAGTTCCTCAGGCAAGAGGTTGTTAGGCCTGTGTTTAGCAAGATGTCAGGATCAAGAATTTTTTTTAATTATTGCCCTGTCTCCTATAGCCTTCTCTTTTTTTGTAAGATTATTGAAGTTGTGATGAAGCAATTGGAGCCTTGAACTTTTGACGCCTTTCAGTTCGGCTTTAGGTGTGAATACAGTACAGGCACTGCACTGGTTGCATTGGTCATTCTCCACAGTGGCCTACAGAAGATAGGTGACCATACTGACTTTTACAGGTGTTGAATTTTGATAATGTTTTTACCATACAATGGTTTTGACTCTATGGACTCTGATGGAGTGTTTGGAGTCAGTTATCTCTTTGAGGTTCCAGTGGGTGGGTTTTAGGTTGTTTGCCACAAGGGCTTTTATTTATGGGTTACCATAAGATTCTATTTGTCATTCTCTGTTCAGTGGGTAAGTAAGGCAATTAGGGAAGTGTGACCAATATCACTGCCAACTCTTGATTCCTGCTTGGGCCTTTGGCGTCTCCCCTTCTGTTCTCCATGTGCCGGTTACTCTGGGATAGGACACCTTTGTGCAGGGTACTTAACCAAGACTACATAGGGGTATGTAGCTTCCTGAAACTTTTTACCATTCAGTTCTTCTCCTTCAAGGTTATGAATATCTCTCTTCTCCGGGGATGTCTGCATGACATTATTCATACAACAATAACTTTAACCAAAAGAAAGATTTATTAAAAACAAGGAATGGGATTTAAAAAACCTGTTTCTTAGGAGCAGCAAAGAGTCCTGTGGCACCTTTTAGACTAAGAGACGTATTGGAGCATGAGCTTTCATGGGTGAATACCCACTTTGTCGGACATCCGACGAAGTGGGTATTCACCCACGAAAGCTCATGCTCCAATACGTCTCTTAGTCTAAAAGGTGCCACAGGACTCTTTGCTGCTTTTACAGATCCAGACTAACACGGCTACCCCTCTGATACTGTTTCTTAGGATATGTCTACACTAGCACTTTTGTTGGTAAAACTTTTGTTGGTCAGGGGAGGTGAAAAAACACACTCCTGACTGACAAGTTTCACTGACAAAAGCGCCGGTGTGGACAGAGCTATGTTATTGGGAGATGCTCTCCTGCCAACATAGCTACCGCTGCTTGTTGGGGGTGGTTTAATTATGCCAGTGGGTGAGCTCATGAGGCCATTTGAGATGTAGTTCAATCAGTATGCAGCGGGAAAACATATTTTTGTCTCTAATCAGAAGCACATACTTTATTCTTCCTTAGGCCTAGCTGAGACAGAGACCTGGAATGAAATCAAACTGGTTGGAGTTCAAGACAGGTGATCCTGGTTGTAAGGAGACGTTTCTAGAGCATATAGCAACAATAGGTTCTGCCCCATTGATTGAGGTGGTATGCCCATATTTCCACAGTAGTGCTTTTGTATCATGGACTGCTTCCAGAATCTTTTATAGCACAAATGGCCACCAGCACCTTTTCATCATACGTTTGTCTTGATAGTAGTGACTGTTTTTACTTTGCCATAGTTGTGTGCCTTTATCTCCAGATAGGATTACTGCCAAGTGCAAACAGGTTATCCTTGAACTTGGAAACTACAGCTAGGGAAGAATATTGCTAATTGCTTGCTTAATTGTTTTGGCCATGTGGAGCATATTACACCTGTTCTCCAAAGGCAGCACTAGCTATTTCTGGTTGCATTTCAGGTTATCAATAAATTCCTTATGACTCGAATCCAAGAAGCCCAATCTCTCCCTCTGTGCTATCATGATAGGTGAGACCAGTGGGGGCTGTTTTATTTATAGACTCTCTACATCAGGGACAGGACATTCTTTCATGAGAATAGAATTGCGAGGAATGCAGTGACCTTTACTCTTGAGTGGAAGTCTTTATCGCTTCTCAATAAGTGGTATATACTGTCTTAGCTCTTGTCTATACTAAGAGTGTGCAGCAAGCTGGGGTATAAATATACATGCACTAGAATGCTGTGAACTCTCTGTATGGATCCTGCAACTTCACACTAAAAGTTCTCTAGTGCATAGTGACCTACTCTTGTTTCAAAGCAGAGTAGATCAAATCGCACTAGAGAACTTGTAGTGCGTGGCAGCGGGGTCCACATGGACAGATGGTGCATTGTAGATTTACACCCTAGCTTACCGTGCACTAACTATTCATCTTAAATAAGTCCTTAAATTTCTACGCATCTCTCGAGACTGTGATAGCTTACCTGGATATTTATAAGATGTGCCTAAGTATTGCATGCCATGCTGTGGAGTCTTCTACGATAAGATCCTTGCCTTCCTGGTAAGTTTAAAATGAGCAATATTTGAATATTTTATGAAGTCACTGTGCATACTACTGGTTGTACTGTACTAGTAGCAGCAGCAGAATTTGTCCTGCCATTGTGGTCGTTCCGTGAGCACAGGCGTCAAAGGTAATACACAACTTGATAGCTCTGTTCCCTCCCCATTGTTAACTTGGATGGAGGAAACTTCTTAAAGACAGTGTGGCTCTTAAAATTCCCCACTGCAGCCTAAAGCCGAAGGCGATGAGAGAGAACTGTTCTATACAATAACTTTTGGGAGTGCTCAGATACCATAGTGATGGGTGCCATATCTAAACCTAGAGCAATAGAACAAAATCCTTCATAAAAGTAAGATTTTTAAAATTCCATTAAACTTCTTATAAAAGGGCATCTTTGACTGAGTGAAATTTGACCGCTCTGATTAAAAGAACCAAAGAGAATGGCAGCTTAGTGACTTTCCACTGGAAGAGAGCTCACATAACCACAACATCATCTTCAAGTAGTGTCTGTGATGCTCCACTTCAGATGCACATGCACCTCTCGCCCTTGATTGGAGATTTATAGCTAGCAACATCTGTTCGGCCCACACCTGTGCCCTCTGCCTCCTCATGGCAGAGACAGGCTACGTGGGGGTTGTGATGGGTTCCCTTTGGGGTGCCACCTGGAACTGGGGTACCTCTGAGCCCTCTGACCCATCAGCCTGGGCTCCCTCTTGCACTGTGCTGCTGTGACAAGCTGCAGACCTACTCCCAGTCTTACACTTCCATCAGCATTCACACAGGCAGGGACAAACCAGATGCAGTTACATGCAAGCTCTGACAAGGCACTGCATGAACCAACAATAGAGAGGCTACAGCCAAAATAGCCACCAGCTTCCCAGCCTAGGACCTCAGAGCTGTACCATCCTGCCCTGGTCCATATCCCAACCAGTATGAATTTATTATCCAGTTCGCCTCCCCCTCAATGGGCAGAGGAAATGCAACAAGCCTGTGTTAAAGCAAGCTGCGACTTCCCCCCTCCCCCCCCACCCCCAACGACTTCACTTAAAGGCACACTGGGTTTAAATTAAAACATAAAACAAGTTTATTAACTACAAAAGATAGATTTTAAGTGATTATAAGGGATAACAAACAGATCAAAGCAGATTACCTAGCAAATAAACAAAAACGCAAACTAAGCTTAACATACTACTTAGATTGGATATGAATTAGCAATTTCTCACCCTGAGAGATGGTACAAGCAGGCTTGCAGATTCTTAAGGGACAAGCAGCATTTGTTTTGCGTCTTGGAATCCCCAGATTTTCATAGGCAGGATAGAAATCCCTTTAGCTTGGGTCCATCACTTCCCCCAGTTCAGTCTTTGTTCCTCAGGTGTTTCCTGGAGTTGTCTTGTATGGGGAGAGAACAACAGATGATGTCACTCCCAGCCTTATATAGCTTTAGCATATGGCAGGAACCCTTTGTTCCAAAACAAGTTTCCAGACCAATGTGTGGAAAAATACAGACTATCCCCAAATGGAGTCCAGAGTCATGTGGCCTGGTCACATGCCCTTGCATACGTTGCTGAGTCATAGCAGCCATTACTTACAAGCTGTCTGGAACAATTACAGGAAGGTTAAGATCTTCCAGGGTCCATTGTCTTTGCTGATTGGCCATCAGCACTGATTGCTTTCTTCATTGTTGTACCTGAAAGGCTAGTTCTTCTTCGAGTGCTTGCTCATATCCATTCCAGTTAGGTGTGTGCGCGCCGCGTGCACGATCGTCGGAAGATTTTTACCCTAGCAACACCCGGTGGGTCGGCTGTGGAGCCCCCTGGAGTGGCGCCGTTATGGCGCTGGATATATACCCCAGCCGACCCAGCGCCCCCTCAGTTCCTTCTTACCGCCCCTGACGGTCGTTGGAACTGTGGAGCGCGGCTTAGCTGATCTCCACACTCCCTAGCTTCTCATTGCTCTTGTTATATTTAGTTATATAGATAGTTGTTCAAGTTAGTTAGTAGTTAGTGTATAGTGTATATATATATAGTTGTATTTTGTTATCGGGGGTTTAGGGGGTGTTTTTCCCCTTTTCCCCCCGGCGCACAGCCGGGCCCATGCCCAAGGCTCCTGGCTTTAAGCCGTGCGCGTCCTGCGGGAAGCACATGCCAACCAGCGACCCGCATAGTTCTTGCTTGAAGTGCCTGGGAGAGACTCATCCAGCAGATAAGTGCCCTATCTGCAAGGCCTTCAAGCCGAGGACAAGGAAGGAGCGGGACTTTAGGCTCAGACAGCTCCTCATGGAGGCGGCTCTGAGTCCGGATCCTCCCTCGGCGCGCCCTGTCCCGGCACCGAGCGCTTCGGTGCGCAGCGCCCCGGCGGGCCCGACCGGTGCGACAGAAAAGACTGTTCGGCACCGACCGACGTCGGCACCGCGCCCGCCCAAAGAGCCTCGGCACCGATCCATTTCTCCGGGCCATAAGAAGACCGCTAAGACACGGGACGTTGCTGCCGCGAAGATACCGGCTCCCCCGGTGCCGGGGGTAGAGCCGCGTCCGCAGCTGGACCGCCAAAGACAGGCAGCCACACCGTCGACTCCGGCACCGAGGCCGTTGAGTCCGGTGCGGACTGTTTCACCACCAAGGCTGGTGGTGGAACCTTGTCTCCCGTCCACCCCGGAGACCTTCGCTACCGCGAGAGACCTGATCGCCCTCACTGAGCCAGCGCCGTCGCAACTCCCGGCACCGGTAGCCCCACGTGTGCTGTAGTCCAGAGGGAAACCTGCCCTGGTGCGCCCACCGTCGCCAGCACAAGTCTCTCGGCACCGCTCCAGATCCCGAAGCAGGTCCCGACGCCGCTCTGAGTCCCGGCGCCGAGTGTCACCTCGGCACCGGTCGTACTCGCGGCCCAGATCTTCCTCGCAGCGCCGTTCAACATCCCGGCACCGCCGTGACGACCGGCACCGATCGGGGTCGAGGCGCAGCTCCCGGCACCGGTATGAGCGCCACTCGGGCTCGAGAGGCCGCTCCCGGTACCACGCCTCCTCCAGATCGTCGTCCCGTTCCAGATCGGGATCCCGGCACCGGAGGGACTATCGGCACCGGTCCAGGTCCCGGCACCGTTCGCCGGAACCGCACAGGGACAGGTCCCCTTACGGTCGGCACCGATCGGCACCGTACCATCCGGTGCCGACGGCATCGGGTTCGGCACCGCCGTGGCCGTCGAGATCGGCGTCGCGGTCTTCTGAGACAGTGGAGCCCGGCCACCTGCAGGAGACCGACGACCCTATGCAAGGACCTGCGCATTGGTCCTTCTGGACTCCTTGGGCCTACCACCAAGCACAAGGAGCTCCCCTATCGGCCTCCCGCTCTGGCCGTTCGGAGCCTAGGGCCCCAGAGTCCACCATCTCCCGCCCTCCTCCAAGGGACGTGGAGGCTCCAGTGCCCGCACCTGCAGAGGCCCTGGACCAGGGGGCAGGAGATGCCCAACACCAGGAACACCTGGAGCAGGATCAACCATTGGACCCCTTGCCACCGGGGGCATCCTCCTCGTCCTCTCCTGATGAGGCCGTAGCGGGCACGTCCACCATCGGGCCGCCATCGATAGACCTTCGGGCCCATCAGGACCTGCTGCGGCGCATGGCTCGCAATCTGGACCTCCAGGTGGAGGAGATTGCGGAGGTCCATGACCCAATAGTGCAGATCATTTCAGCGGATGCTCCATCCAGGGTGGTATTACCGCTGGTCCGCACCATCCAGGCCAACGCCACCACTATCTGGCAGACCCCGGCCTCTATTCCGCCCACGGCCAGAGGGGTTGAGAGAAAGTACTTCGTGCCTTCCAGGGAACATGAGTATCTGTACACTCACCCCCAACCGTGCTCACTGGTGGTTTCATCAGTCAATGCATGGGAGCGCCATGGCCAGCAGGCTGCTGCGCCCAAATCGAAGGACGCTAAGCGCTTCGATTTGTTCGGACGCAAGGTTTATTCTGCTGGCGGACTGCAATTGCGGGCAGCGAACCAGCAGGCGCTCCTGAGCCGCTACGGCTTCAATATGTGGTCCTCGATGGGGAAATTTAAGGAGCTGGTTCCCCAGGACTCGAGGGAAGAGTTCGGGGCCTTGGTAGAGGAGGGCAAGCGGGTGGCATGCACCTCCCTACAGGCGTCCCTTGATATAGCGGACTCGGCCGCTAGGACCCTGGCTTCAGGGATAGCAATGCGCCGAATCTCCTGGCTCCAGGTGTCGGGCTTGCCACCGGAACTGCAGCAGACCCTGCAGGACCTACCGTTCGAGGGCCAGGGCTCTTTTCAGAGAAAACAGACTCGAGGCTCCAAAATCTTAAAGACTCTCGGACAATGATGCGCTCCCTGGGGATGCATGTCCCAGGGCCTCAGCGCAGACCCTTCAGGCCCCAGCCTCAGCGGTTCTACCCTCCCCCGCCTCGTCCAAGACAGGACTTTGCTAGGAGGCGGGGTCGAGGTGGTAGGCGAAGGTCGACCGGCCCTCAACCCGGTCAGAACCAGGGCCAGTCTAGGCCACCTTCAGGGCCTAGACAAGCCTTTTGAAGGTGCGGTCGAGGACGGCACCACGACCGGTACCCAGGATCCGACTCCCCCTTTCCGGGACCGCCTCTCCCGCTTCCACCGTGCTTGGTCCCGTATAACCTCGGACCGTTGGGTCCTTCGCACGGTGGAAAGGGGATACGCCCTCCAGTTTTCCTCGCCCCCCCCTCCCACTCCCCCTCCCCGTCCCTCTTCAGGGACCCTTCTCACGAGCAACTCCTTACACAGGAGGTTGTTGGGCTCCTCGCTATGGGGGCCATAGAGGAGGTTCCATCGGAGCTAAGGGGCAGGGGGTTTTACTCCCGCTACTTCCTGATACCCAAGTCAAAAGGGGGTCTAAGGCCCATCTTAGACTTGCGCGGACTCAACAAATTCATAGTAAAGTTGAAGTTCCGCATGGTGTCATTGGGGACCATCATCCCTTCACTGGATCCTGGAGACTGGTTCGCCGCCCTCGACGTGAAGGACGCTTATTTCCACATAGCGATTTATCCGCCTCACAGGCGCTTCCTGCGATTTGTAGTAAACAGGGTGCACTACCAATTCGCAGTCCTTCCCTTCGGCTTGTCCTCGGCTCCCAGGGTGTTCACAAAGTGTCTGGCAGTCGTCGCGGCCTTCCTTCGTCGACAAGGGATACAGCTGTTCCCGTACTTGGACGACTGGCTGGTACGCGGCCGCACCAGAGACCAAGTGCAGGCCCATGTCCACATAGTGACACGCACTTTCCACGAGCTGGGCATTCTACTCAACAGAGAGAAGTCCACTCTAGTACCAACTCAGAGAATAGAGTTCATTGGAGCAATCCTGGACTCCAGACATGCCCGAGCCATCCTGCCAGACAGCCGCTTTCATACCATTTCAAGCGTCATTCAAGGACTCAGGGCCTTTCCAACTACCACCATAAGGACATGCCTTGCCCTCTTGGGCCACATGGCCTCGTGCACCTACGTAACCAGGCACGCCAGACTGCGACTTCGCCCATTGCAGACTTGGGTGTCATCGGTTTACCGTCCTCATCGAGACGACCTGAGCATAGTGGTCACGGTTCCGGCCGCAGTCTTGGCCTCCATCACATGGTGGACGGATCGCACGGCGGTCTGTGCAGGAGTGCCCTTTCACGCCCCACAGCCCTCCCTCCACCTAGTTACGGACGCTTCATCTCTAGGATGGGGCGCTCACCTGGGGGAGCACCATACCCAAGGCCTGTGGTCGGCGTCCCAACTAGCCCTGCACATCAACGTCCGAGAGCTGATGGCAGTGCGCCTGGCTTGTCAGGCTTTTCTCAACTTCCTGCAGGGCCGTTGCGTGCTGATTCTCACCGACAACACCACGGCCATGTTTTATATCAACAAGCAGGGCGGAGCCCGCTCATCTCCCCTATGCCAAGAGGCCATTCGCCTGTGGGACTTCTGCATCGCCCACTCGATACATCTCACGGCGTCATTCCTGCCTGGAGTCCAGAATACGCTGGCGGACCGTCTCAGCAGGTCCTTCCAGACGCACGAGTGGTCGATTCGCCCGGACATCATATATTCCGTCTTCCAGAGGTGGGGATTTCCCCAGATCGACCTGTTCGCATCTCGGGCCAACAGGAAGTGCCAGGCGTTCTGCTCCCTACACGGGCGAGCCCCGGGCTCTCGGTCAGACGCCTTCCTCATGGCATGGAAAGACCATCTGTTCTACGCTTTTCCCCCATTCCCGCTGGTCCACGGGGTGCTGCTCAAGATCCGCAGGGACCATGCACGGGTAATTCTAGTCGCTCCCGCTTGGCCGAGACAGCACTGGTACACCACACTGCTGGAGCTGTCAGTACAGAGGCCCATCACGCTCCCCTTGACTCCGGATCTCATCTCTCAGGACCACGGCCGGCTGTGTCACCCCGACCTGCAGTCGCTCCACCTCACGGCGTGGATGCTTCATGGTTGAGTCGCTCAGAGCGGCAATGCTCCCAGGCTGTCCAACAGGTCCTGCTGGGAAGTAGAAAGCCCTCTACGCGGACCACTTATTTAGCCAAGTGGAAGAGATTCTCCTGTTGGTGTGAGCAACGAGCTACGTCTCCCTCGCAGGCTCCCATTCCTTCGATACTGGAATACCTCCTGTCCCTAAGACAACAAGGCTTGGCGACATCCTCAATCAAGGTTCACCTCGCCGCTATTTCCGCTTTCCACCCAGGAGAACTCACGTCCTCGGTCTTCTCTAACCCGATGGTCGTTAGATTCCTCAAGGGCTTAGACCGGCTGTACCCACAGCAACGGCAGCCGGTTCCAACGTGGGACCTCAACCTCGTCCTCTCCAGGCTCACAGGGCCTCCGTTTGAACCATTGGCTACCTGCTCGCTCCTGTACTTATCTTGGAAGACAGCCTTCCTCGTAGCCATCACCTCAGCACGGCGCGTCTCGGAACTCAGGGCGCTGACATCCGAGCCCCCATACACGGTGTTCCATAAGGACAAGGTGCAGCTTCGCCCCCATCCTGCCTTTCTTCCAAAGGTGGTGTCGCCTTTCCACGTGAACCAGGATATATTCCTCCCGGTCTTCCATCCGAAACCGCACGCTACTCGCCAGGACCAGCGTTTACATTCTTTGGACGTTCGCAGGGCCCTGGCTTTCTATATTGACCGTACAAAGCCATTTAGGAAGACGACGCAACTCTTCGTTGCGGTAGCCGACCGGATGAAGGGCTCACCGGTCTCTTCACAGTGCCTGTCCTCCTGGATCACATCCTGCATTCGTGCTTGCTACGACCTGGCTGGTGTACCGACGCCACGCATCACCGCTCATTCCACGAGGGCCCAGGCCTCCTCGACTGCCTTCCTGGCTCAAGTACCGATCCAGGACATTTGTAGAGCTGCAGTGTGGTCATCGGTCCACACATTTGCTACTCACTATGCGCTGGTGCAACAATCCAGAGACGATGCTGCTTTCGGGTCAGCGATTCTGCACACAGCAATGTCTCACTCCGACCCCGCCACCTAGGTGGGGCTTGGGAGTCACCTAACTGGAATGGATATGAGCAAGCACTCGAAGAAGAAAAGACGGTTACTCACCGTTGTAACTGTTGTTCTTCGAGATGTGTTGCTCATATCCATTCCAAACCCGCCCCCCTTCCCCACTGTCGGAGTAGCCGGCAAGAAGGAACTGAGGGGGCGCTGGGTCGGCTGGGGTATATATCCAGCGCCATAACGGCGCCACTCCAGGGGGCTCCACAGCCGACCCACTGGGTGTTGCTAGGGTAAAAATCTTCCGACGATCGTGCACGCGGCGCGCACACACCTAACTGGAATGGATATGAGCAACACATCTCGAAGAACAACAGTTACAACGGTGAGTAACCGTCTTTTGTGGGTGTCATCCAGAGTAAGCACATTTGAATACAGATTATATTGTCAATATTCATAACTTTAGATACAAAAATGATACATGCGTACAAATAGGATAATCGTATTCAGCAAATCATAACTTTTCTGATGACACCTCACATGACCCATCTTGTACAAAATGCATCATAATTATGCCATAATCATCATATAATATCACTGTGAAGAATATGGGGTGCAGTGTCACAGGGATTTATGGGCAAACCACCTTCAGTTACTTCTCGATTGCTTCACCTGAGACAGAACACTAGCATGTCTTCCTAGAGCATACTCTGCCTTTTCTCTTTCTCAAAGTTAGTTTGTAGTTTTAGTTTTCTGTTTAGTATAGTTAATTTTAGATGACAGGACTGTTTTTCCCTCATTTCCCCAGGGACACCTGTCTTCTCCTGGCAGAGTGTGCCTGGTTCATCAGTCTTTAAATGTTGCCTCTCTTGCCAGGAGGCTGTAATGGTAAGCCTCAGGCACTCCAAATGTGTAATACACCGTTACATCGATATAACACGACCTGATAGAACACGAATTCAGATATAACACGGTAAAGCAGTGCTCCGGGGGGGTGGGGCTGCGCACTCTGATGGATCAAAGCAAGTTCAATATAACAAGGTTTCACCTATAATGCGGTAAGATTTTTTGGCTCCCGAGGACAGCGTTATATCGAGGTAGAGGTGTATTTCTCAAGAACTAGACCATATGACAAGGACCAAAAATCACTTCTTTTTGGACAACAGTCTTACTCATCCACAACCCTGCAGTTCCAGATGGTGAACTATCAGGTGGTCATGGCCAAACACAATTTTACTAATCACAACAAACTCTCAGCCTTTGTTGAACAGCTGCCACATGACTGCTGGGAGCAATTCCAGTTCATAGCTGGAGGGTCAGCTCTTGGCCAGCGTGGCTCTCCAGGCATCCCTAGATGCTGCAGACACTGCTGCCAGATCCATCTCTGCAGCGGTAGTTATGCACAGGGTGTCATGGTTCCAACTTTTGGGGTTTCCAAGAGATGTTCAAAACACTGTAGAGGACCTCTCCTTTCATGGTCATAAGATTTTCTTGGAGATCACAAATGACTCCCTGAATGCTTTGAAGGACTCCGGGGGTACCCTACGTTATTTGGGCATTTATACACCTTTGAGTAAGAGATGTTTCAGTAGGTCACAGACTGCCCAGAGATCTCACCCAGCTCAGTTTGGAGTACCATCAACTCTCAAAACCCTAAGGAAAGATTTCAGAGGAAGAGGACCACCCAGGTGTCATCTAAACCACAGTTCTGTTAGGTTGGTTGAAGGTTCAAATCCTCTCTCCTCTGATTTCACAGTTGTGCCCGTTAGCCCACCTCCCTCCCTTTGGGGACTGCCTTGTCCATTTCCACCAGGCTTGGGAATGGATCACCATGGAGCATTGGATCTTGGATGTCATAACTTTGGACTACGCCCTCCCTTTCCTGTCCCTCTTTAGGGATCCCTCTTATGAGCTTCTACTGAGTGAAGAGGGTGACTCTCTCCTCTGGCCAGAAGCAATAGAACTGGTCCCTTCCCCTTACAGGAGTAGGGGGTTCTACTCAAAATACTTCCTAGTACTGAAAAGGGATGGATGTTGGAGGCCAATCTTAAATCTAAGACAGCTGAACAAGTTTGTGAAACCTCAAAAGTTCAGGATGGTGACTCTGGCAACTCTTAATTTCTTCACTAGAGGAAGGGGATTGGTTTTCGTCCTTCAACCTACAAGATGCCTACTTCTGTATAACTATACACCCATTGCACAAGAAATACCGATGATTCATGATAGGCCAAGACCGTTTCCAGTATCAAGTGCTCCCCTTCAGCCTATCCTCTGCCCCAAACGTGTTTTTGAAGGTTCTAGTAGTAGTGGCAGCTCACCTTCAGCAGGAAACGATTCTCAGACCTCAGTGACTGGCTACTTAAGGGCTGCTCTTTTGAGGCAGTTTTCGACCCAGAAGGCCCTGGCTCTGTTCTGGGAGTTGGGCCTACAATTAAATGTAAAGAAATCCTGACCATTCCTCATTCCCTGTCTCAGGATATGGGCCGTGCACTTCACCCCAACCTGGCAGTTCTATGCCTCACAGCCTGGCTCCTGGATAGTTGTCAGGAATAGAGGTTTCCTGCTCTATGGAGGTGCAGCAGGTGTTATTAAACAGTAGAAAAACATGAATGCACATTACATACCTGCAGAAATGGAAGAGATTCATCTATTGGTGCACTCGTTCCCTCTGTCCAGAATCCGTTCCCCTTTCCTTCATGCTAGATTACCTGCTAGATCGGAAGACACCTGGGTTATCCATCAAGGTACACCTGGCTGCCATATCAGCCTTTCATCCATGGTTGATGGATTCTCTATTTTTGCTCACACGGTATAGTCCAGTTTTATTAAGGGTCTGGGGAATCTCTTCCCACACATTGGACACCCCCCGCCATCCTGATTCTCAGCCACCTCATGAGACCTCCATTTGAACCAATGGTTCATTTATCTATGAAGATGGCCGCCTTAGTTGCCATCACGTTGGATGGTGGGGTCAAGGAGATTGGAGCCTTGAGGGCAGATTCCCCACCACCTTTTTTGCCATGTTTTTATAACGCTAACGTCTCTACATTCACATCGTAAGCTCCTCCCAATGGCTAAATTGGATTTTCATCTTAACCAATCTATCCATCTACCAGTTATTTTTCCCCAAAATCTCATAGTTCTCAGCATGAATCCTATTTCTATTCTCTGGCCTTTTACCTGGGTGGGATTAAGCAGTTCAGGAGATCTAGACTCTTTTTGGATCTTTCACAAATAGTTCTAGGGAAGCTTCTATTTCTGCTCAAAGGCTTTCAAAATGGATATGCAGCAGACCCCTTTCCCCCCCCACCCCCACTGGTCAGAGCACATTCAACCAGATGGCAGGCATCTGGTACATTTTTGAAGCATGTCCCAGTATATCTGAGCAATGTAGAACTGAACCTGTAGACTAAGGTCCATGTAGTTCAATGCATTATGCCCTGCTCTGTGCTGTCAGATCTGATGCGACATTTGGCTCTGCAGTACTGTCGTCAGTTCTGGAACCTGTTCTGAAGTGCCCTCCTCCTCCTAGGGATACTGCTCGGAAGTCACGGACCCTACTCAAAGGAAATGTTACCCTGTACTGTAACTAATTCTTTGAGATGCGTGTCCCTATGGGTGCTCCACTACTTGTCATCTTTCCCCTCTGCTTTGGTTGTTCCCTAGGCCAAGGGGATGACTGAGTAGAGAAGGAACTGAGGGTGGTTCACCCGTGCACCCATATATAGCCTCGGTGTCTGCCCCAAGGAGGGTGCATACACAGGCCAAACAGACACTGCTAGCTAGAAATCTCTGATGAAGGGCTCCAGAGGAGGGGACACATCTCGAAGAACCACAGTTACTGTATAGGCTGAGTAACGGTTCCTTATGTGGTTTAAAAAACAACTGTTAAACTCATTCTGCTATTCCCAACTGGTGTCCAAGTGAAAATGTAGAATGTTCTAATTAAATAGTACAAGCAGGATAGAAATCTGAATTTCCCAATATGTGGGTAGATCACTTCTGGTATGGTCAGGATTTCAGTTCCTAAATGTTGCAGACACTGGGCCAGATCCAGAAAAACTGGCATCAGGCACACATTCTAGGTCTGTGTGCCTGCTAAAACCACCTGTGTCAGAGGGAATTTATCCAGGGGAGGTTAACTGGTTTGTCACCACTGCTAACAGATCTCCCCCATTTTTTCCACCAATAGGAGGGGGATGGTTCGGGTGTTCCATCAGGTCTCATTTGGAGTTTCATCACCAAGATGTCTTGGGTGTGCCCCCTTTCAGGTCAGTGTCACTATTTTGCAGGCTGCACTGGTCTGACTGTTCAGCAGTGTGGATTGTTTTAAATCAAAACAATTTTAATCAGCGAGCAAGAAACCTTGATTTACATCATTGTTTTTAATCTTATTTTGCATTTGTACTTTTTGGTTATTTTCGTAAAGAAAAGTTGATTCTCATTGGTTAGTAACCATTAAAATGTTGATTTGCAACTAAATAATTTAACCTTTATGCTAAGTTTGGTACTACTTTTTGCTAACTGGGGAATACGCTCTATCTGTACATATGTAACTAATGATATAGCTTAACGTACATTCAGATCTTGGTTTTTACATTTTTATTATGTTAGAAAAAGGTGAATGATGCATTTCTTACCAGCAACGATTAATTTTTTATTTGTGATTTGTGTCAAGCTCTCTTTGGATGGAAATTCAAATAAATTAAAAATCCAGAAAAACAGCATTTTAATTCTATTAAATAAAACTACTCTGAAATGTGCTGAATACACAAGAAAAATGTTTATTGAAACATGTTTTTTATTTAAAACTGATTTAATAAAAGAAGTGTTAGCTGTAGTCAGGGAATTGAACTGGTTGTTTCTGGTTGCCTTGTCCTTCAAGATTTTAGAAGTAGTAGGTCTCATAATCTCTCACCTAGTTTTTATTCATAAATTGGAAGAGGAAAATAAGTGTTCCTGCTTGTTCAGCTCCCAGCTGGCTTCTTAACTTTGAATGAACTAGGCATTGAACTGAACAGGTTGAATAAACTGAAATTAAGAAAATACTCTCGCTGAACCTGCAGAAAAGGCCACTGCTTCAAAAGCTGATTCAGTACTCTGGTTTCAGGTGCTTGGCCAGTGACTTGCACTGTTTTCAGTGGTTTGATTTTTCTTTAAAACTTTGGAAGCAAACCTAGTGTGTAATAATTTTTTTATGTAAATAGTCAATTTAGGCCTTATCATAGGGTTGTCATAATTTTAAAATTAATTTTAAATAGGTTTACTTTTAAAAACAAAAACGTATTTAATTTAAATAAAAATTCAATTTAAATAAAGCTTGTTAAATTTTGTTAATCATTGATTTTTATCTACCCTGCTGTTCGCCTGTGTAGGAGGTTTGGAGTCTTTATGCCAGCACCTGGTTGTCTACCCACCACAAGGGCTTCAGCAGAGTTCATACCAACATCCTTGGGAGAATCTGGTCCACAATCTTTGTTCTGAATTCTGATTTAGTTCTGATCAACTAACCCTGATTTCGCATATGACCAACAACAGGCTCATCACTGGATTACTTATGCTACAATTGAATTCCTTCATTTAAAATTATCTCATATCATGGTCTTTCAAGGTTTGTTCCTGGCAAGTTCATAGTATAGCGGAGCACCAGCTCCACTATATTTAAAGTTGAGAAGCCATCACTACGTAAAAGTTGACTCTTTCAAGTGCTCTAAAATCTGCATGTCTACTCAGAATGTTTACTTGCCTTGAAATTTGGGGTGCCATGCGGGGTCGAATTAGTGATCCACTAGCAAGGGATTCACTAGGGTCTCCCCCCCAAATCCCCCCCTCAGCTTTTCTTAAAGTTGACACAATCTATCACCATTTATTTACTTATTTAATTTTATTGCATTCACCTGGAGCTCAAACCATGGCTTGGATCATCCCCAACTGATCTGTTACTCAACATTTATCCCAGCTAGTGCATCCTTTTGGGGACGCAATATTGAAAATGTGATTTTAAAAATTAGGCACTCTGAATTGGTGCGTGCCAAATGGATTACAGTGCACATGTGCAGAAAGACTAGCCAACAGGGTTTCTAGCCAGCCAGTTGTCCGTGACCTGGATGGCTCGAGAGTACTTGCTGTGGCTATTGAACATGAGCTACAGCCATGCAAATATAAGTTCAAACACTACCTTTAGCAGAAATCTGAGACAGATCTATAGGCCTGTTGCTACAATTTGCCTCTGTCAGGGTCAGTTTTTATTTTAGGGCAATGTAATCTGAATATTGCAGATAATTTGGAGGCATGCAAACTATTTTTGAAAAGAAAATAAATTACATATGTGAAGGCTTGCTGGGAAGGGTTGGGAGCTAGGGACAGAAGGGTGTGAGGCTGCAGCGAGTGGGATAAATGGGAGTAGGCGGTGACACGAAGGGAGGGTGGTAGAACCTGTCAGCTCCACATTCTTCAGACCCATATGTGCTGGGATCTGTGGGATCTGATATCCTCTCCCTGCCCCCAGGTGAGCCAGATAGCAGAAATTTAAACGTGAAAACCAGGAAATAAGGTATACACCTGGCTGGAGTGGGGGCAGGAGCCAGCTTGGAGTGGGGTGGACTGGGGAAGATCAGCAGGGGGTAGGAGGACATAGTGGGGTATGGGGCTCAGCTCAGTGCACAGGTCAGGCTGCAGAACCAAGCAGGTATGCAACCCTCCGTTAAGCTGCTGCCACTAATGTTATGCAGCAGAAGAGGATGCCAGATAACCAAGCACAACTCTTCACATGCCAATAGCTTAATGGGAGAGGAAGAGGAGAGCAAGCTGGAAATGTTGGCAAGTGGCAGGAGGGGCTATATGTTTTGGGCAATGGTGAGGGAGGAGGTGGAGAAG
This sequence comes from Terrapene triunguis, assembly GCF_002925995.2. Classification (NCBI taxonomy): domain Eukaryota; kingdom Metazoa; phylum Chordata; order Testudines; family Emydidae; genus Terrapene; species Terrapene triunguis. Next base: position 4,858,189 of record NW_020664563.1, on the reverse strand, counting down.
GAGAGACATACCAGTCTTCTCGGATGTGCTTAGTTATAGTACCTACTTTGTCAGGATTCTGTGCCATAGACCATGTCTGGAGGCTTCTCTTCGGCCCATTAGCAATGACACATTCCGGACATTTTGAAGCATGACCATTATCTCTGTTCCACTACAACAGGTTACAGGATGGGGGAGGAGCGCTTAGGAATCACTTAGCAACCATGGGGCCTGGGTGGAGAGAATACTGGATGGGGACTCAGGAGATCTGCATTCTATTCCTGCGGTAAGTCATTTTACTTCTCTGTGCCTCAGTTTCCCCATCTGTTAAATGGGGATAATGATGGTTACCTCCTGTGTAAAGTGCTCTGAGAAGGACTAATAAAAAGTGCTATATTAAGAGCTAGGTTTGATTTACCTCTCCTCAGCAGTATCTCAACCACAAACCTATGTGATAACTATAACAGCCTAAATGGCCACGAACGCCTACAGAAAACATCTTTGTTTAAAAACAAAAACAAAAACCACCAAACAAATCGGCCAATTCACTGATGCAAAGCATTGTTAATGCAGAATTAAGTTTGCCCTGCGGTGTCCTGTGCCTTTCCAGAACTCTAACTTCTAAAAACCAGGAAATAAGGGTATGTCTACACTACGGGATTATTCCGATTTTACAGAAACCGGTTTTTGGCAACAGATTGTATAAAGTCGAATGTGTGCAGCCACACTAAGCACATTAATTCGGCGGTGTGCATCCATGTACCGGGGCTAGTGTCAATTTCCGGAGCGTTGCACTGTGGGTAGCTATCCCATAGCTATCCCATAGTTCCCGCAGTCTCCTCTGCCCATTGGAATTCTGGGTTGAGATCCCAATGCCTGATGGGGCCAAAAACATTGTCGCGGGTGGTTCTGGGTACATCCTCCCCCTCCCTCTGGGAAAGCAACAGCAGGCAACCGTTTCGCGCCTTTTTCCTGGGTGAACAGTGCAGACGCCATACCGCGGCAAGCATGGAGCCCGCTCAGCTCAAGACAGCAGTCATGAACATTGTAAACACCTCGCGCGTTATCGTGCAGTTTATGCTGAACCAGAACCTGCAAAACCAGGTGACGAGGAGTAGGCTACGGCAGCGCGGCGACGAGAGTGATGAGGACATGGACATGGAATTCTCTCAAACTGCGGGCCCCAGCGCTTTGGAGATCATGCTGTTGATGGGGCAGGTTCTATCCGTGGAACGCCGATTCTGGGCCCAGGAAACAAGCACAGACTGGTGGGACCACATAGTGTTGTAGGTGTGGGACGATTCCCAGTGGCTGCGAAACTTTTGCATGCGTAAGGGCACTTTCTTGGAACTTTGTGACTTGCTTTCCCCTGCCCTGAAGCGCCAGAATACCAAGATGAGAGCAGCCCTCACAGTTGAGAAGCGAGTGGCGACAGCCCTGTGGAAGCTTGCAACGCCAGACAGCTACCGATCAGTCGGGAATCAATTTGGAGTGGGCAAATCTACTGTGGGGGCTGCTGTGATGCAAGTAGCCAAAGCAATCACTGAGCTGCTGCTAACAAAGGTAGTGACTCTGGGAAACGTGCAGGTCATAGTGGATGGCTTTGCTGCAATGGGATTCCCTAACTGTGGTGGGGCGATAGATGGAACTCATATCTCTATCTTGGCACCGGAGCACCAGGGCAGCCAGTACGTAAACCTCAAGGGGTACTTTTTCAATGGTGCTGCAAGCACTGGTGGATCACAAGGGACGTTTCACCAACATCAACGTGGGATGGCCGGGAAGGGTTCATGATGCTCGCGTCTTCAGGAACACTACTCTGTTTAAACGGCTGCAGCAAGGGACTTACTTCCCAGACCAGAAAATAACAGTTGGGGATGTTGAAATGCCTATAGTTATCCTTGGGGACCCAACCTACCCCTTAATGCCATGGCTCATGAAGCCATACACAGGCAGCCTGGACAGTAGTCAGGACCTGTTCAACTACAGGCTGAGCAAGTGCAGAATGGTGGTAGAATGTGCATTTGGATGTTTAAAAGGTCGCTGGCGCACTTTACTGACTCGCTCAGACCTCAGCCAAGCCAATATTCCCATTGTTGTTGCTGCTTGCTGTGTGCTCCACAATCTCTGTGAGAGTAAAGGGGAGACCTTTATGGCAGGGTGGAGGCTGAGTCAAATCGCCTGGCCGCTGATTACGCGCAGCTAGACACCAGGGCGATTAGAAGAGCACACCAGGAAGCGCTGCACATCAGAGAAGCTTTGAAAACCAGTTTCATGACTGGCCAGGCTACCGTGTGAAAGTTCTGTGTTTCTCCTTGATGAAAACCCACCCCCTTGATTGACTCGTTCTCTGTAAGCAACCCACCCTCCCCCTTCGATCCCAGCTTGCTTTCAAAGGGAATAAAGTCACTATCATTTAAAAATCATGCATTCTTTATTAATTGATTATAAACTGACAAAGTAGCCCGGGTGGGGTTTGGGAGGAGGATAGGAGGGAAGGAAAAGGCCACTAAAAAAGTTCAATGTAATGACAGCCTTTTGGTTGGGCTGTCCACTGAGGTGGAGTGGGAGGGTGCACGGAGCCTCCCCCCCCCCCGCGTTCTTACACATCTGGGTGAGGAGGCTATGGAACATGGTGAGGGGGGAGGGAGGTTATACAGCAGCTGCAGCGGCACTCTGTCCTCCTGCTGCCGTTCCTGAAGCTCCACCAGACGCCGGAGCATGTCCGTTTGATCACGCAGCAGCCCCAGCGTTGCAGCCTGCCACCTCTCATCTCGAGCGTCCCTCATGGCCTCACGTTCACTGGCATCTTTCCTGTACTTTGATACCGTGTCCTTCCACTCATTCAGATGAGCTCTTTCATTGCGGGTGGATTCCATGATTTCCGAGAACATTTCTTCTCGCGTCCTTCTTTTTCGACGCCTTATCTGAGATAGCCTTCGGGACGGAGGAGGGAGGCTTGAAAAATTTGCAGCTGCGGGAGGGAGGGGAAAAAAGGGAGAGAAGTATTTAAAAAGATACATTTTACAGAACAATGCTTATACTCTTTCACGGTGAACAACACTATTCACATTACATAGCACATACGATTTCGGTACAAGGTTGCATTTTGCATCTTAATATTGAGTGCCTGCGGCTTTGGTGTTAGAGAGCACAGACACAGGTCCGGGCAACAGAATTTGGCTTGCATGCGGCCATGGTAAGCCATTGTCTTTCGGCTTCTGCGGCTTTCCTACAAGCAGCGCCTTCCTTTCCCACATACCAAGCAAAGCCCGTTGAGTGCTGTGGTTTTCCTGTTAACGTGCAGCAGCAGAAAACAAACTAACCCCCCCCCCATCCAATTCTCTGGGATGATCGCTTTATCCCTCCCTCCCACCGCGTGGCTGGTATCAGGGAAGATTCCCACCCCGCCACCGCTTGGCTAACTGCAGGGAAGGATTTCTTTTCAGCCACAGGCAAACAGCCCAGTAGGAATGGCCACCTCTGTCCCCTTAATTAAATTCCCGTATTTCAACCAGGTTACCATGAACGATATCACTCTCCTGAGAATAACACAGCGAGATAAAGAACGGATGTTGCTTGAATGCCAGCAAACACTGGGACCATACGCTGCCAGGCTTTGTCATGCAATGATACCAGATTACTTGCTACTAGCATGGCGTGGTCAAGTGTCCTACCATGGAGGACGGAATAAGGCTGCACTGCCAAGAAACCTTGTGGAAAGGCTTTTGGAGTACCTCCAGGAGAGCTTCATGGAGATGTCCCTGGAGGATTTCTGCTCCATCCCCAGACATGTTAACAGACTTTTCCAGTAGCTGCACTGGCCGTGAATGCATCCCAAGTCCTCAGGGCAAATTACTAATTAAAAAACGCTTGCTTTTAAACCATGTTTTATATTTTAAAAGGTAAACTCACCTGAGGTCCCTTCCATGGGGTCATGGTCTTGGATACTGCCTTGGGAGGGTACTTCAGTCAGGCTGAGAAAAAGATCCTGGCTGTTGGGGAGAACAGAGTGCTGTGTGCTCTCCACAAGCTTGTCGTCCTCCTCCTCCTCTTCCCCGTCCGCAGAATCCTCAGGTGTGGCTGAGATTACCCCCGCCTCGGAATCCACGGTCAGAGGTGGGGTAGTGGTGGCAGCCCCCCCTAGAATTGCATGCAGCTCAGCGTAGAAGCGGCATGTCTGTGGCTCTGACCCGGAGCGACCGTTTGCCTCCTTTGTTTTTTGATAGGCTTGTCTGAGCTCCTTAACTTTCACGTGGCACTGTAGTGAGTCCCTATTGTGGCCTCTCTCCATCATGCCCTTGGAGATTTTTTCAAATGTTTTGGCATTTCGTCTTTTAGAACGTAGTTCTGCTAGCATGGAATCCTCTCCCCATATAGCGATCAGATCCAGTACCTCCCGTATGGTCCATGCTGGTGCTCTTTTTTGATTCTGGGACTGTATGGTTACCTGTGCTGATGAGCTGTGCATGGTCACCTGTGCTCTGCACGCTGGGCAAACAGGAAATGTAATTCAAAAGTTCGCAGGGCTTTTCCTGTCTACCTGGCCAGTACCTCCGAGTTCAGATTGCTGTCCAGAGAGGTCACAATGGTGCACTGTGGGATAGCTCCCGGAGGCCAATACCGTCGAATTGCGGCCACACTAATCCTAATCCGAAATGGCAATACCGATTTCAGCACTACTCCCCTCGTCGGGGAGGAGTACAGCTATCGATATTAAGAGCCCTTTATATCGAAGTAAAGGGCTTCGTTGTGTGGACGGGTGCAGGGTTAATTCGGTTCAACGCTGCTAAATTCGAGATAAACTCCTAGTGTAGACCAGGCCTAAGAGTTAAGGCACCTGCCCACAGAACCTTAATTCTGCCTTCTTTGAGCAATGCCCCAGTACACCCATAACACAGCAATAACCCTCCGCTTGCTAAATTTGACAGCCCCGTTGCTCTTACCCAGGAGATTCCCTCTAACACTGTACTACTGCTTTCACAGCCCTCTCTCGTTTCCTACCTCACTGCTGACAATCTCCAAGGCCAGAAGACTCCTGTGCTCCGTTAATGAGACAACCTACAGGATTCACCACTGAGATGAGGCAGCTTGGCTCTCACGTGCACCTCTGTCCTCTGGTCACACGAGGAGGGGTTCAACCCACCCAGAGGGGAAAGGCCCCACAGATGTCATCAGACTCCAATCAAAACTCGGACAAGCTGCTCCAACTAATCCCCCCACCCTTCAGTACAGCTACAGCTAACGCAGTGAATGCAGCTGGAGCGTACGCAGGTAATTCCCAACGGCTGTTCCCAGCTCCAGGGGGGGCAGAGTTAAGGTTGCATTGGCAGGTATCTTAACTCTTCATTTCCTGTTTTTCTAGAAGCTTAGGTGTCATTTAAACTTTGTGCTAGAAGGGCCCAGGATACAATCAGGCTACTTTAGCTCTGCCTTAATGAAGCGTTGTCAGTGAGTTGTCTATGCCGGGCTAGAAAAGATAATGGGGTTTAGCTCTTGCCTCTCTCCACCAACTGAGAGTCAGGTGATCAAATTATTTGATGGGAGTCTCAGCCCATTGAAACAGGGAAGCAGAGGCCTGCAGCCTCGTTCGAGAGTTCAATAACTATTGACCACATGATGTACTTGAGTGGGTGTGTGTTGAACAACTGGTGCCATGTAAGAACAAAGGCCTTGGCTACACAAGAAAGAGGTTGCTATACCAGCAAACCCTCCTAGTGGAGACGCATTTTATACCAATAAGAGCATCCTTTTTTCCAGTGTAGCTTATACCAAGTCTCCAAACAAAATAAGTTCTGCTGGCAAGGTTGTCTACATGAGGACTTTTCCATGAAGTTTTATATCAGTTAGGAGGGGTGTTCCTCCCCGCCCCCCCCCACACACTACTAATCAACAGAGTTATGCCAGAGTTATGCTAGCAAAACTTTGAAATGTAGACCCCTTTATCCCTTGGGTGTAGCTTGCATCTGGTTTGGCTGGAAGGACCAGCATTCGAAGAACTTCCAAATGAGACCACTTTGCTGAGAATTGTTCAGTGCCTTCTCTCAGCGAAAGCTAGGACAGAGCAAACCACAGCTTCCTCTTTTGCTGTGCTGGTAGTTTTTTTTTATTATTAGCAACACCTCTTTGATGAAAAACCTCTTCAAATTTCAAGCTCCCTCATTGCGTAGTTTTTCTCTTCATGTGGGCTCTCCAGTCATCTTTCATTTCCTATTTCACAGTTTTATTAACATGATGCTGTATTTCAAAATGTCTGTTTCTTTCCAGGCCTCTTTCTCAAATTGATCATAACTCGAGTTTAGAGGTTATAGATCTTTTATTCAAAGTGCTCAACAGAGTCTTGCCTGAAATGACTTTAAAAGAAGGGTCTCATTTCATCTGGGGATGTCTCACAAACTAAGTAGGGTCAGGCTTGGATGGGATGCCCAGCAATGCCAATATGCTGCATTCGGGTGAGCTCTAACTTCATGTTGCCAATTCTTGTGATCTTTTTTTTTTTTAATCACGAGTCTTGCAATATTTAGTGTTTGTAAAGTCCTAGACCCTGGAGTCATATGGATACTTCAGAATCACAGCTTTTATTTATAACCTCCCACCCCCACCCCTCCCAATTTCTAGCCCTCATGGTTACAGAAAAATTCTGGAAAACCTAAAGGTGCAAAATCCAGAATTATTTAATTCTTGTGCTGAGGACAACCAGTCATGGCTCAGTACCCTGCTGTGCTAGCCACTGTACAAGCAGACATCTCTGGCGCCCCCCCTTCCCCCCAATTCCAAATGTTTTATTTCTTATAATCCTGTGATCTTTAAGCCAGTGTCATGATTTGTGGGGGCTGAGTCGTGATTTTGAACACTTGGGGGTGGCGATCCCACATTCCTTCCCTCCCCATTGTATCTCGTCAAGAGGGAGGATTAGTAAGTAGTTAATTTCCAGAGAGCTGGCTGACCTGCTGTCTGGGAGTGAATTTTTATCCACTTGAACACGAGACACTTTGGAAGTGAAGATGCATGTGCCTTGCTACTTTCCCTGGGCTTAGCAAGGGCTGCCAAGATGGATTTGGAGTGAGGGGCTGAAGGTCAGAAAATCCTCTTCAGAAGGAGCGAGGTTTTATGGCATTTTTTCTGCAGCCCTCTGTTTGGTAACAAGTGGTTTGAGCACTTGGCACTCTACCTTGTGTCATGGAAAACTGGGCCCACACGGGAGAGCTTTGGGTGCAGGAGGGGGGTGGGAAACCAGCCACTTCCTTTCTTGCCAACACACTCTGTGCCTGTATCTGATTCAGACTCTCTCACTCAGAAATCATTCTGTACATAGAATCACACAAAGGTAGGGCTGGAGGGGACCTCAAAAGGCCATCTAGTCCCATCCCCTCCCCCCCACGCTGAGACAGGACCTGTAAATCTAGCCCATCCCTGACAGGTGTTTGTCCAACCTGTTCTTAAAACCCTCCAATGACAGATTCCACAACCTCCCTTGGAAACCTGTTCTAGAGTTTAACTAACTATCCCTACAGTTAGAAAGCTTTCCTAATACAATACCTAACCTAAATCTCCCTTGCTGCAGATTAAGCCCATTACTACTTTTCTGACCTTCAGGGGACATGGAGAACAATTGCCCTCTGTCATCTTTATAACAGCCCTTAAAATATTTGAAAATTATCAGGTCCCCCTTTTCCCCAGTCTTATTTTCTCAAGACTAAACAGGGCCAGTTTCTTTAACCTTTCCTCACAGATCAGGTTTTCTAAACCTTTGATCAGTTTTGTTGCTCTCCTCCAGATTCACTCCAATTTGCCCACATCCTTCCCAAAGTGTGGTGCCCAGAACTGGACACAGGACTCCAGATGACGCCTTCCCCAGTGCCAAACCGAGTGGGACAATTCTCTCCCGTGTCTTACATACGATACTCCTGTTAATACACCCCAGAATATTAGCCTTGTTTGCAGCTGCATCATAGTGTTGATTCATGTTCAGTTTGTGATTCACTATAACCCCCAGATCTTTGTCTGCTGTATGACCACCTAGCCAGTTCTTCCCCGTTGTGTAGTTGTGCATTTGATTTTTCCTTCCTAAGTGAAGTACTTTGCACTTGTCTTTATTAAAATTCCTCCTGTTGCCAGACCAATTCTCCAATTTGTCAAGGTCATTTCGAATTCTAATTCTGTCCTCCAAACGCCTTACAATCCCTCCCAGCTTGTTGTCATCCAGAAAGTATGTAAGCATCCTCTCCACTCCATTATCCAAGTCATTTATAGAAAAATTAAATAATACTGGACCCAGGACAGATCCCTGTGGAGCCCCAGTAGATGTGTCCCTCCAGTTTGACAATGCACCACTGATAACTACGCTTTGAGTACGGTCTTTCAATCAATCATGAACCCACCATATAGTAATTTCACATAGACCACATTTCCCTAGTTTGCTTATGAGAATGTCATATGAGACAGTGTCAAAAGCCTTCCTAAAATCAAGATATATCATGTCTACTGCTTTTCCCCTTTCCACTAGGTCATTAACACTGTCGAAGAAGGCAATTAGTTTGGTTTGGCATGATTTCTTCTTGACAAATCCGTGCTGACTATTCCTTAAAACCCTATTATCCTCTAGGTGCTTACAAAGTGATTGTTTAATAATTTGTCCCAGTGTCTTTCCGGGGTGCAAAGTTAGGCTGACTGGTCTATAATTCCCTGGGCCCTCTTTGTTCCCATTTTTCAAAGGTACAATACCTGGCCGCCTCCAGTTCTTTTAGACCTCACCCCTCGAGTGTCTTTGGTGGCCCCAAGCATCTGGTGTGGCACAAAGCAAAGAAAATTAGAAGTGTCCCACCTGACTGCCTATCCCACCCCATAGAGTTTAAGGGGCCATTAATCATCTCATCTGACCTGCATATCACAACCCCTGGACTCCCTCCACATTCAGGTTAGCATCTTTGTACGTCTCTTTCCAATTCCTTTTTCAAACATACGGGTTTTCAGGTTGTTATTCAGGTCTAATGTGGGGTTTTCAACATCTTTGACTGACGCCAGTGACCCAGCAACCCTCTTTTTGTTAAGGGAATCACGTCCGCACCCTAATTCCATGTACTGTAGCCTAGTGGATAGAGCAGTGGACTGGGACTCAGGAGATCTGAGTTTTAGTTCTGGCTCTGCTGGGTAACCCAGGGCAGTCACTTCACCCCTCTCTGCCTCAGTTTCCCCATCTGTAAAATGAGGCTAGTGATGCTCACTTCCCTGGTAAAGCACTTTGGGATCTGCTGATGAAACGTGTTATGTAGAGCTAGGTATTTATTTCTCTGTTTACTATCTTCATATGTAGCACTGAGGAGCTAACTCAAGCAGCTGTGGACTAGTGCAGAAGATCTCAGAGAAAATGAATGGAGAGGAAAAAATTCCCACTATTTAGCTGGGAAACAGAGTTGCGAGGGGACTTGAGTATGAAGTATTCAAAATGAACCAAGGATACAGTGGAAACTGATCAACCCCACTTTTAGCCAGTACTGTAATAGAACAAGAACGCACTGATGAAATTAAATGATAGTAAATGACAGTAGACTGCAACCCCCCCACCCCAAAACACAGCATCAAGTCTCAGACCCAGGGTCAACTCACTGGGGCTCAAAATAACAGTGTAGGCGTTCCCACTTGGGCTGGAGGCCGTGCTCTGAAACCCCCCTCCCTTTCCAGGTTTCAGAGCCTTATTAGCCGGGATGGTGTCCCTAGCCTCTGTTTGCCAGAACCCGGAAATGGGCAACAGGGGATGGATCACTTAATCATTACCTGTTCTGTTCATTCCCTCTGGGGCACCTGGCATTGGCCACTGTCGGAAGACAGGACACTGGGCTAAATGGACCTTTGGTCTGACCCAGTATAGCTGTTCTTATGGTTTCCAGCCTGAGCAGGGGCATCTACATGGCTATTTTTATATGTAGATGCCATGTAGCTGCCCCTATTTTTAGCCATGTAGCATGACCCTGAATCAATTGATCTGGGCTCTTAGACTCGCTGCGGTAGGGTTTTTTGCAGTGTAAACGTACCCTAGAGCCACTGAAATGCAGCATGTAGCCAAGCTGTGGAATTCACCATACCAGGCAGTAATACAGACACTGCTTTGCTGTACTATGAAATTACTGGATGATTTTAATTTGATCATTAATGTTTGTACGTAGGTGAGCAAGGGTAAAGTAACCAAGTTTTATGAGTCCGAGCCTATGCTGTTCACAGCTGGAGTTCAGGTAGGAAGGAATTCCCCACTGACAGAGGCTAGCTGCTTGTGGAAGTGGAAGGAGGAGGGTCCCCTTTGATGCACTGAGTATTGGCTGTTGTCAAAGGCAGGGCACTAGACAGTAGTATCATATGTCCATGCTGTATATGCATAGGAATACAAGTGTACTGCTGGTGATATTTTTCTCCATTCACAATCACATGCACCCTACATCTGTGTATTTTAATCATCCGATGTGTAGACCCAAATATCCAATTTCCACTGGGCAGAAATATTGAAAATATCAGAAGCGAAGCAAACCATCCCGACAGTGGGTGTTGCTGTGAATTGAGACTACTGCATCTGAAATATCAACTAGTTTTGCAGTGGGTTCTGCTGATTATTTCACTGTGCACAGTGAAATAATATGGAACAGCTTAATATCTGTTTCACTGGGTTAAGTATAAATATGTTCCACTTCGCTTGGAACACTTGAAGGGTAGAGCTCAGACCACAAAATGCTGTGTCTCTCTCATCTGGAAACCCTGAGTTTCAAGTTGTGTCAGCTCATCAGTGCGGTGTGATGAAGTGACAGCTGTCCTTCCAGCTGCAGAAGAACTTGGAAAGCTCACAGAGTTTGGGCTGGATTAAATCCTTTGCCTCATTGAGGGCAAGTGCAAGTTGAATGATGCCTTCTTAAGTTTTCCCACTGCATGCATTTAAAAAAAAATAAGGACACTAGCAAAGATTCCTTGTCATCTCTATGCCTTGGGCAATGCTCCATAATTAAGGGTTTTAGCCTGTCTTCTTTTAACACCCCCCGTAGAATGTAGGCAGCCTGGAAGCTGTGGGTACACAGTGTGGTTATGATAGTAGGCAAGCTGTTTGTAGTATATAGTTTATTAAATAAAGCCAGCAAACCCTGCCCTCCCCCCACATCTCGTTTTAGGGACCAAGATATGGAAATAAGAATCCTGTCTTCCACTGTTTTAATGGAAGCTCCTGGCTTATTGTTAATCATTTATATTGAAGTAAGTGGTGGCTGTAGGTTTCAAACTGGAGATGAGCACTTTACAACCCACAGCAAAGCATAGTCCCTGACTCCAATCTGGCAAAGGCAGGGTAGGGGCTGCAAACAATGACTGAGCTTGTAATCGTGTTGTGATTTTTCCTACGGACCCTGGCTGAGGTTATGTGCATTTCCCTTGGAACCACACACAGCTGTGCTGTGAGGGCCAGAAACATCAGAGCTGTGGGGCCCTTGACACTTTGGGAAGTCGGTGGCTGATCAAGCTCACGGTTGGGAGAAGTGGCAGTGATAGCACTAGGGCTGCCCCAAGCTCCCTGCTGGGGAGCTGCCTGTGGCTGTGTGAGCTCCTCTGCTGAGCAGCTAGCGTGATCTCTGGCCATGGAGCATGGCGCAGAAGAAAGCCCAGGGACCTGTTGCGGCAGAACATCAAAGGTGCCAAAGTTCTGTTTACTTTCCATGAGACTTGGGTGCCTAATTCACTTCAAAATGGGACTTAGGCACCTCGGAAAATGTCATGCTCCTACTAGGAGCTGATGAAGGAGCTGTCAAGTCTGTACTGAACCACACACCTCCACCACCACCACCAGAAAACCTGGTTGTATTGTGCAGCAGAGAGCCCTGCTGATTTACCAACCTGCAGAGCTCTGCATGTAGTCTTGCCCTGGTCTGTGGCTTCAGAACAGAGCTCCATGACTACGCTGGAGCTCCTGGAAACTGATCAAGGCCTTTGACTTGAGGGAGACCCTTGGGCTGTGTGGTGGCTGCCAGAGGAAATGAAGTGTGAGAGAACCTGATGGGGGAGCAGTATCCGCTTGCACCTGGAGGGGGTCCTGCTGAGTTGCCTGTTGCCTTGCCACTCGCAGCAGTGGCCAGCGTCTGCGGCACCAGTTGGGGGGGCTCATCCGGGGGCAACGCTATTGTCTGACAGCTGTGGGGGTGCGTGTGTGCACCTAGCCTGCTGGTAGCATTACCAACCCAGCTCTGTCCTGGGGCCTCGAGAGAGCCAGTCTGCAGGGCTCACAACATCCAGGGCAAACCCCTGTTTTCTCTCCGACAGGTCCTGAAACGAGAGCAATTCCTGCCCTTCCGGGAGACATGGCCACTCCCTTTATTTAACACAGAGATGACTGGGTCCTTTCTGATCCAGGGGGCAGGTTTCATTTTAGGGGGTGGGGGGACTGGGCAAGAGTCAGGCATTTAAATTTTTTTAGGCGCAGGGGCATAAATAGTTGCCTGGCCTGGCAAAACATGCTAAGACCAGCCCTGCCCGGTGAATTCCCATAGGCCAACGAAGAGTCGAGCTGGCAACAGCTTCCCATTCCTGCTGAGCTAGACTGGATTGGAATCGCCAAGCTGGAGAAAAGGGCCTGTAGCCCACCGCTGAATCTCCGAGCTGGCGTATCTCAGCAATGCCACTTAGTCTGCAGTTTAGCCACGAAGTTTAATTAGCGGATAAACTTCTTTTCTTATGCAGCTTATGAGTGCCCCTTTCTGCAGCCCCTCAATTCCTTCTGGCAATTCCGTACATTGCTAAGCTGTTCTGCAATGCCTAAATGATCTATTTGCTCCTCGTGCTTTCAAGCTGTGGGTCCCTCCAAAGAATTCCTTTTCCCTGATTGTTACTACCTGCATGTGAGCAGATCTCCAATCCCCACCCCCAGTTCTGCTTTTCTTCTAAGTAGCTAAATGTAACCTTTCCTCATGGGCCCTGCTGCCTAGTCCTTTACCCTCTTCCCCACCCTTGCCTGGAGTGTCTCTTGTTCTTTTATCGTTTATAATGTGGTCTAAACTGGAGGGCAGCAGGCACGCGATTGAGCTGTAAAGCGGCACTGATAGCTGCAGGTGCCGCCGCTCGATAGCCTTCCCAGTAAAGGGGAGCCAGCACTGGCTAGTGGCCATTGTGTAAGCTTGGTAGTTGTTGGTTCTGGGTTCATCGTAGCTCTGCCACTTGCTGGGTGTGTGACCTTGGGTAGGCATTACACCTTTCTCTCCCTCAGTTTCCCTCTCTGTAAAATAGGGATACCATTAAGCGAACTGCCTGGGGGTGGTGTAAGGGAAGGGCTTGGTGCTCGCAGCAATGAAGGTGCTATGGGAAGGCAAAGTGCCCCTGCTGTTGTTTAAAAGAGTTTCACAATTGAGTCAAGAGTGTGACTTCCCGGAGGGCTGCTGATTCAGGGGGTCATGTTCCCCCTACACACGTCACTTCTGCTCAGGTTAATATGTCTCGATGATCAGTAGTTCAGGAAACAAAGTGCCGTTGCCAAGGCAAAGTGAAGTGTTAAAACCCCTGTAATTACGAAACAAAACCTAACCCGTGGTGCTTACCACAGAGTTAGACGCTGGAGCACAAGCTCAGTGCTACGTCAGAAATAGGGCAGGCTCCTTTGGTGCTTTGTTTTCCCGCCCTGGTTCTTTCCAAGATTTAGGTCTGAGTGTTCTCTGCAAGGGACACGCAGCCACATCTCCTGGCATCTATCCATAAACAAGAGAGGGGACAGGTAGAGAGACTACCAGAGAGAGTGAGGGGGGGAAAGTCTCATGTGTCAGAGGAATAAATTCTACACTACAGAATCCACCACATTGGATGACCTAGTTACAACATGTCGCACCCCCATTAGTACCCCAGCACAGACCATTACAATAATCTAGTCTGATAAAACAGACCAGAGAATGCTGCCCAGTAACCCCAGCATCAATCCCATAACTTCTGACTGAGTTAGAGGATATATTTTAAGACATCCGGTCTTGAGTTAAAGACATCAGGTGATAGCGACTCTACTCCTAGATAAGTTGTTCCAATGGTGAATCACCCTCACTGTTAAAAATGTGTGCCCCTATTTCTAGTCTGAATGTGTCTAGCTTTAACTTCCAACTGTTGGATCGTGGTCTGGCTTTTTCTGCTACAGTAAAGAGCTGTTCAAAATCTCTTCCCCCTACAGGTACTTCTACACCAGGTTAAAAGGCACCTCTTTACCTTCTCTCGGATAAACTAAATAGACTGAGCATCTTTGATCTCTCACTATATGGATTGTTTTCCAGCCCTCAGATCATTCTTGTGGCTCTTCTCTGAACCCTTTCCAATTCGTCAACTCCCTTGTTGAAGTGTGGATATCAGAACTGGACGCAATATTCCAGTAACTGTCTCACTAATGCTGTGCATAGAGAGAAAACCCACCTCCCCGCTCCTACTTGATATTCTCCTGCTCATACATCCAAGGAGCACATTGGCCCTCGTAGCTACAGATACTGTGTACAGATGTGGTCTCCTCATCTCAAAAAAGATATACTGGCACTAGAAAAGGTTCAGAGAAGGGCAACTAAAATGATAAGGGGTTTGGAACGGGTCCCATATGAAGTGAGATTAAAGAGGCTAGGACTTTTCAGCTTGGAAAAGAGGAGACTCAGGGGGGATATGATAGAGGTATATAAAATCATGAGTAATGTGGAGAAAGTAGATAAGGAAAAGTTATTTACTTATTCCCATAATACAAGAACTAGGGGCCACCAGATGAAATTAATGGGCAGCAGGTTTAAAACAAATAAAAGGAAGTTCTTCTTCACACAGCGCACAGTCAACTTGTGGAACTCCTTGCCTGAGGAGGTTGTGAAGGCTAGGACTATAACAGCGTTTAAAAGAGAACTGGATAAATTCATGGAGGTTAAGTCCATTAATGGCTATTAGCCAGGATGGGTAAGGAATTATGTCCCTAGCCTCTGTTTGTCAGAGGGTGGAGATGGATGTCAGGAGAGAGATCACTTGATCATTACCTGTTAGGTTCACTCACTCTGGGGCACCTGGCATTGGCCACTGTTGGTAGACAGGATACTGGGCTAGATGGACCTTTGGTCTGACCCAGTATGGCTGTTCTTATGTTATGTTCTTACAGCATCACACCAGGGGCTCAGGTTCGATTGGTTTCAGAGCCACAGTTTTTCAAGATACAGCTCGCCAGCCTTGAAGTGTGACCTACATACTTTGTTCTTAAACGTATGTTCTGGCTGTGTTAAATGCACGCTGTCCTGATGAACCCACCTCACCAAGCAGGTCGTTGTGTATACCTAATCTGTCCCCATCATTATTTACCGTTCTATCGATTTGTGTCACCTGCCAATTTTATCAGCAATGATTTGATCTTTGCTTCCAAATCATTGACAAAGCTATTTAACAGCAATCAGCTGAGAACAGAGCCCTGCAGGACTCCACTAGCAACACCCCCAGCAGATAATGATTTCCCCTTTTACTCTTACTTTTTGTACTCTATCAGTTAGCCAGTTGTGAATCCATGGGCTGCACTGATTTTTCTATACAGCTATTTTTAGCAGAATGTTATGTAGGACTAAGTCAAATGCCTTATAGAAGTCCAAGTAGATTGTCACCAGCGTTGCTTTTATTAACCAAACTTCAAGTATGAAAAGACCAATCTTCCATAAAGATTGGCATGAATTACATTACCTTCTTTTAATTCTTCACTGATTGTATCCTACTTTAGTCTTTCCATGATTTTGCCTGGGAGTGAGGTCAGGCTAGCTGGCCTATAGTCTCCTGGGACATCCCATTTCATGTTTTTAAACAGCGGTACAACATTGGTTTTTTCCCCCCATTCTTCTAGAACTTCCCCAGTGTTCCAAGATTTGTTAAAAACCAACATGAATGATTCAGAGAGTGCGTCTGCTGGTTCTTTTATACTCTTGGGTGCAAGTTATCCAGTCATGCAGATTTAAAAATATTTATCTTTAATGGTTGCTGTTTAACATCACCCCTAGTTACTGATGGAATAGAAAATATATAATTGTCACTGTAAGGTATGAATACATCATCCTTCTTTCCACTCACAGAAGAGAAATATTTGTTGGCTTTTCTCCATCATGATTAATAATTTCATCGTCTTTATCTAGAACTGGACCTATCCCATTGCTATGACTTTGTTGCTGATATATTTGAAGAATTCCTTTTAGTTGTCCTTAACCCTATTGGCCTAGAGTTTTTGTTGATACCTTTAGCTTCCTTTATCAGTTGTCTGCATTTCCCAGCTGCTGAGGTGTACTCCTGGCTATCTGCATCCCCATTTTTTCCATTTGATAATTTTTAAAAAAAATATTTTATATTGCAGCCTTTACCTTTCCTCTTAACCAGGATGGTTTTTAACCAAATAATCCTCCTTTCTTATTTATGGAATTTTGCCGTCTTTTTGGAGCATCTAATAAAGCATAGTTAAACAATTGCAAACTATCATTCACATTTTTATATTTAAATATTTCCTTCCATTCAATTTTGCATTTCATACTCAATATCACTGGGTCCCCCAGCACAGGCAGATGTTCAAATGTAGGTGGGACCTTATGAAGGATGAGAGAAGAGAGACCTCCCATTTTTATCTTTATATCCCCACTTCTGCCTGGCAGCTGTGGGTCTGCCCCACATGAGAGGAGTTTGGATCCAGAACCAGTCTGGTATTTGGCCTGTTTCTAATGGCTCCAAACCAGAAAATATTCAGCTCTGCGCTTTTGAATCTCATGGCTCAGCCTCGTCTTCAGTAGCTCAGTCTACTGTTATTTAAGGCTGTGTGTACTACCGCTGTGTGTAGTCGATGCAGAACAGGACACCAGTGAAGCTCACAGCCAGAAGGCATCATGACGCGCAGGGCCGGCTTTAGGCCAATTCCACCAATTCCCCTGAATCGGGCCCCGCGCCCAGTGGCAGGGCCTCCCAGAGTGAGGGCAAGTGGCAGAGAATCCCTTCCCTGGCTAGAGGCGTCTTTTTAATTTTTACTCACCCGGCGGTGCTCTGGGTCTTTGGTGGCACTTTGGCGGCGGGTCCTTCATTCGCTCCGAGACTTTGGCAGCGGGTCCTTCAGTGCTGCCAAAGACCTGGAGCAAGTGAAGGACCCGCCGCCGAAGACTAGGAGCGCGGCCCGGTGAGTACAAGCCCCACTTGTTTTTTTCGTGTGTTTTTTTTTTTTTTTAAGTCGTCCCTGTCGGGGCCCCGTCGAAACAGTTCGAATCGGGCCCCGCACTTCCTAAAGCTGGCCCTGATGACACGGTACCTTGGAGTAGCCATGCTGCCATTGTTCTCCAGAATCTCTCATCTCAGGGGTGTGATCCTCATGGCAGTGTGTGCCCAGAAGAGAGCGTAATGTTCACTGCAAACAGCTTCCCTGATGCTAAAACAATCAGCTGATTTAGCTAGCCACATTGCGTGTTGTTTGCTACAGTGCTTCTTGTTTGCAACTGCAGATCAAGAGCCCACTAGGGGCTTAGCTGCAGCAGCTTTCATCCGCTTATCACTGTCGCCCCACCGAAACAAAATCAGATGTGTACTAATAGGAAGCAGTGGGTGACAAACAAACAATTTTCTGACATTTAAGATAGGCTCTTGGTGCTTTTGTCCTGCCCACAAACTCACCAAAACGAGCACTGTTGCACTAAGCACAGTACCTAGCACTGAAAAAAGGGATAGCTGCACATGCTCTTTAGCCTCAGTTGTGCAACTGCTGACTGTCTGAAGGTTTATGAAATAATACTGGCTGCCAGTTATACATTCAGTAGTGTGCCACCCGACCTGGTAACATCCAACATGTGGGGTTAAAACATAGGTTATAGAATGAGGGGTAGAAGAACAATATTAATGCAGGAAGCTTAAACCACGGTGTGTGGTTTTGATTATAAATGATCAATAATAAATATGAGTGACAGCCTAGTTCACCTGGGGATCTCAGAGCACTTTCCAGGCATCCTGGAAGGAAGGTAAATATTGGAATATCCGTTTTACTCACGGGTGAGGTGATTCACAGACAATGTGAAGGACTTGTCCCAGGAACCCCACACAATCATTGGCAGACAGAAATAGCCCCTTTGTCTCCTGCTCCAACCCCCCACTCATAACACTTACTAACATTTTCTCTCCCCTCCTTCCTGAGTCTAGGGTTCTCTTGTACTTTAGTAACAATTAAACAAATGAAAACTGTCATATCAATGGGAGCTGGAAGTAATGCGTCTAACCTGGGAGGCTCGGCTGATAGGAAATCTGCGGCACTATCCCAGTTGGTTGTAAGTAGGCAGCTGGCTTTGACATAGGTGAGAAATTGAGCCTTTCCATTGTACTGATAGCCAGGATATGGACATGACACTCCAAAAGTTTGAGATGATTTTTCCTGCTCCATTTGGTACAGCTAGGTGGGTCAAGGCATCATCTCCCAGCTGTTTTATTCATCTCCTCCTTCCAGGCTGTTAGTAACATTTCATATCTTGATGGGCATGCGCTATATTTAGGGATAGGTGGTGTCCAACAGTGAAGCCAATGGCCAAATAAAGTATAACTCAGGTGGAGGAGGGATGGCCTCCGATCAGGCTGGGTGCTTTGGGGGATGGGAGGTTTATGATAGTTTTGTAGGCCCAAGAAAATAGATTTTAATCCACTTGTCCCTCTTCAGTGACAGATCTTATTGTCTCAGCCTAGGGGTATTGGCAGAACAGGGTGTGCTTTAGACGCTGTCTACAATGGCTGACCATCTGAGCTTAAAAACTTGGTATAAACAGAGCCAAACTACTAGCTGTGCACCCAAGCCAGAACATCAGCTCCAAACCAGCTGGAACTGCTAGGAAGTTAAGACTTGGGACAAACTGTTCTCTAGTTCAAACAGCGTAATAAAGTCATGCAGTAATGAGGCCCATACCTAGACTAGAACACAGTCCTGACATGATTGACCTCAGCTTGGCTGGACATTGTGGGCAGCATCAGAACTCCACTGGGACACAACCAAGTTTAACAGTGTAGATAGGACCTCAGTGATCGGGGTGGTTGGGGCGGGGGAACTTGGAGGAGCTTAAGGAAACAGCGCTGGGTTCTGGTGGTTTTATGTCTTTATATATAAAGAAACATAGGTTATGAGGGGTTCCTGCATGGGTTTCCAAAACCTCATTCACTGCAAAGCATTGCTTCAGTGAACGACTGTGGTGAGCATCTTCAAAAGGCAGGCGGGTTGCTGGGGTTGGCGTCAGGGTTTTGAGGACAAGTCTGACAACCATTCAAGTGATAGGAAGTAGAACTGAGCCAGAAGGCTGGGAAAAGCCTGCTTGCATCCGCTGCTCAAATATATTTTACCCCGCAGCTGGAGAACTGGCATGGCTTTTCCCATCACGCTCTGTGTGTGTTTTTGGACCATTTTGATCCCTGCAACGTGTTGAATGCCTAAAAGTCTAATGAATCACTTAGATATGCTGCAGTCATTTTTACCTTTGAGGGTTCAGGCATTATAGAGCAGGGGGGGCGAAAGTTTAGGCTGCGAACTGTGCAGATCAGTAGGATTCAAGAGGGAGCCTGCTCAGCCATCTTGGCTGACTCCTGATGTTCAGCTGGGGTCATGCTGAGTACCCTGGTGACAATAAGCATCCTAGCTGTTGGCTGCCCATGCAACCCAACCCTGATTCTTTGGGATTCTCTCATCGCTAGTTAGTTAATGAAAGGAGTCACATGGGGTGGGAGTGGAAGGACGGTTTGAGAGGAGACTTTGGATCTCTGTTCCAGGGGATGTGTATTCCCTGCCTCAAAATTCACTGTTTCTCTGCTCTCTCACCCACTGGCTGTGCTCGCATTATGTAGGTGGAATGATGGCACCAGTGATCTACGTAGCAAGCCAGCAAAATGGCGAGCTGCTTATTCCATGTGTATTGATCTTATTAGCACTGGGGTAGCCCTGAGAGGCCCCAGCTGAGACTAGGCTCCATTGTGCTTGCCATTGTACAGAGACATAGCCCCAGTCCCCAGCGTTCACACTAGGCAACCCAATGGAGGTGCTGTTATCCCCGTTTTACAGCTGGGGGAGTTGAGGCACAGGGCAGTTAAGTGACTTGCCCAAGGTCACATCGGCATTGAACCAAGCTCTGAGGGTCCCAGTGCCTTAAACCCCAGACCATCCTGCCTTTCTTTTGCTCCTGCTCCATGGCCAGGCCCATGTCTAGCTTTCAAAGCCGACAGCTGCCAAGGTGGGACGGCGCAGCACTGCCAGCGTAGGCTGTTGGAAATTGGTTGCGGAGGAGCAGGCAGGTTCGTGCTCTAATGTGGTTACTCAGCACCCAGCTAAATGGAGGATGGGAACCCTCTCCTCTTCCACCCTCTTAACCCTTTCCTAACTCAGGGCACCTGCTCTCTTGGCCTGGCCAGCGGGCCTGGATCACGGGCACGGCCCGTGGAGGTTACAGTTGCAGCCCATGGCTGAGCTTCTAGCTGCTCACTTAGAAGCACCTAATGTGCCTGCTCCCTTCATGTGGGAGGAGCAGTCTTGCATCAGAGAGGGTGGGCGGAAGCTCTGAGGTTTGCTGATTCTGGCTCAGGGTTTTCAGATTCAGGCACGTATGAGTAGATCTCTCACTGCTAGGGTGATGCAGGCGTATAAAGGCAGATCCGGCTTCCCTCCTGGGACTCAGTCTGCGGCTGGCACAGCCAGATTTAGCTGCCGCATGAAAGAGGAGTTCCATAGCCAGGGCGGCCCAGCCATTCCACTGCCCACCATGCAGCAGAACCTGAATTATGTCTACCCCCAGATCTTTTGGGTGGACAGCTGTGCCAGTCCCACTTGCGCTCCATCGGCGCCCATTGCCACCTGCCCGCCACCCGTGCCGGAGAGGAGGAGGAGAAAACAGAGCAACAAGAGGGATGGCACATGCCTCTGTTTCTTGGTGGTGTTTTTGCTGGTCCTGCTGGCCCTCGCTGGAGTGGGGCTGGGGATGTTTCAGATTGTTCAGCTGCAGAAGGAACTGGCTGAGCTCCGAGAGGTAACATCTGTCTGGTTATTAATAGATATAGAAGTGTCCAGCAATGAGACGCTTAGTGGATGTAAATTGGTGGAACTGGATTGAAGTCAATGTCCACTTGCCCCAGCTGAGGATCTGTCCCTATTACTGATGGTTATTTTACATGCTGTGGTCACTTACTAGGTGTGAACTTGTCTCTCTCCTGTTTTGACAGTTAACCAGCACCGGACATGTTCCTTCGTCTATGGAGAAGCGCATAGGTGAGCCATCCTTACCCAGCGAGTCAGGGTGTGTGGGAGAACCCGGGTCAGGAATTCTGCGAATGGCAGCATCTCTGCACTTTCCCCCTTCCTGTCCCACACCGTGCCTTCAATTTGGGAGGCAGATGGCGGAGTTACATCAGTGAGGCTCTGATGCTTTTTAGATGACATGTTCACTCCTTTGGCTGTAGCAGTAACTGTGCATGTCATGGGCTTGGGGGGCCGGTAGGGGTCTCCCTTCTGCTTAAGGGCTAGAAGAAAGCTGGCCTAATGCAGGCAGCCTGTGGGGAACATTGATTAGAGATGGGCCCAGCCCTAGATCTGAACACACACAAACATTTCGAAAATTCAGATTCCCTTGGATTCCAACTCTGCAGCCAGGGTCCCTCCTTTTCCTTTCTTGGATGATGCATGTGATAGCCTGAGCTTCACTGTAAAGGTGGGATTCTGGTTTTCTTGCCATGCTGTGAGAAACAGATATAGGGAGAGAGGAGGAGAAAGGAAAATGGTAGCAGATGGGTTTCCAACATTACTATATTATTATTTCCTCTTGATTACCTTGACTTTTTGCCTCTTTTGAAGTGCAACTTGATTTTTTTGAGTGTCTAGTGTACAAGCTGTATTGTGGTAACTAAAACTGGCTGAGCATTCTCTGACCAAATGTTTTCCCATCTGGAAAATGTTACCTCAGAATCACAACCTTCTGGATGAATGTGTCAATTTCAATGCAGTTTTGTTTAGAAAACAGTTTGAAAGGAAGTATCTTGGGAAATCATTCTGCCTCTGTCTTAAAATTGTAACTGAGTTAAAACGGATGCATTTTACTTCCATTTGTCCAAAGATTTGATTTTTAAGTTCAACAGAATCACTGTTAGTCTTCAGTGGCCTTCTATATTTAGATGTTGCAAGGCTCCTACTCTCTAGGGACATGGAAATGGTCTTATCAGAAAAGACCAATGATCTGCAGCTGATTGTGCAAAGCTGGATTATACCATATAGAGGGAGAAAGAAATTTCTACTTAAGCCCATCTGGGAATCAGTTTGACATCTTAAAGTGATCTGATAGCCCTTGTATTTTTTCCTAGCTATTCTAGGTACAGATGTTGCTCTGAGTCTTATATATTAACTACCCAATCCTCTTTTTTTAAAATTTACCAAGCTATGGTGTATACCTGAATGCTGTCCTGCAGCAGGTAGTGTCACAGGTTAATTATGCCTGCCTGATGAAGTATATCCCCTGATCCATTATAACTGTGTCTCTCTCTCTAATTCCCCGGAGGGAACCCCCTTCCTAGTCTTAATTTCCTCATCGCGTTTTCTCCACAAAGCCTGAAGCTGTCTCCTTTCTCCGTTTTAACCCAGGACTTCCGAATGTAACAGCAGAGAAGAAGGTGATCAGGAAGGCAGCACATTTAACAGGTATGTGACACAGTGTAAAGAGTCAGCATGCCGGGGAAAGAAATGGCCACAAGAAGCCGGATGTGGATGGGGAAAGTGGTAGCTGGGTTATTTTCTAGCTAGTCATCTGGCTATCGAGCAGCAGAGTTCCCTTTCAGAGTAGCAGCCGTGTTAGTCTGTATCCCAGGATTGACATGTGAGACTCCAGGGTTCTGATTTACTCCCACTTCTTTCCCCATTCATTTCATCTGGTACTTTTACCTTTATATGGGTTTTTTACTTCACTTTTGGGCTGAGTAACCATGTGGCCTGGAGACTGCAGAGCATTTGACATACATGAATGAACAGTCCCCTGGCTCTGAGTGTGGCAGGCATCATGCCTGCTTTACAGGAAGAAGTTGAGGTTAAGTGACTTGCCTATGACTGGTGTGACTTGAAAACTGTTAGCATGCACGTGCCTCTGTCTAAATGCTTCTTGTTAATCTTTATTACTAGGCAAAGCTGATCAGAAAGCCCTTCCTCTGGAATGGGTGGCCACCCTCGGGCACGCCTTCACCTCCAACATTCAATACAGACACCGCAGCCTGGTGATCAATGAAACAGGCCTGTACTTTGTGTACTCCAAGGTGTTCTTCCGAGGCAAGATCTGCAACAATCTGCCCTTAGACCACATGGTTTTCAAACAAAATCCAGCCTACCCAGCTAGCCAGGTGCTGATGGAGGACAGAAAGATGAACTACTGTGCAGCTGGAAAGATGTGGGCCAGGGGCAGCTACCTGGGGGCATTGTTCAACCTCACCAAATCAGACAGCTTGTATGTCAACGTCTCCGAAACGGCTCTGGTTAATTTTGAGGAATCCAAGACATTTTTTGGTTTATATAAACTTTAGAGCTGGCCACCAAAGCATTGCTTTCAGCAAATATGCACTCAGGACTGATATTAACATGAGTTGGGTACTGTACGGTATAAGAAATATTCTGTCCATAGGACTAGTCTAATACTGTGCTGGGCTAGCAAGGATCTAGCTGGAAGAAACCCACCAAGCATCCCTTGTTTGGCCTTTGACATGTGACAGCCAAACTGACTTGGAAACGGATCTCCAAGGATTAAAACTGTCACCTTGTGAACTACTTGGATCACCCTAGGAGAACCTTAAGTGTAGCTGAAACAATCTAGCATGCCAAAGGCCTCCTTTAAACTCACTACTCACTCAAGGAGAGTGTTTACTACCTGAGAAGAAGCTGATGCATTGGGCTCAATTCTGCTCTGTTACATCTATGAAAATCCCGTTTGTCCTACTAAGGACAGCATTTGGGCCCCTGCAGAGATGGTGTTTGGGTGGATCTCCACAGGACTGGGGAGTTCACTGCCTGGCGCTGGATGCGATCATTGCTGTGGGGGGAGATTTATATTATGTATGGCCATTTAGCACCTTAACTCTTTGCTTTTGCAGGTGCTCCAAGTGTCTGCAGGATATGTCAGAGTAGTAGGGTTTTTTTAAGTTATTTGCCATTTTTATCCTCAAATGTATCCCCCTCCCCTCCCCACATTTGACTTAGAAATTGGCATAATTCCCAGGACCAGATTTTATTCCCAGGGCTCATCTGGGCCGTGTTCTATAGAGGATAACAAGCAATAATTACATGGATAATTTGGTATACAGAAGTGTGGAGGGAGGGAAGACCCTGTCTTTAACTGCTTCTCTGCCAAACAACACGCGATGGGTATCCAGCATCCCAGCACAGCTGACTCAGGCAAGGTCCAGCAGCAAGGAAGAGTGCTGGAGAGAATTTAGAGCACAGCATGGTGGGGTTACACCCAGAACTCCCACATAATCCCGGGTGGGGACTCCATTGAGGTCTGTAGTTTAGGAACCAGGAATGAATGTGTCTGAAAAAAATCCAGAATTGTTCCTGGGGGTTGTGAAAGTCCCTGTATCCCCTTCCCCCAGCAGCTGGGATGGGAGGTGCTCTGAGCACAGCCCTTGTCCTGCTCTGCACTCAGGAACTTTGAGGTGACCATCGAGGGATGGGTTTGGATCTGAGCTCTCCCTGCCTCTCCCGAGGTGGGTGATGTTTGCAGCTGGGGAGCTGGTTTAGGCCCATCTCTAAAATAGCCCAGGACACCCCTCACTGCAGAGTCCCTGGAGATCCTGGGTGATGGAGGGGAATTCCAGCAACCCCTGAGTGATGGGGCAGGTTGCAAGGGCCATGCATCCATCTGGGCAACCTCATAAGGCTCCTCCTGGGCCCTGGGGTTGCTGTGGTGCATGCTGGGCAGCCTCTGCCTCCCCTGGGGGATTCTCCCTGCAGGCTTCGCTCCTTGGGACCAGGCAACAGCTGTCAGGGAACGAGGCAAGGATGGGAGCTTCCAGAGAAAGGTGAGGAGAGAGCAGCCCCCTCCCCAAACCCAGCCCTCCTGGCTCCCCTGCCCATCCCCCTGGCTCCAGGCCACCCCAAACCCAGCCCTTCCTCCAGTAGCCCCTGGTACTCCCAATAGATCTCAGCACCTTCCCCTGAGCTCCCCAGCCTCCCCAAACCACCTCAACACATCCCTCACCCACAACATGGTTCCCTTACCCCCTCCTCGCACCTCCCCAACTCACCCCAGCAGCCCCTCAGCCTTCCACGGCTCAACCAGCTGCCACATAACCCCCCAGACCTTCTCCCACCCCCATGGCTCCCCAGCCCACCACAACCCGCCCCTGGCTCCCCAGCTCACCCAGACCCCGCCCCCGGCTCCTCAGCTCACCTTCCTCCGGCTTCCCAATCTCCCCCAGCCCACCCCAGCACCTCCTACAGCCTCCCACGGCTCCTCAACACACGTAGCCCAACCTAGCACCTCCGCTGGCTTCCCAGCACAACCCATCCCCCACATAACGCCCGAGAACTTCCCCCACCCCCACAGCTCCACAGCCCACCCAGACCCTGTCCCCAGCCTCCCACGGCTCCCCAACCTACCTTAGCACCTCCCCTGGCTTCCCAGCACAACCCAGCTCTCACGTAACCCCCCCAGAACGTCCCCCACCTCCACAGCTCCTCAGCCCACCCTAGCTCTGCTCCCAGCCTCCCTAATCCACCCTAGCACCTCCCCTGGCTTCCAGCCCCCCCCCATAGCCTCCCAGCCTCTGCACCTCCCCAGTCTCCCCAATCTACCCTGCACTTACCCCCCCTACAGCACCTCCCCCAGGCTTCACCTCTGCAGCTCCCTAGCACTCCAACCCATCCCAGCACCTGTCCTTGGCCTCCTCTCACTCCCCAGTGCAACGCAGCTCCCACATGACCCCCCAGATCCTCTCCTAGCCTTCCACAGCTCCCCAAAACACCCCACTGCCTTCCCTAGTCTCACCAACTTCTCCCAGCCTCCCATGGCTCCCCAACTGCATCTCCCGCCCCCCCCCCCCCAAAACTCAGTCTAGCCTCTCCACTGTTACCCACCACTCTCTGCTACCTTCCAGCATCCACCCAGCTCCCTGGGCCCCATCTTCCAGGTCCCCAAGCCTCCCAACCCTCCTTGACTCCCCAGGTCCCCCTCAGCCCTCCATGGCCCTTCATCCCTCTTTATCTATCCCCTCACCCCTTTCATCCTTCACAAGGACCAGGTGTCCCCTGCACTCCCTGGGGAGGGTAGGTAGCCAGGCTGCCTCTACCCCACACTGACTCACTGTCAGGTGAGACCAGCTAGTCGTGGGGGAGGAAGGGGACAGGGCGGGACCACACTTGGGGAGCGGGGTATTGCGTGGAGGAGGAGAGAACTGAAGACAGTATAGTGGGGGAAGGGAACAAAATTACTATTTCCTTTCTGGGGGTCCTCCCGATCTGGGTCTCCTAACAAACCCACTCCTGCCACAAACGTCCCTGGGAGAGCACCTCCAAAACCTGACAGTTGTGTGAAGGTTGGTCCCCATCCAGGGAGCCCTAGTATTCAGCAAACCAGCTGAGTGCTCACCCCTGCTTTCTCTAACCCCAGGGGCGTGCTGGAGGAGCCATTGCATTGACATAGGATGGCTGTTGTGAGTATGAGGGAGGGCCCAGAGTTTGCAGGATATGTCCAGGTGTCTGTCCAGTTAGTGCTTAGTCTGGGAACAGGTTCAATATTAGTATATCCAGGAGAAGCAGAGTGCAGAGCTGCTCAGAAGCTGTGATCAGAGTCAATGTACAGCAGTGGGTACAGACCAGACTGCATCTGAAATCAAAATGGGCCAAGCCAACCATTCTTCCCCTGACTAACCTCCACTGACCATACCTGAGATAAAAGCCCGGCTTGTATTTATGCCCCAAGTACTATGTCTCAAATGCCCTTCCCGGAATGAGAACATAGTCTCAGTTAGTTTTCATTGGTTGACTCCATGTTCCATCACTTGGCTGTACTGGTTTTTACTGGCACCTCCACAAAGGATGGGACATGTTGGCGAGCACTATGTGTTCACTACCAGAAGTGCTATTTTTGGGCTAGGTAGTAACTGAAAACCAGGACTTGAAGCTTGCTGAACAGGTTGCAGCATAACCCCAGACTGTGAGTAATTAATGTGACACAAAGCAATGTAGCAGTCAAGCAGGCAATCGTTTAAACTATTGATGTATTATTCCCTATAATATATATCTATATGTACAGTATAAATAATGTTATTTTTATAAG
This sequence comes from Terrapene triunguis, assembly GCF_002925995.2. Classification (NCBI taxonomy): domain Eukaryota; kingdom Metazoa; phylum Chordata; order Testudines; family Emydidae; genus Terrapene; species Terrapene triunguis. The sequence continues at coordinate 4,830,935 of NW_020664563.1, read as the reverse complement.
TGTGATTGGCTTCATCTCATTCATATGACTAGGAATGTGAATTTCATGAGAGCTAAGCACTAAACCTTCTCTCCTCAACAGTCTTCATTATACATAGGGCAGAGAGGCGTTCTTCCAAATGCCAGGATGTTCAGATCCAGATTTTTTTTTATGGGCTATTAGAAAGATTGGATCCAGCCATGGAGTCCAGATCTCAGTTCAAATTCCAGTCCCCCTTCAATCCTGCCAAACACACCCCATTGGGTGTTCTGGTGTGGTCTGGCTCATGGCAGAAGTATGGGGCAGGTGTGAAATTGGGAATTGAGCCCCTCACAGGCTGAGCGAGTTCTGAGCTTGGGATTTATTTCAGTCTTTGCCAGCTGTAAGTGTTTACGTGGGTGGGGGGTGGGCGCATGATTTTAATTGTTGGAAGAAGCCACATGGCATCAAGGTGTGAATTGGGCACATCGGCTATCAGGCTGTGCACCACTCCTCAGGGCAGCGTGACTACGGAGGCTCATCTCCTGGTGATTGTTTGAACGGGGAAGGAGAGCGAAAGTGGGTAAAACAATAAGGAAGAGATGAGCCCAAGCCACAAAATATGGCTCCAGATCTGGTTTTTGAACACCGTGCCGTTTGGGAGAGGAGTGGAGATAGGGTTTGCTCTGGGGACCTTGGGGGAAGCAGTGGGGTCTACTTAGTTAAGACACTGGGAAGGGTGGCGGGGGGAGGCTCAGGTAGACCTAAGTTCTAGTCCTAGCTCTGCTATTGACCTGCTTTGTGACCTGGGGCAAGTTGTCTTTCCTCCCTGTCCTCTCTCCTTTCATCTCTTTTGAGTATAAACTCTTTGGGGGCAAGGACTGTCTCCTACAGCACTTAGCATAGTGGGGTCTTGATCTCATGTGATGCTATAATACAAATAATAACAACTGGGCTCCAGGGACCCATGCAGATTTCCTCTGACTCTGGTCCTTTTTAATGCCCTAGTCTGCAATCAGCTGAACAGCCCTTTAATTTCCTGAAGTCACCACATCATTGGCAGCATCTGTACTGGGGGCCTGCTGATTTCTCACTCTCCCTCCACGGGCGAGGCCGAGAGCAGCAGTTCCTGCACCAGGGGCTGTCGGTGGCGGGTGGTCCATGGAACACTTGCTGGTGGTCAGTAGTGAGCTGGGTGGTGATGTGGTCCTGGCTCCTTCTCTTTGCATCACATTCAGAGACAGCTAGAATTACACCAAGGGCTGGATTCACAAGGGAGACTTAGGCACTAAGGCCAACGGTCAGGTGTCGCTGGCAATCACAAAGCTATCGCTCAGCAGCCATTTAAACCCAAGTGCCTGAGTTTCTGCTGGTGAAGTCACCGAGACACCTGAATTTCTGCCCATGGACATGGGCACAGCTACTGAAGTCCTGACAGCACTGAGCTGCTTGGCACCTAATTCACTCCTAAGCCCTGGTAGGATCCATCAGCTAGACGGTCCCCTGCCTAGCTCCCCAGTGGGGCCTGATGTGGGAGGTGTTCTAAGAGCACATCTGAAAGCAGGCCTACAGGATCAGGCCCTATACAAAGCACAGCTAAGGAGGGGATGGGGATGGTGTTCCCTCCCCCCATCCTCAGTTCAAACATTCACCTGGGATGTGGGAGAACCAGGTTCAAATCCCCCCTCTGCCTGATTAGCAGCAGAGGCATGAAGGTGGGTCTCCTGCATTGCAGGTGAGTGTAATAACTGCTGGGCTGGAGGGTAGTGAGATGGGGTGCTGCTCCTTTCTCTGCTAGCAACTGTTCCACTTTGTATAAACAATTCAATAGTCATTGAGCCAGCGAGAAGGAGAAACTGCAGCCGACCGGTCAGGGCAGTGAGATGGGAGATCTGCTCTGAAGTTGGCAGAGGCGGGATTTGAATCCCCACATCTCAGGTGTTTCCTGTAACCAGTACGCTATGAGGGTTCATGGGAAAGGGCTGCCTTAGACACCTAATTCCAGGAGGGGGGTCAGAGACGTGACTCCTGAGCAGTGACAGGTGCCTAACTGCTTTTAAATGGTGGGGCCTAGGCTAAGAACATAAGAGTGGCCATACCAGGTCAGACCAAAGGTCCATCTAGCCCAGTGTCCTGTCTTCCAACAGTGGCTAGTGCCAGGTGCCCCAGAGGGAATGGACAGAACAAGCAATCATCAAGTGATCCATCCCCTGTCGCCCATTCCCAGCTTCTGGCAAACAGAGGCTAGGGACACCATCTCTTTCCTTCCTGGCTAATAGCCATTGTTGGACCTATCCTCCATGAATGTATCTAGTTCTTTTTTGAACCCTGTTATAGTCTTGCCCTTCACAACATCCTCTGGCAAGGAGGCTATCCCCCTTTCCTCTGCATTTCCAACAGGACAGATTAGGCATGTCCTTGCTCAACAGCAGGCTGGCTTTGGGGAATCCCTTCTGTCAGCACCTCTCTCCCCGTGTGCTGTCCGGGGAGCTGGGGCGCCTCACTCAGGGTTGTGAATTCCACTAGGCGGCAGAGCCCCTAAATGTTGAGTGTTGCAGCACCAAAGTCTCCCTGGTGACTCTAGCCCTAGCTAGCTTCCTAACATCACTGGTTGGGGTGGGGAATTATTCAAGTGGCCACAGGGAACACGTGTGTGGAATACTACATTAAGATATGGCCTACTCTCTGAGAAAGTTTGTGATTGCCCGGGTTAGTCAGGTCCTTCCCCCCCGCCCATGAGCAAAACTCAAGTTCAGCTCAGTGACATGTGAAGGGTGGTTTCCTTTTGCTTGATTCTGGGAAGTGCACTTCTGTGAAAGTGGACTGGCTAGTAAAGTGCAGCAGCTGCACTGTGGCCAGAGCTGATTGGGCCGGCCCTGCTTTAGCAGCTGAGACTGTGAAAGAGAGAGTTCCACTTTTTTTTCTCATGACAGAATTGACCACCATAGTGTGGGAAATCACGTGTCCTATCTATGCCCTACCATCTCCCCTTATGTTATGCTATAGAGCAGGGGTAGGCAACCTATGGCACGGGTGCCAAAGGTGGCACGCGAGCTGATTTTCAGTGGCATTCACACTGCCCGGGTCCTGGCCACTGGTTCGGGGGGGCTCTGCATTTTAATTTAATTTTAAATGAAGCTTCTTAAACATTTAAAAAACCTTGTTTATTTTACATATCACAATAGTTTAGTTATATATTATAGACTTATAGAAAGAGACCTTCTGAAAACATTAAAATGTATTACTGGCACGTGAAACCTTAAATTAGTGTGAATAAATGAAGACTCGGCACATCACTTCTGAAAGGTTGCCGACCCCTGGTCTAGAGGAATCGGAGAGCTCAGGGCATGACATGATGTTTATCACTTGTAGATGGAGCAGGTGGCTGCTTTGAATCCAGCCTTGGCTAGTAGGGAGTAAGCATTGTTACCAGCTGCTGAGTGATCTGCTGGAGTTGGTGGCCTCAACTATGTTCCCAGTGGACAAGTATCCAAATGAAAAAAATCCCCCAAAGTGTAAGAAGGGCCGGCTCCAGGGTTTTTGCTGCCCCAAGTAGAAAGGGGGGGGGGGAAGCCGCGATCATGATCTGCTCTACCACCGCTGCTTCAGTTTTCGGGGGCAATTCGGCAGCTGGTCCTTCGCTCCGAGAGGGACTGAGGGATCCGCCGCGGAATTGCCGCCGAAGAGCCGGACATGCCGCCCCAAGCACCTGCTTGCTGGGCTGCTGCCTGGAGCTGGCCCTGTGCCTGGAGCCGGCCCTGATTGTAAGTTTAGGCATTTCTGCAGAGAATGCAAGGGTTGAATGGCCCATGCAGAGCAAACTCTTTCCCCATCCCTAGAGGTGGTCTCTCTAGGACAGGACTGAATCATGTTGCTGAGATATAGGTTATGAGGCACAAATTTACAATGTTATATGGCTTACTTACCTCTTCTGTGGATTTAATCCTCCAGCTTGTATCAGCACCCTATTCATACACATGTGTAACAAAAATCTTATCGCACTTTTCATCTGGAAGGCTCCCAAAGGTTTTTGACAAAATGCCACACATTCATGGACCAGTTGACCCAAACCTGTCATGCAGCCACTTCTGGTGCAGAATGTTCCAGCTGCTATTACAACATACAACAGCAGTGTGAGAGAAGAAGTGATGAAAGATAAAGCCCTTTTTCAGCTGAAATTGCTAGGGGAATGTAGACAGGGAGATTCTAATTAGGATGGGTCACTGGGTCTAACAGGCCTATATTTGCAGAAAATACTATGAGATCTTCAATTACCATTAATGGCAGGACTTAGTGTTTCCAACTGATCCAAAGGCTCCCTCCCCAGTAGTGTAATTCCAATTAACGCTACGCTGAGTACTGGATTAAAGGGAAGAATGTCACCTGTTGAATCACAAGCATCACTTCTTACAGCTGCCTGGGATCTCTAGCACAGCCGTGGTCAGACAGAGCCCAAACCCTCACTTAGCTGATGAGATCTGATTAAAGTGTCAGTGTTATTTCCTGATGTGATCAGCCCTCTTTCCAATCAAGCGGTGTTCGTTTCCTGGATGGCGGGACCCATAATGGTTTTGAAAAGAAGTAGAGCAGAATTACCCCTTTAAGAGCTCTGTGCTGGAATATGGCCCTTAGAAACCGAGGGAGATCTCTAGATGGGTGAGAAATCCCAATTCCCTGGGTGTTCAGATGGGCTGTGGGCACGGGCAGATTACCATATGGGCCCATGAGCCCCAGCCAATTTGGAGCCCCTGGAAAAATCTCCCCCTGCCGTGGCCCTGGGGCTGGAGGAGCTCTCGCTCCCTGCCATGGGGCTCAGGCTGCAGCAGGGGCACAGAGCTTCTCCAGTCTCAGGGCCACAGCGGGGGGTGGGTGGGGGAACTGGGCAGAGCTGTGGGTAGAATGGAGATGGGGCTGCAGGTGAAGAGGTGGGGCAGGGCCATGGCCCCCCACTTGCTTCAGCCCAAGGCCCCAAGAGACCTTAATCCACCTTTGGCTATGGGCATGGACGCTCCTCCCCCACCAGATAGAAGCTTGGTAGTGGATTACAGGAACCCTGCCAAACTCAAGCCTGCCCTATAACGGACTGACTGCTCTGCTCCTCACTGGGGCTGTGGGAACGTTGCCTTGACTGTGGAAGAAATTAGCTTCCAAAAGGAGCCTTAGCCCAAATTTTTGGGAGGAAGTGCTTAAAGTTAGTGGACTAATTTTCAGAAGTACAGAGCTCCCATAACTCCCGCCTTTGAAAATCAGGCCATTGAGGGAGCTAAATACAGATTTAGGTGCCCAGGTTTAATCCCCCACTTTTCCAAACGTTGGCTCTTGCTGTTTGCTGCAAAGCCGAGCTAAGGTTTACGCACCAGCAATAAAGATGAAATGTGGGAGGAGGAAGCCGGGAATGGTGCATCCAGTCTTAGAGGCTGGAGGATCTGCCCTTATGTTCCTGTCTCACATTGGGGGGGCATAGAGCAGGCTAACGGTCACCAAGTGCCATTTCCCCAAGGGCCTCTGCTACGTTAATGTGTTAGACAATAACTCTGACTGCTCGTGAGATCAAGCACGAGTAGAGGGATTGTGCCAGGTGCAAACTCACACTTGTAGTGATGACAAAATCCAGTGTGGTCACTTGCCCAGCAGAGAAGATGGATCTTGAGTATTGATAAAAGAACCTCAGAAATGTCCGAGGCTTGATTCAGATATTGGCCCAAACCTGAACTGGACTACCAAATCTCTAGGGGCCCTATGCCACCTCCTCATCCCTTAAAACCACTGCCACAGAACCTCTTGTCTTTTGCCTTTCACCATGGCAGGAGCCATCCTGTCTTTCCCATGTGAGCCAGCCTGGGGGCCTCTGTTGTCCTCTACCTTTGAGGAAGTGCTGCAGTGTCATGATGGGTATCTGCTGAGTCTTGGTGCCTCAGGGTTGAATTCTGGGATTTTGTGGCTCGTGGTGCATTGTGGGACATACCCAATGCACACCAGACTTGAAAGGGTGGGAGGACAGGCCCAAGAGAGAGCCAGCCTGGCCCCACAACAAATCTTGGTGGTTGAAAAGGAAGGCAGGGGTCCAAGGACAGGGTACAAGAAACTCAGAGCAGAGAGATGGAGCTAGAAGGGTGGGTTTCTCCTTAGCTGTGCTGATCCCAAAGTATTAAAAGTAGGGTTGGAGAAAGGATGGAGTTCGGTTAGTTTTTAATCTGACAAGGGTCAGTTGTCCACCATTAATTGAGGCACAAGTGGCAGATTGGGGGTGGGGGCAGGACTACCCAAACAGCTCACGTGCATTGGGGTAGCTTGTACCAATCTTGCATGCTCTCTGCACACTGCCTGTGGGTGCAATCAGTTACCTCTTCCCAAGGACATCAGGTTTGCACTCCCACTGATTAAAATAAAAACCAAGTGACTGGTTGGCCCAGGGTTAAACAGACTTTTTGGCCCCAGCGAGACTCTCTGAAAGCAGCTCCTGCCAGCAAAGGCTTGTCTGAGCCATGCAGCAGCCCATCAGTGTGAGGCTAACCCTGACCCAGAAAAGGTGCTACATAGTGAAGGCTGTAGTGAGTAATGTCACCGAGGTCTGAGCCCTTTTGTGGTTGATTTGTATCAAGTCTCTGCCCTAGCAGAGAAAGAGGGGATGGGGGAGGGGTGGGGCGCCTGCGGAGTTCTTAGAAACACTGGACACTTAACGCTGCAGTGGGCCTGTTTCCTGGCAGCGAGGGGCCAGGAGGGAGCACTGTGTCAAACGGGCGATGGAGAGGTTTTTTCCATCATGACAAGAAACGCTTTGTGCATCATGGGGTTTGAAGAAGATGTTGAGTGTAGAGTAAGGTGCAGTTCTAGAGGAAGGAGATGCACAGCCCTAGAGGCTAGATGGGCCCACTACAATGGGCATCATTACATAACCCCCTCTAACTGGAGGCAGTATAGCATAGAAGGTAGGGCACTGGACTGGGACTTAGGAGACCTGCATTCAATTCTTCGGTCTGCTGCTAGCCTGCTGTGTGGCTTTGGGCAAATCACCCCTCACTTTTTTTGTGCCTCTAGTTTCCCGATCTGTAAAAGGGGGATGATGACACTGACTTTTGTAAAGTGCTTTGAGGTCTAAGAGCTGGGTATTAAAGATTGCTGCCAATATTATCCCACAAAGCAGTGGGCTCCTTTCAGACTCAGTGGGAGGGGGCTGGAGGGAGCTGATTGCGGCTACTTGGTCTAGTGCTTCCTGGAGCCAGGGGAAGCTAGAGCTGGCTGCTAGCCGCTCTAACCTACGTCAGTGGTGCATAGGTGTAGTGAAGCTCTGCTTTGCCATGCCTCCTTCCCAGCCCCTCTCCTGGGGACGTGGGGCCTGGCTGTGTGCTGTCTACATCAGCCATAGACCAGTGGACAGTTCCCCTGCACAAGCTGCAGCGGGAACCCATCCACTTTGCACTGCCTGAGGAGTGTAAAGTGGGCAGAGCCAACGGGAGAATCTGGCCTATTCCACTGAATTCTGCCCTGCCGTAGGTGGAGGTCAGACAAGTGGAGAGTCTTAATGTTGGCCATGAACGCTGTTAAACCAGGGGAAATTTTCATGCTTCTGGATGTCGTCTCAAAGCCGAAACTCAAGCCAGGTTCTCCAGCGAGCCTGAGGTGAGCTCGCCTGGGCTGATGGACATATAGAGGTGGGAACAGTGCCAAACTCCTGAGTGTGATGGAAGCTGAAATGAAAGGCCAGTGTGCTGGCTGATTGTCACGAAGCACAATGATTCCTGTGCTATGAACCTCCACAGAGCAAAAGAGGAGGAAGAAAAGGCTCCGCCCGTTCTCCAGCCCAGAATGCACTGTGGGGCCAGATGGCTGGAGATGTGAACGCTCTGAGCTGCCACTTTGTAGCCAGCAGCTCAGGTGTACCTCTGTGACTTAGCCCACCCGCAGTTTCACACTGCTTGGCTAACACTGTTAGCCTTAACGAACCATAGATGAAATGTGTTATGCAAGGGACTGTTTCTGCAGCCCTGACAGAGAGACAATGAAACAAAACCGAAATTTTAATGTTTCTAAAGCAGCTGCAGGTACCATCTTGGGTTCAGAGGGTTCCTCCTCATAGTTGCTACTTTGATTATCTGCTCAGACAGGCTATCTGAAGCTAAAACAACACTTTTTAAGAGTCTACAGTGACATCCTGAACTTCCCTTGTCACTATGGGGCTGTGAAGAGGGCATGTGTCTGTGAGCCAGACTCTTAACTGATGAGCAAGGAGTATTGCCTAATGGCTAGAGCAGGGGACTCATTATTAATGCTGTTCTTTTTATAGCACTCAAAATTGTGGGGGGTGTTTTACAGCATGGATGGGCCCTGCCACAAAGAACTTAGGCCTAAATCCTCAAAGGTATTTAGTCTGTTAATACCCATTAATTCCATACCTTTAGGTGCCGACATACCTTTGAGGATCTCGGAGTTAGGTGCTGACATACCTTTGAGGATCTGGGGTTTAGAATCTACTTTTACATAGGACTCTCTGAATGAGGTTAAGCAATAGGGAGGGGGAATGTGGTGAGGAAGGACAACTGGTTTGGCTGCAAGTTCTTGCAGATGCTCAGCTTAGGTATGTGAGTAACTTGATGATTCAGGTAACCTCTACCCAAAAGAAAGCCAGCAACCTGTTGTTGAGTGATTTCTTGTAGGTGTCATGGAAATAATGAACCAGGACTCAACTTTCTATTCCTGGCGTTGCCACTGACTTGCTGTGTGACCTCAGGCAAACCACTTCACCTCTGTCTGCACCTTGCTTTCTCTCTATCTGCAAAATGGGGTTAATAATGCTGCCTGACAGTGCAGGGGGCTGAGGTTTAATTTAATTGATTGCACTGCATGTACTTTCCTTACCCCACAGTTAAACATCAAGGAGTATGTTTTAAGCAAATGTATGTTAAACAGCTTCCAGCCAATGGTTCAATTAAAAACTCAGTTACTTGATCCTGCTAGTAAAGGCAGGGGGCTGGACTCGATGACCTTTCAAGGTCCCTTCCAGTTCTAGGAGATAGGATATCTCCATTAATTTAATTTAATTCTTCCTTTCTGCTGGCTCCCTTTCGTGGCTTGCCTGATGATTGCTGGACAGACACTGGCTGTCCTCTGCTTCGTCAGTCTGATCCTGCTATAGTTCATCTAGGGCAGAACGTCTGTTGCTGGTGCCCATGTTCTTCGCTGGTTTGTTACTATTTTCCTTTGTCTTCCTCCACCCTTCTCATCTATCCCATAAATGATCTCAAATTTGCTGTGCCACTCCAGAGGATGCCTCCTTAATGGGGTTTATCTGATTCAGCTTCCTGGGTTTCTCAGAACAACTTCCGCTTCTGCTCGAATTCCCTCTGCCTCTTCATTCAGAATGGAGCCAGTGCTGGGCAGATACTGCCAACAGCAGAGTTTCATAATGCAACTTCACAACATCAATCAGAATTCATAAGCTGTACAGCTATAGCCTCAGTCAATCATACTGGGCAAGTCACTTAGTTCCTCTGTGCTACAGCTCCCCATCTGTAAAATGGGTCAGTACTTCCCTACTTCATAGATGTGCTTGCACTGATATGAGGTGCTCATATGCTTATAAAATCAGGACAAGGGATATCACTTTCTTTCCTCTAGTTGTGAACTTGAGTCACTAGAAAAGACTCGACCACGAGGCTGTTTCCCCGAAATAAGAAACCATAGACAACTGAATGGTTTAGGTGATTGGCAGGAGAGCCTGTCCACCAATGGTACAAATCTGTTTCGTCTGGTTGTAAATGAAAGATGTGGATGGAGCATTGGACTTCTGTGTTCTGTGATGGGGCTCGGAGACATAGATTCTATTCTTGACTCTGTCATTGGCCTGCGGGTGACCTTGGGCAAGCCAGGACACACCTCTGTGCCTCAGGTTCCCCATCTGTAAAATGGCGATGATGATCACGACCTCCTTGGTAATGTGCTTGGAGATCCATTGGTGAAAAGTGCTAGGTAAGGACTAGGTATTCTGTATTATTTGATGTCTGCTCAGTGGAGTAGGTGAATCAGTGCGAAGTCTCAGTACAGGTTCTAGCTGAGCAAACCACTTTCCCAATTAGCACCAATTCTTCTTACCAAGCTTAGCCCAGAGTCCGAGGAGTGGCAGGCTGATGGAGACCAAACTCCCCTCACACCGTGCTAAGTGCTCTTCCAGGTCAGGGCTGGGATTGCCACCTGTGCTGTGGTTAAAATGGAGAATTTGGGACTTGATTCTCCTGGACGCTGCTTTACACTGTTTAAAAAGCCCTTAGTGTCTCATCCCTGTGGCTTTCTCTTTCCTTTGCATGACATAAAACCCAGCAATGTGAGATGTCCTAGTCCCATTCTGTGCCAGATTAAGCGTTCAGAGTGCGATAACGTGCAGACCTATCTAGGTCACATTGTGGTGGTCCGCCTGGGGGTGCTGGGCAGTGATCCCCTGGAGGAGTGCCTAGCAGCAAAGGCTGTGAGTGTAATTGAGCCCAACTATTTCCCCTTTTGTGTCGGATAGCTGAGGGATAAGGCCACGCTGCATTGAGCTGCGAGACCAAAGGCAAACCACACTGTTGAGAACTGAGTCTGGTGACTGTACTGGAAGATAAAATTAGAATGGTTTCTAGATATGGTCTGTCGAATTAAACAAGTTGTGGGCCATTTGGTTTCTGTCATTTCTACCCATTAGCTGATCAGTCAAGTGGAAATAACAAATCAGAAAGCATGACAGACAGCATGAAACCCAGGCTTGGAACCATGGGAAAGCAGTGTTCCTTCTGCAGGGATGCTGATGCAAGCAACATTCACCACCACACCGCAGAGCTAGTCAGTCTATTGAAGTGTGTTTGTGAGTGTGTGTGAGTGTGCAACAGCCCTTTGTACAGTAATTCATGAATAGACTTATCCCTCTCCTTTGCAGGACCCTTATCTGAAAGGTTTAATTGTTAGTTCAGTCAGAATGATCTTTTATTCTGTATTTTGCTGGAGAGCAAAGTAATCAGTTGAGGATCAGACCCAAGGCCCAGTGAAACCAGTGGAAATCTTTCCATTGATTTCAGTGGCCATTGGACTGAACTCTGAGTGCCTCAAGGAATACTGAGAAGGCAGCTGCTCTTTTTCTTTTTACATGACACACACACACAACAACTAACTTAGCTGAATGTTCAGGTGGCAAAATGAAGCAGGCAAAAGTTAGGAAATGCCAGACTTAAGGTTTTTCTGTACAATTGGAATCCAGCCCCCTTGTGTGTATGCATTATGATGCAGTCTCCCCAGACATTCAGTGCACAGGATGGACCTGCTCTGGGGAGGAGGCAGGGCTGTGTAGTGGAGGACGCAGTTGTCTGGAGGATCCCTGTCTTATTTGTTGCAGCATTTGGAAGGTGTGTGGTGAAGAAGGAAGGGGATGAAAGAAGACAAAGGATGGTATCATGGGTAAGGCAGTTGAATGACACCTGGAGAGTTGAATTCTATCCCTACCCCTGCCACGGAATTCCTGTGTGAGCCTAAGAAAGTCACTTGAATCAAACTGTTCTCAGGCAGTTTTTAACATTTTGGGTTTAACCTCTCTGTGCCTCCACTTCCCATCTATAAAATGGGGCAAATAACATCACCTAATGTCACAGGGGTGTTGTGAAGATAAAATCCATCAATATTTCTGAAGCACCTAGAAATTACGTAAACGCTCACCAGAGACAAAGCCTCTGAGGAAATGAACACTTATGTATTAGGTGATGGAGGTGATTTTTCCCCTACTAGCCACAAAAATCATTCAGCATAATAACAGAACATGTGTGGCTTTAATAAGAAAGAGGAAAATTAGGTTACATGAGGGAAATGACTTAGAATGATGACGGGACTGGCTATTGTCATGAGTCAGTGACCTGCGATATCCTCATTTAGCCAGGACACGCTTCTTATCACTAGGATCATCCCTGTAACTTGTGCTCCTTTTCCAGTTAGTTAGTTCCCCTCCGTTGTTTGCTGACAGTTTGCTTTGGGGACCGTGAGTGCTCCCCCTTTGTGCATTAAAGTGAGAAAACCTCTTACAAAGCCGTTGAATTGCGTCTGTTGGCAACATGCTTTGCATAGCCAGTTTGGAAAATTGCTCTTCTTTTTTTTTTTTGTTCTTTTTTACCCCTTCCTCTTCCTCTCCACCTCCCTCAGATGCGTTCGCTCGAATTTCCTCTGCAAATAAGAGAATGTCACATCGACCACCATGGCCCCACATTCTGAAGCTGCTACTTCCTGTGGTCTTTGTTCGGCTCGTGTTGATTACAGAGAAGAATCAGATCACGAATGCCTTTTAGTGTCTGTTGCTGAGTGCAAAAGGGTGTAGGTGGGCGGGCAGAGCCCCATAACCGCTCCCAATAACGACCAGCCTCACCCATAACCGCTGAGTCAGCAGCTCACGCCTCGTTATTCAGGGATCTCATTCCTGCACTGCCCAAAGAAGGGAATGTTTCAAGGACTTGTCTGCACCAAAGCAATGTTGCAAAATTGTTCCAGCCATTGCTACCATGTGAAACTCTGTGCCCCAGTTTCCCCTCTGGGGTTAAATAAGAACTGCGGCCCAGCTCCTCAAAGGTATGTAGGTGCCTAACTCCCATTGAAATAAGCGGAAGTTAGGCCCCTACATACCTTTGAGGATCTGGACCTACCTACCTCTCGGGGGGGGGGGGGGGGGGTGTGAGGCTGGTTTCATTAGTGGCTTTTCAAGGGCTGTGAGATCTTCAGATGGAATATACTATAGAAGGGGAAAGGGCTATTACGTGTATTTGACCAGCTGTGTGGGGCTTTAATCATGTTAGACAAATGCCTCACAGCTCTTTGAATATTTACCCCATAATATCAATCTGGACATAGCGACATATTAGTAGAATGATTATAGGATATAAAAATAGGTATGCGTTGCAGGGGATTAATGAGGGATCAAAGAGAAGAAATTCCTTAAATGCTCACATATTGATGCTAGGAGTCTGGGTAATAAACAGGACCAACTGGAAACACTCTTGAAGAAGCAATGTGATGTAGTTGGTGTTACAGAAAACTGGTGGGAAGATGCACATGACTGGAATGTTAAGTTTGTTTAGGAAGGAAAAAAGGAAGGGCTGGGCGGCATTCTAGATCAAATCCTATTCCCTGTTTTAGAGCTACCGACAACTCAGAAGCACAGGCTCTTGAATGCTTATGGATCAGTGTTCTAGCTAACAAAGTGCCAGATGAGTTACTAGTGGGCGGGTCTGCTACAGACCATCAAAGCAGACTAGAGAACAGGATGAATGCCTCCTTAAGCAACTATCTATTATGTGTGGAAAGAAAAACTGTGTTATCCTGGGGAATTTCAATCTGGGGGATATATGCTGGAGGTTTTATGCTGCCACTAGTAAAACATCCTTGGAGTTTGTAAAAATTATACAAGATAAATTTCTAACACTAAATATTGCAATCAATGCAGGGTAATTCTATATTAGACTCATTCTTGTTCAATCTGATCAGCTAGTCAAAGTTCAGGGCACTAGAGACATTCCAGTTGGAAGTAGAAATTGATTTGCTTTGATGCCATCTTGTTTATTTACAAGGAATATGCAAAGTTCTGCTTCTCTGAATGGAGAAGAAACCAAGAACAAGAGAAGCAGTTTCTTAGACCCAAGCCTCTTTAGCCAACAGAACGAAAAACTCTCTCTAGTTTTCCCAGGGTCACATTGTGCTCACCGGCTACTACTGGGCTTTCTTGCTTTTTCCCCTCGGCCTCTCTTTGGTCTGTCTGTTCTTATTTTTTGTATGTTCTATCTTTCCTAAAACACACTCTAAAAATCTGCTGGGTGGGTTCACATACTCCTTTAGTTATAGGTGGGGGGCTTATCCTTACAGTTATATTAATTGGTAGGTGTGAACGCACCCTTCAATCTTAATGAGGTTTTAACTCAACCCATAAGAAGGTTTCACCCAGCTCATATCATTATAAAGAGGAATTGATCACTGAACTAAAAAAATGAGTGGTTTATTAGCTGTAAGTGATTATGACCTGATTACATTTTTTATGTGCAAGCAGAGTATAGTTCCAGCCATAAATAAGGACTAATACTTAGGGTACGTCTATACTTACCTCTGGGTTCGGCGGTAAGCAATCGATCTTCTGGGATCGATTTATCGCGTCTTGTCTAGACGCGATAAATCGATCCCGGAAGTGCTCGCCGTCGATACCGGTACACCTGCTCCGCGAGAGGAGTAGGTGGAGTCAACGGGGGAGCCTGCCTACCGCGTGTGGACCCGCGGTAAGTACCTTGTAGTTCGAACTAAGATACTTCGACTTCAGCTACATTATTCACGTAGCTGAAGTTGCGTATCTTAGTTCGAACTGGGGGGTTAGTGTGGACCAGCCCTTAGTCCTGCCATGAGTGCAGGGGACTGGACTAGATGACATCTCGAGGTCCCTTCCTATGATTCTAAGTATACTTGGTAATTTAAAAGGGTCAGTTTCCCAAAGCTGAAAATAATGATGAGCAAAATTGACTGGGAGTGAAAATTTAACAGGAAAACATGAACTGTTGTTGTAAGCTGTTTAAGAATATTTTGTTTGTTGCTTAAAAAGCCATGATAATGTAAGAAGGCTATGATTAATTAAAATCCCTCTGGTTTAGAAGGGAAATGAAAGCCATCACAACAAGTACAAGACAGTATATAATAAGATGGAACAAAGGGGAAGTTTGTACCAATGAATATAAATTACAAGTCAAGAAATGCAAACATAAAGGGTTAAGGATACTAAGGGGGATTTTTAAAAATACATCACAAACAAACAGAATGTTAACAATTCTATAGTGTGATTGAGTGCACCCTTGTATTCATACCCTACCTGGTAATGTAATAATCTTTGTACAAGGCATGCTTGGTGAGGTGGTATTGGAAAACTTGTAACTTGCTGATCAGTAATATCATGGTAAAATGCATATTGCAAAATGATGTGTAAAGTTATGAGCGTAAGCTGAAACGTTGACTGAAGTGTTTCCCAGATAAACCACACACACACAAAAAAAAAGGTAAGAGAACAACAAAAAACACCCCCCTCCCGAAAAAAAACAAAACAAAAAACCCAACCAAACAAAAAAATGCCACCATGGCTAAACAGCAGAGGAAAAGAGGTGATTAGAGACATAGTGACATCTTTTAAAAATTGGAAGTCAAATCCTGCTGAGGAAAAAGAAAGGCACATAAGCTCCGGCAAGTGAAGTGTAAAAGGACAATTAGGCAGGCCAAAAATAAATCTGAAGAGTGACTAGCAAAAGACTTAAAAATTAACAGCATTTTTAAAAAAAAATACATTAGAAGCTGGAAACCTGCTAAACAATCAGTGGGGCCGCTGGATGATCAAGGTGCTAAAGCAGCACACAAGGAAGATAAGGCCATTGCGGAGAAGCTAAATGAATTCTTTACATCAGTCTTCACTGCAGAAGATGTGAGAAAGATTCCAACAACTGAGCCAATCTTTTTTGGTGACAAATCTGAGAAACAGTCCAAGACTGAGGTGTCAATAGAAGAGGTTTAGGAACAAACTGATAAATTCAACAGTAACAAGTCACCAGGACCAGATGGTATTCACCCAAGAGTTCTGAAGGAACTCAAATATGAAATTGCAGAACTACAAAGTGTGGTATGTAGCTCATCGCTTAAATCAGCCTCTGTACCAGCTGGCTGGGAAGAATTGGTAGGGGAAGGAGAAGTGGGTGGCAATCTGGGCAGCAGTGACCATGAGATGGTCAAGTTCAGGATCCTGAAGAAAAGGAAGAAAGGAGAGTAGCAGAATATGGACCCTGGACTTCAGAAAAGCAGACTGACTCCCTCAGGGAACTGATGGGCAGGATCCCTGGGAGGCTAATATGAGCGGGAAAGGAGTTCAGGAGAGTTGGCTGTATTTTAAAGAAGCCTTATTGAGGGCACAGGAACAAACCATCCTGATGTGCAGAAAGAATAGCAAATATGGCAGGCGACCAGCTTAGCTTAATAGAGAAATCTTCGGTGAGCTTAAACTCAAAAAGGAAACTTACAAGAAGTGGAAATTTGGACAGATGTCTAGGGAGGAGTATAAAAATATTGCTTGAGAGTGCAGGGGTGTAATCAGGAAGGACAAAGCACAATTGGAGTTGCAGCTAGCAAGGGATGTGAAAGGTAACAAGAAGGGTTTCTACAGGTATGTTAGCAACAAGAAGGAAGGTCAGGGAAAGTGTGGGCCCCTTATTGAATGGAGGAGGCAACCTAGTGATAGATGATGTGGAAAAAGCTGAAGTACTCAAAGCTTTTTTTTGCCTCGGTCTTCACAGACAAGGTCAGCTCCCAGACTGCTGCACTGGGCAGCAGAGTATGGGGAGGAGGTGAGCAGCCCTCAGTGGTGAAAGAACAGTTTAAGGACTATTTAGAAAAGCTGGATATGCACAAGTCCATGGGGCCAGATGCTATGCATCCAAGGGTGCTGAGAGAGTTGGCTGATGTGATTGCAGAGCCATTGGCCATTATCTTTGAAAAGTCATGGCAATCAGGGGCGGTCCTGGACGACTAGAAAAAGGCAAATATAGTGTCCATGTTTAAAAAAGGGAAGAAGGACAATCTGGGGAACTACAGATTGGTCAGCCTCACCTCAGTCCCCGGAAAAAAGATGGAGCAGGTCCTCAAGGAATCCATTTTGAAGCACTTGGAGGAGAGGAAAGTTCCATGAATTCACCAACGGCAAGTCATGCCTGACCAACCTGATTGCTTTCTAGGATGAGATAACTGGCTCTATGGATATGGGGAAAGCAGTGGACCTGATATAGCTTGACTTTAGCAAAGCTTTTGATATCGTCTCCCACAGTATTCCTGCCAGCAAGTTAAAGAAATATGGATTGGATGAATGGACTATAAGGTGGATAGAAAGCTGGCTAGATCATCGGGCTCAACGGGTAGTGATCAATGGCTCAATGTCTAGTTGGCAGCCAGTATCAAGCAGAGTGCCCTGGGGGGTCGGTCCTGGGGCCGGTTTTGTTCAACATCCTTATTAATGATCTGGATGATGGGATGGATTGCACCCTCAGCAAGTTCGCAGATGACACTAAGCTGGGGGGAGAGGTAGATGTGCTGGAGAGTAGGGATACGGTCCAGAGTGACCTAGACAAATTGAAGGATTGGGCCAAAAGAAATCTGATGAGGTTCAACAAGGACAAGTGCAGAGTACTGCACTTAGGACGGAAGAATCCCATGCACTGCTACAGACTGAGGACCGACTGGCTAAGCGGCAGTTCTGCAGAAAAGGACTTGGGGATTACAATGGACGAGAAGCTGGATATGAGTCAACACTATGCCCTTTTTGCCAAGAAGGCTAACAGCATATTGGGCTGGATTAGTAGGAGCATTGCCAGCAGATCAAGGGAAGTGATTATTTCCCTCTATTCGGCACTGGTGAGTCCACATCTGGAGTATTGCGTCCAGTTTTGGGCCCCCCACTACAGAAAGAATGTGAACAAATTAGAGAGAGTCCAGCAACAAAAATGATTAGGGGGCTGGGGCACATGACTTATGAAGAGAGGCTGAGAGAACTGGGCTTATTTAGTCTGGAGAAGAGAAGGATGAGGGGGGATTTGATAGCAGCTTTCAACTACCTGAAGGGGGGTTCCAAAGAGGATGGAGCTAGGCTGTTCTCAGTGGTGGCAGATGACAGAACAAGAAGCAATAGTCTAAAGTTGCAGTGGGGGAGGTCTAGGTTGGATATTAGGAGACACTATTTCACTAGGAGGGTGGTGAAGCACTGGAATGGGTTACCTAGGGAGGTGGTGTAATCTCCATCCTTAGAGGTTTTTAAGGCCTGGCTTGACAAAGCCCTGGCTGGAATGATTTAATTGGTGTTGGTCCTGCTTTGAGCAGGGGGTTGGACTAGATGACCTCCTGAGGTCTCTTCCAACCCTAATATTCTATGATTCTTTGACTGGAGGACAACTAATGCAATGCTGATTTTTAGAAAAGGCACCAGAGGTGATCCTGGCAATTACAGGCCAATAAGCCTAACTTCAGTATCAGGCAAATTGGTTGAAACTATAGTAAAGAACACACTTCTCAGACACATAGATGAAGATGATATGTTGGGGAAAGTCAACACAACTTTTATAAAGGGAAGTCATGCCTCAGTAACCTATTAGAATTCTTTGTGGGGGTCAACAAACATGTGGACCAGGGTGATCTAATGGATATAGTGTACTTGGACTTTTGACAAGGTCCCTCACCAAAGGCTCAGAGTCATGAGCAGTCCTGGGGTTAGAGGGAAGGTTCTCTTGTGGATCAGTAACTAGTTAAAAGATAGGTTTCAGAGTAGCAGCCGTGTTAGTCTGTATCCGCAAAAAGAACAGGAGTACTGATAGAAAACACAGGGTAGGAATAAATGATCAGTTTTCACAATGGAGAGAGGTAAGTAGATGGGTCCCCCAGGGATCTGTACTGGGACAAGTACTGTTCAACATATTCATAAATGATCTGGAAAAAGTAGTAAACAGTGAGGTGGCAAAATTTAAAGATGATACAAAGCTATGCAAGATAGTTAAGTCCAAAGCAGACTGTGAAGAGTTACAGAGAGTCATCTCACAAAACTGGATGACTAAGCAACAAAAGAGCAGATTAAATTCAATGTTAATAAATACAAAGTAATTCACATTGGATAATATAATCCAAACTATATCTACAAAATGATGTAGTCTAAATTAGCTATTACCACTCAGGAAAGAGATCTTGCAGTAATTGTGGATAGTTCTCTGAAAACATCCACTCAGTGTGCAGCAGCAGTCCAAAAAGTTAACACAATGTTAGGAACCATTAGGAAAGGGATAGATGATAAAACAGAAAATATCATAATGCCACTATAGACATCCATGGTACACCCACTCCTTGAATACTGTGTGCAGTTCTGGTAGTCCCATCACAAAAAAAGACATGATAGAATTGGCAAAAGTACAGAGAAATGCAACAAAAATGATTAGGAGTATGGAAGAACTTCCATATTAGAAGAGATTAAAAAGGCTGTGTCTGTTCATCTTAGAAAAGAGACAACTAAGAGGGGACATGACAGAGGTCTATAAAATCATGACTGGTGTGGAGAAAGTGAATAAGGAAGTGTTATTTACCCCTTCACATAACACAAGAACCAGGGGTCATCCAATGAAATTAATAGGCAGCAGATGTTAATGAAACTCATAATGCACAATTAACCTGTGGAACTCATTGCTAGGGGATGTTGTGAAGACCAAAAGTATAACTAGGTTCAAAAAAGAATTAGAGAAGTTTGGCTATTAGCCAACATGGTCAGGAACGCAACCCTACGCTTTGGGTGTTCCTAAACCTCTGACTGCCAGAAGCTGGGACTGGATGACGGGATGGATCACGCCATAAATTGCTCTGTTCTGGTCATTCCCTCTGGAGCATCTGGCATTGGCCACTGTTGGAACACAGGATACTGGGCTAGATGGACCATTGGTCTGACCCAGTATGGCCGTTCTTATGTTCTTGTTATAGTAATATAATTAATACCAGTCCTTAAAGTGAGAGGAAAACAAATCTTGTCAGAAGAACTGGATGTTGTTGGTTTTTTTAGATTAAATGTTTATTGAAAAAGGTAAATGTGTTAACTAGGGCTGTTGATTAATCACAATTAATTTTTTTAATCACGATTAATTTTTTTTTGAGTTAATTGTGTGAGTTAACTGCGATTAATCACAGTTTTAAACACACTGTTAAACAATAGAATACCAATTGAAATTTATTAAATATTTTGGATGTTTTTCTACATTTTCATATATATTGTATTCTGTGTTGTAATTGAAATCAAAGTGTATATTTTTTATTACAAATATTTGCACTGTAAAAATGATAAACAAAAGAAATAGTATTTTTCAATTCCCCTCATACAAGTACTGTAGTGCAATCTCTTTATGGTGAAAGTGCAATTTACAAATGTAGATTTTTTTTTTTTGTTACATAACTGTACTCAAAAACAAAACAATGTAAAACTTCAGAGCCTACAAGTCCACTGAGTCCTCCTTCTTGTTCAGCCAATCGCTAAAACAAACAAATTTGTTTACATTTATAGGAGATAATGCTCCCCTATTCTTATTTACAATGTCACCAGAAAGTGAGAACAGGCATTTGCATGGCACTTTTGTAGCTGGCATTGCAAGGTATGTACATGCCAGATATGCTAAACATTTGTATGCCCCTTCATACTTCGGCCACCATTCCAGAGGACATGCTTCTATGCTGATGACGCTCGTTAAAAAAATGCTTTAATTAAGTTTGTGACTGAACTCCTTGGGGGAGAATTGTATGTCTCCTGCTCTGTTTTACCTGCATTCTGCCATATATTTCATGTTATAGCAATCTCGGATGATGACCCAGCACATGTTGTTCATTTTAAGAACACTTTCACTGCAGATTTCACAAAACGCAAAGAAGATACCAATGTGCGATTTCTAAAGATAGCTACAGCACTCGACCCATTGTTTAAGAATCTGAAGTGCCTTCCAAAATCTGATTGGGACGAGGTGTGGAGCATGCTTTCAGAAGTCTTAAAAGAGCAACACCTCCAATGCGGAAACTACAGAACCTGAACCACCAAAAAAGAAAATTAACCTTCTGCAGGTGGCATCTGATTCAGATAATGAAAATTAACCTGCGTCGGTCCGTACTGCTTTGGATTGTTATCGAGCAGAACCTGTTGTGACATTCTATACATTGGGGGAGCATCCTGGAACCCCCATATGCCTCATTTTTATATAATCTGGATCTTATATATAAAGCATGCCTTGTAAGGTTATGATCTGCTGAAAGTCACTGTTCTATCTAAATATGTGTATCATCAGCGCATATTAAGTTATGAGAATTGCGTTGTATGGTTGTCACTAAAATATATTGTGGGTTTGGGAGCTGCCTAAATACTGGCTCTACAGAGACAATGACAAGGGAGGTAACCATCACCCGGGGCCGGATGGGTGCTGTTGCACAGAAATCACCAGCCATTGTCCATCACCTGCATGAGGCCACACCAGGGGAATTGCTCAACCTTGCTTAGGGACTCAGCAATGCCCCCAGACATGCCTGGACTTGCATTCTCCAAGCACATGGGACTGAGGGTATAAAAGAGACCACAGGGGCCCTATGCTTGGCCTTTTCTCCTGCCCCCACCTATGCTGCAAGCAACTAAGACACTGAGAAGAAGACAAGACTCCAACAGAGGAGATTGGCCCAGGTTTAAGGAACAAACCTGTATATCAAGGACTGCAATATCCAGTGGGGTGGGAAAAATTGCTTAATCTAGATGTTGCCCTGTTTGATAGGGTTGAGAGTTTAGACTGTGTCCTTATATTTTCTTTTCTTTTGGTAACTAACCCTGAGTTTTTGCCTATCACTTAAAATTTCATCTTGAGCAGTGCAAGATGGTATACTCCTGAGGTACAAGGCTGGAAGCTGGGGGGATTTGGCTCTGGTGCCTTTCTCTGGGTGATTCATGAGTGGCTCTGGGAGCATTCATGCAATATAGCTGGGTGTGGGGCTCCACATGCTGTTGTGCTGAATGATCACACTGCCTGGAGGGGTTTGCTGCTGGTCACTAGCAAGGCATTGTGAAAGACAGCCCAGGCTGGAGAGAGTTAAGGGGTGTAGCCGTGTGGACTCACCCCTGCAGTGCCTCCTGCTGGTCTCTCAAGGAATTAGCTCGATTTCCAGCCCGGAGCGCCCTCTGCAGGCGGGTGATCCACTACCGCTTGGCCCCCGTGTCCCTCCCTAGACTCTGGTGCCCTGTTAGCTGGCGTGCTGCCCCGTGCCCCTTTCTCTCAGGGTCTCCCCTCCCCGGGAAACCCCCACCCACTATCCCCACCTCACCTCAGTATAAGGCTACAGCCAGTCATCGTCTAGCCCCCACGCCCTGGGGCAGACTGCAGTATCAGCCTACCCATCACTGACAAGGTTGGGTTTGGACCTGCTGCCTTTGCCTACCCCCAGTACCTGTTGGCCTTATGCTAGCCGCAGCCTGGGGCTTTCCAGGCTGGAGCTCCCCGTCTCCTCTGCCTTTCCCCAGCCCTGCTCCACTCAGGTACCCTGTCTCTAGCTCCCTGCATCCAGGCTCTTCTCTCTCTGAATGCAGAGAGAGAATTTTTGAGCTCCTGGCTCCCAGCCTTCTTATACAGGCCAGCTGTGGCCTGATTGGGGTGTGGCCCAGCTGCGGCTGCTTCCCCAATCAGCCCAGCTTTTAGAGCTGCAGCCCTCTCCAGGGCTGCTTTCCAGCCCGCCCAGGCAGGAGCGGGTGTCCACCCCGCTACAAGGGGTCACAGCGGTCCCACAGTCCCAGGCCGCACCCCGGGGGGATCCCGTCACACCTGTCATCAGCAGGGGCGCATGTCCCCTGGAATGGTGGTTGAAGATGAAGGGACCTATGAATCTTTAGCACATCTGGCACATAAATATCTTGCGACGCCGGCTACAACAGTGCCATGCGAACACCTGTTCTCACTTTCAGGTGACATTGTGAACAAGAGGCAGGCAGCATTATCTCCTGAAAATGTAAACAACTTGTTTGTCTGAGCGATTGGCTGAACAAGAAGTAGGACTGAATGGACTTGCAGGCTCTACAATTTTACATTGTTTTATTTTTGAATGCAGGTTCTTTTGTATATAATTCTACATATGTAAATTCAACTTTCATGATAGAGATTGCACTACAGTACTTGTATTAGGTGAACTGAAAAATACTATTTCTTTTGGTTTTTTTACAGTGCAAATATTTGTAATAAAAAATCAATATAAAGTGAGCACTGTATACTTTGTATTCTGTGTTGTAATTGAAATCAATATATTTGAAAATGTAGAAAACATCCAAGAATATTTAAATAAATGGTATTCTATTATATAAAGGCACGATTAATTGTGATTAATTTTTTTAATTGCTTGACTGCCGTAGTGTTAACATAATATTTTTGAACTTCTTTAAGGCATTTGACTTACTAACACATGATATCTTGATTAAAAAATTTGTACTATACATATTTGATTGATTGATTAAAAATTAGAAGTGAGTGAAAATTGGAATTTTCATTATCTGGTAAATTCCAATATTTTGGTATTTGTTTTCATCCCAAATTGGGACCAAAAAGTTGAAATAATTTTTTTCTGGGAAGAAAACTTCCAAAAAGTTTTGATTTGGAAAAAGTTGAAAAGTTTTTTTTGTTTTAATATTTGCTGTTGAAACTAAATTATTTGACATTCCTGAAATGAAACATTTTATTTAAAGTTACTGAATCTGATCAAAATGTTTTGTTTGGAGTGAGTTCCATTTTAAGCTGCATATGCCTAATGTGCATGATGCCTCATGGGGCTTATAGTTCAGGTTCTACTTGCTGTTCCCCTTCCCTGCAATTCTGGGCTCCCTGACAGTACATCTCCCATGATGCAACTGAAGTCATGTGACTCCCATGATGTACCACATTTCAGTCAGAGGGAGGACTGCAATGGATTATGGGAAAAGTAGTATCACCAACGAGCCCAGCCCATGGAGAAGAATGGGGACATATGGATTACAACTCCCATGAGGCACTATAGGCAGATACAGTTTAATATTGACCTGACCCGAAACCTAAATGTTTCTGTTCTATAACCTAAAATATTTCAGTTTGAGTGGAACTACTCCAAAACAAAATATTGGATTTTGATTTTTCCAATGAAGAATTGAAAACTCTGAAAATCAGAAATTCCCCCCCCAAAAAATTCAATTTTGCGGAAATGACATTTTCTGTGAAAAAATTATGTAGGCAGAAAATTCCTGACCAGTTCTATTAAAAACTGGCTGGTAGATCTGAAAAGGTAACTGTTAATGTGGAATCATCATTAAATGGTGGTGTTTCTAATGGGGTCCCACAGAGCTGGCTTCTCAGTCTTATGCTATTCAATATCTTGCCAATGAGCTGGAAGAAAATATGACATCATTGCTTGATGATAAACTTTGCAGGCGGCCCTCAGACTGGTGGCCTGGTAAATAATGATGAAGACCAGTCTCTTATACAGAGCTGTCTCTATTGTTTGGTAAGCATATTGCAAACAAACACGTTTTAATACAGCTAAATGCAAGATCATACATTTAGGAACAAAGGGTGGTAGGCCATACTTACAGGATGGGAAGCTATATCCTGGAAAACAGTGAGCCAGAAAAATATTTAGGGGTCATGGGAGATAACCGGCTGAGTATGAGCTTCCAGTCTGATGCTGCAGCTAAGGGGGCTAATGCAATTCTTGGATGTTGTGCCTGGGATAGACCACACTGATAATGCTACACTCAGGGCAGACTGCAAGAAATAGGGCAGACAATCCCCAGAGCTGGTGGTTTACTCTATAATTAGATTCACCAAACCAGAGCTTCTGCAGTATCACACTGGTTAACCAGAAGACAAACACAGTCCCATCAGCATTCCAGCCCTTGGCTCCCAGGCAACCCAATCTAATATAGGGAGAGGTTACTGAAAACCAATTTCACCATATGTGAGGTTCTTTCTAATCCCAAAGGATCTGGCACATATCCCCAGGGCAATATGAATCTCAGATCTTACCCAAATGTCATGCTGTCAGCCAATCCTTAGGAAACTGACTAACGATTTAATAATAAGCCAAAAGAAGATGGGACATTGGGTGGGAAGGGCCAGCGTTCTGAGGTGGCCCAGAGTGTTCTCTCTCTCAGCTGCTTGGCTGGCTGATTCTTGCTTAGGGTCTGACTGATCGCCATATGTGGTGTCGGGAAGGAATTTCCCCCCAGGTCAGATTGGCAGTGACCTGTGGTGACAGGGAATCACCTTCGTCTGTCACGTGTGGGTCACTTGCCAGGATTATCTGGGTCTATCTCACTTCCTCATTTCCCTGCCATTGCGGGTGCGTGGGGCTCTGAGGCCTGTCATTCCCTCCTATTCTCTGCCTGTGGCACCTAATAGGCCAGTCTCCTGTCTGATGTAGCACTTCAGTCTAATTTCAGTCGTGGGGTTTAGTGTACAGTGCTAGGTGGCATTGGTGGTGTGTGATATACAAAAGATCAGATTAGATGATCTGCTAGTCCCTTCTGGTTGTAAACTCTGACAGTTTCTCTCAGAGAACTCTCTCTCCTCAGGAGTTGGGGAGGGAAAACTAGAGACAGGCATTGTTCAGCTTCTTCCTAGTCACCAGGGCCGGCTCCAGGGTTTTGGCCGCCCCAAGCAGCAAAAAAAAAAAACCAACAAAGCGCCCGCGATCAGCTCTACTGCCGCCGCTTCAATCTTCGGCGGCAATTTGGCGGCTGGTCCTTCACTCCAAGAGGGACTGAGGGACCCGCCGCCGAAGAGCCGATGATTACAGTCTACATGGATCAAGATAGCAGATAGCAAAGGGTCCTTTAATCTATCAGGCCAAGGAATTACAAGATCCAATAACAGAAATTTGAAACTAGACAAATTCAAACTGGAAATAAGCACCGGTGAGGGTAATTAACTACTGGAACAATTTACCTAGGGATGTGGTGGATTTGCCCTCATTTGAGGTCTTTACATTAAAATTGGGTGTCTTTCTAAAAGATCTGTTCTAGCTCAAAACAAAATTGGGCAGGAATCATTGGGTGACTTTCTCTTTTTAGTGTAGATCAGGCCTAACTCTTCCCATGGAGAGTTTCATCCTGAGGGCTTTCAACCATGCACATGACATTTGCCCCTGTTGCTGTAACAGTGTGAATCACCTTAGAACGCTGACCTGGACCCACCAGATCGCAGAGAGGAGTCATGACAAGCCTTCCTGGGCCGCATAGCAGAATGACATCTCCAGCTGGTGACAGCGGAGGCTTGGCTTCTCTACACAGTCTGAGGGAGAGGCCTTCCCTGGGTGACCCTTGGTAGAATGACACCAGGCTGACAAACCTGAGAGCAACCACAGACAGACACTGCTACCAGGAACTGCATGCAAGAAAACCACTACCTTGACATTTGTAACCTACATTTCCCGACCCACTGGCGTGCAGCTTCCTGTAGCTGTGTGTACACAAGAGACAGAGGAAATGCCTTTTTTATTTGTATTTCCTGCTCTAATTAACAGTCCCTTGTTTATGTGCAGCTGCAGTTAACCCCACCCCCAACCTTGCAGAGCCTGTCACTCAGAGGAGCCTGTTATGATCATAGGCACCTACGTGTGGAACAACATGGTCACCCAAAAAGTGCTTGTGCCTAGGAAGAACCTAATCAACGCCTGTCTCTAGTTTTCCCTCCCCACCCCAGGAGAGAGAGTTCCCTGAGAGAAAGTGGCATAGAGTTTATGGCCAGATCAGTCTGACCTTTGGTATATCACATGCCACCAACACCCCCTAGCCTCCGCACACTAAACCCCACCACTGAAATTAGACTGAAGTGCTACAGCACACAGGAGACTGGACTGTTATGTGCCCCAGGCAGAGAACAGAAGGGACTGAGGTCCACCAGTGCCCACGCACCCACAACGGAAGGGAAATGATGAAGGGAGATAGACCCAGATAATCCTGGTAAGTGAGCCACATGCTGCAGAGGAAGGTGAACCCCCTCTCCCCAGGTCATTACCAATCTGACCTGGAAGGAAATTCCTTCCCAACCCCACACGCGGCAATCAGTGAGATCCTGAGCATGTGAGCAAGAACCAGCCAGCCAAGCACCTGAGAGAGAGAATGCCTAGTGCCCCCTCAGAGCCCTGTCTCTCCCTGCCCCCTTTCCCATCACTGGCCATGGCAGCCGTGATGCTTCAGAGAACAGATATATTTTAAAAAGTCCCAAAATACACTAGGCAAATCCCTTCCTGACTCCTGGCAGTAGCCAGCTGAAGCCCTGAAGCATGAGCTTTGGGAACATAAGTGATAAATCAAAGTGAGCCCCAGGGCTTCTGAGCCCTGTCCCCTACCATCACAACCAAACCTGTTGTACAGTAGCACTCACAAATCTGTCCAGTGCTCTCTTAAAACTAATTAAGTGCTTTGCCCCACAACTCCGATTGGGAGGCTGCTCCAGAACCTCACCCCTCTGGTGGTTAGACACCTCCTTCAATTTCCAGTCTGAATTCGTTCATGGCTATTTGAACTTGTGCCAACATTGTCCTTTAGCTTAAATAGCTCTTCACCCTCCCTGGTATTTACTCCCTGATGTATTTATAGAGAGCAATCAGATCCTCTCTCAGCCTTCTGTTTGCTAGGCTAAACAAGCCAGGCTCGTCTAGTCTCCTGTCACACCACAGCCACGCAGCAGCTGCACAGAAATACTTTCATTCTACCCGTGCGCTTAGAGCTAAGTTGGCATCTGAGCCTGAGTCAGCTCTAGCCTCTGTGGGTACCCGGGCAGAGCCACCTCAGCACTGATCTGCCAGCAGCCAGCCTCCCCCGCAAAAGTACATCCTCCAGGAGACAGAACTTCCAGCTGATAGAGCTGCTACCTTCCAGCCCCGTTTGAACTTTGGTTGTGGTATCATCTATATGTACACAATGCCAGCCAGACTGGTGATTCCAAGAAGGGCTTCAATCCATTCCAGACTCTGGCCTCCAAATAGCAAGAAACACTGGTTCACCCCCAAAGGAGATGAGGTGTCCCTTCCTGGCTTATGGCCTCAGTTCTTAACCTTTTCCATATTGTGATACCATGACACAAAAATGTTGGGACACCGCCTCCCATCTAGTCATGTAGAAAGCATGGGTGGACACAACTCTTTGAAATCTGTATGTGACCCCAGGTTAAGAACCTGTGACTTACCAGAAGGGAGAGGATGTGACATCCAATTGCATATGGGAGGAGGGAATCAGAGAACCATAGGGCTAGAAGAGACGGCAAGGGTCATCTAGTCTAACCCCCATCTGGTAATCTAGTAGCCCAGAATGAAGAGGATCCCCTTTCCACCGCATATTTAACCCAGCTCAGCTAGGGTATCAGACTGCTCAGAAGACACTTTTCCCCCTCCTCTGTGACCACATTCAGTACATCCCTGATGATCCATTCAGCACAGGAGGTGTGCTCCTCTGGGAGATGCTGCCGGATTAACCGTGTCTTGCTAAACAAGGAGGAGGTTAAAGAAGAGGGGAGAGCCTGGGAAGGCTCCACTGCTCTTTGTGGAAAAAAGGCCCTCATCATTATCTGGTGTGATTCAACCATCCCAGTGTCTGAAAGAAAAGTCAATAACACAATGCAAATCACTATGAATCACATGCGGGCCTTGCCCTCCACAGGGCTGGTTTGGAGCCGGGTATCA
This sequence comes from Terrapene triunguis, assembly GCF_002925995.2. NCBI lineage: Eukaryota > Metazoa > Chordata > Testudines > Emydidae > Terrapene > Terrapene triunguis. The sequence continues at coordinate 4,802,729 of NW_020664563.1, read as the reverse complement.
CATTCTGAATGTCAGCTTGCTGCTCCTCTTACTGGTGCCACGTTACTCTGCTTGCAAATGAAGGGCAGGAACTCTCCAAGCTCGCTCTGGAGAGGAGCAGCTTGGGGGCAGAACAGGTTAGCGAGGGAGTGGGGAGCTGGAGGTCAAAGTTGAGGTGTATCAACCAAGCTGCACAGCCAAGGCTCTGGTCTAACAGTAGGGTTTCCTGCAAGTCAGGACTGAGGTGCAGGGACAGAACTGAGAGGGGGACCGGATGGGACTAAGCAGGGTGCTGATGGTCAGCGTTGAGAGGCATCAGCTAACACGTGTGAGGTCCAAGCTTCTGGTCAAATATCATTCTGCTATTGCCCCTGGATATTGTGAACTCCATGAAGAAGAGTGTTCACGAGACTTGTAACACTAGTCTGTGTGGGCAGGCACTGGCCCATTGACCTCAGTGATGTCCTCTAGAGCCCTGTCCCCCAGTAGGTCAGTCTCGGGCCACTCATGGTGAGTTGTGTGTGGTTGTTTTAAACCGAAGACAAGCCTCCAAGACAAAAGTCAGTTTCCTCTGGGACAATCCAGATGCAAACCCAAATCTCCCCCTGAGGTGGGAGGGGACAGCATTAATCCATCATCCCTTGTTGCTCCTTTTCCCTGCCATGAATGTCACCCACACAACAACGTATGCCTACAGTTCATGTCCCTGGTCCAGAGTAAATTAACCATGTAGAGTTAATTCTTCCTCTCGCCCCTAAATACAAGAATTCTGCTGCTCACTGAGCAAGGGACACACAAGGGAGAGAAAATCAACAGGACATTAGCTGGCCCTACGTTTGGGAGGTGGGGAAGGTGAGCTCCATATCTCTGTGCCTTATTTGTTATTAAATAGATTAGCCAAGATCTGCAGGAACATGTCCAGCATCCCCACATCCAGCTCACTGCTCCCCTTGTGTCTTTACACACATCCAAACTGCACACTCAATGGAACTAGGGAACTTCACACTCACCCAGCACTCAGGGCATGGTGCCAACTGGTGTTGAACCTCCTGCTGATCCTTTCCCAGCTTCACGGAGTCATTTCCACCTCTCTGGTCTGCACAGCTGGACAGGAAATTTCATGAAAGCAGCATTTCTGGTGGTGTTCGGATCCTTCCGCTTGCAGACACTATCCAAAGCAGGCAGAGCAGAGCTGTGTGACAAAGGAAAAAAGGTTCATCTTCTGAACACCAGGAAGGATCCATTGCCAGTTCAGCTTGAGGATAATGTCATCATCTCATTTCTAGAAAGACTCCCCTCCCAAACTGTCATTTCTTCCATCAGCACTGAAATGCAGCCACTCCTGGTGTGGGACACAATAACAACACACAACAGTTGGAGGGCAGGAGTTGAAGAAGGCCATCCTGTACTGATTCACCAGTCCCTCATTACTGATGGGTCTTTTGGGAAATTTAAAGCTAGATAACACTCAGCCCTGTTATGGGGATACAAGGGGAGAGCAGGGCATATGGGGTATTGTTCTTTACAAGGAGAGCTTGTGTTCAACCAAAAAATTATTTTATTCTAACTTCATATGCTCCTACTATACCAGAGACTGCTGCTACCCTGCAGCTCTCTGTCCTGCTCAGCACTCAGAACCCTTTCAACTCTCTAGCCACCTCCCGCACCCTTAGGTAACAGCGTCAGCTATTTCACACACCCATAGCCTCTCCCTCTTCCATCCCTGCCAGGAGCTATGTACGATCTGGGTGCTTTTGTTCCCGATACACAAGGATCTGGGAAGTTTAGAACAAACTGTGGCACCAGACCACAGCCCTGTGCTCTCATCTGCGCCAGGCAGCAGATCTGTGTTTTATGCTGCACCTAGCAGAGGGAGTAGCATGCTGCTCCCAGAGGCATCATGCCTGTCTGAGCCACGGGTACATCTACACTGCAAAAAACCCCACGACACCGAGTTTCAGGGTCTGTTTCCATGAGCCCCACGAGCCTGCTAGCGGACTAAGGCTCGTGGGGCTGTTCATTGCTGTGTAGACTTCCGGGCTCGGGCTGGAGCCCAGGCAGAGGGGAGAGGGTCTCAGACCCCATCGATTTAGTCACTGCCTCTCGGGGAGGTGGATTACTTACACCAATGGGAGAACCCCATTGTTCTCTCTGTCTATTCTGTGGCACCACTGTAGCATTTCAAGTGTAAACAAGCCCTTACAGTACCGATGCAGTAGCTGCACCCACACAGTCATTAAGCAGAGGTGGGTGAAAGCACGCTCTAGCTGGACAGTAAACACCTTCCTGAGGTTTCTTTATATGGCAAAACAGCTGCAGAAAGAGAGCTAATGTTCAGGCTGCCTTTGGAGCCCATGTGATCCTGAGTGAGCAGTTCTTATGGTCAGGAGATTCCCAGGTGTAAAATGAAGGGGCCCTGGGCAAACTGGGGGAATGAAGTGTGTTTAAGCAGTTAGATTACAGCGAGATTCCAGGAGATCCATGAGAGAGAGAGGCCCCAGGCCGTTGCTTCTTGAGACAGGGCTAGGGTTGCCAGGCATCCAGTTTTTGACTGGAATGCCTGGTCGAAAAGGGACCCTGGCAGCTACAGTCAGCACCACTGACTGGGCCATTAAAAGTTTGGTCGGCAGCACAGTGGGGCTAAGGAAGGCTCCCTGACCCCGCGTGGCTCCCGGAAGTGGCTGGCATGTCCTTGCGGCTCCTAGGCGCAGGGACAATCAGGGAAGCTCTGCGTGCTACCCCTACCCCAAGCATTGGCTCCGCAGCTCCCATTGGCTGGGAACCATGGCCAATGGGAGCTGCGGGGGTGGTGCTTGTGGGTGCAGGCAGCGCACACCGCACAGACCCGCCTGGCTGCCCCTGTGCCTAGGAGCCAGACATGCCGGCCGCTTCTGGGAGCTGCGTGGAGCTAGGGAGCCTGCCTTAGCCCCGCTGCACCGTGGACCCTGGGAGCCACCTGAGATAAGCGCCGCTTGGCTGGAGCCCACATCCCGAATTCCCTCCCGCACTCTAATCTCCTGTCCCAGGTCAGAACCCCCTTCCTGGAGCCCACCTCCCTTCTAACCCCCCAATGCCCTGCCCCAGCCCTGAGCCCCCTCGCACACCCAAACTCCCTCCCCGAGCCTGCACCTCCTCCCGCACTCCGAACCCCTTGGCTCCAGCCCCCTCCTGCACCCCAAACCCCTCATCCCCAGCCCCATCCCCGAGTCCGCACCCCCCCAGCCGGAACCCTCACCCTCTTCTGCACCCCAACCCCCTGCCCCAGCCCAGAGCCCCTCCCATACCTAAAACCCCTCATTTCTGGCCCCACCCTGGAGCTGGAGCCCTCACCCCCTCCCGCACCCCAACCCCCTGCCCCAGCTCAGTGAAAGTGAGTAAGGGTGGGGGAGAGCGAGCGACAGAGGGAGGGGGGATGGAGTGAGTGGGGGGGAGCATTGGAGAAGGGGCGGGGCAGGGGGGTGATCCCAGGGAAGGGGCCAGGCAGGGCAAGGATGTTCAGTTTTGTGCAATTAGAAAGTTGGCAACCCTAGAGACAGGGCTGTCCTTACCCATACACCAAATTTCCTGGTGCCCTACACAGCTACGTGCTGCTCCAGCCCCTGCTCCGCCTCTTCTCCATGGCTCCCGCCCCTGCTCTGCCCCAGCCCCGACCCCACTCCACCCCTTCCCAAAGCCCCCGTCCCTGCTCTGCCCCACCCCGTCTCTTCCCGCCCTCGCCCCACTCCTTCCCCGCCCCTGCTCCACCCAGGAGCGGTGCCAGGGTTTTTGGCGCCCTAGGCAGGGGTCCTTCCGCGCTCCCGGTCGTCGTCATCAATTCTGTGGCGGGGGGGTCCTTCCACGCTCCCGGTCTTCAGGGCACGTTGGCGGCGGGTCCCGGAGCGAGTGAAGGACCCGCCGCAGAATTGCCGCCGAAGACCCGGAGCACGGAAGGACCCCCCCGCCGCCGAATTGCCGCCAAGGGCGGCAAAATGCCGCCCCCCCAAATCCTGGTGCCCTAGGCGACCGCCTAGGTCGCCTAAATGGAAGCGCCGGCCCTGGCTCCACCCCAGCCCCGCTCCCACTCCTCTGAGGAGTGCAGCAGGGCTGGGCCTACACTCACCAGCGGCAGGAAGTGCAGCAGCCCAGCCCCAGCTGCGCCGCTGGTCAGTTCCACTCTATATGCATCCGAAGAAGTGGGCTGTAGCCCACGAAAGCTTATGCTCTAATAAATTTGTTAGTCTCTAAGGTGCCACAAGTACTCCTGTTCTTTTTGCGGATACAGACTAACACGGATGCTACTCTGAAATCTGTGCAGATTGTGACCTTCTCTGCCTGAGGAAATCAAAACTTTTTTACATTTTGTAATAAGCAAAATGAACTAAGAAAACACCTGAATCTGTATTGCCACTTTCTGTCCCAAACAGAAACTGACCATCTGCAAGGTCCCGAACTTTGCTACATCTTGGCAAAGGGGCAACAGTACAAAGGTTCCATTGCCTTTCATCAATGTCCTACCCAGCTGGCTCCATAGAAAACCATTGGTCACACTTTCAAGTGCCCAGCACTTAACTACTTTGGCGACTACCTCTTGTTCTTCAATCCGCTGTAGCAGCTGTGATCAGTGGGGACATGGAGCCCAATAGATCCTGGGATTAAATGCTCTGAAGCTGGAGGCTGCATGTTCTAAGCGTCAGCAGCTCATCTCTGGAATTTCCTTCCCTTGCAAATCAAGCGGAGACTGAATCCTACCTCCCTGATGGCAAATGCAACATGCATTTCGCTGTATCTTTCTCTTTGCCCAATACAAATGGCTGTAGCATGGCCAGATGAGTCTTTTTGGGAGGCACAATATCTTCCTTCAGGAGCTTCCAACTACCCTTGAGAGGAGTGATTTGAACAGTTATAGGGGAGAGAAAGATGGAGTATGAGGACACATTTGGAAGGTCATGGAGAGGGAAGCCCTGGTGGGAAATTTTAAAAGGCTTGGATTTGAGAACCAGCATCTTGTTTTGCACCTGCAGTTTTGGAGATGCCTTTAGATATCTGCACACCTGATTGGAAGGTGCAGATTCTTAATGTCCACTTGGCAGAGTGCATCTGTATTTATTGGCAGATGCTAAATGGAAGGCTGAGTTGACCCATTTAAAACACAAAAAAGAGCCTCAAAGAGTTCATTTAGAACCAAATAAGAATTTGAAGTTTTCACTGCGTAGAAGTGAGAGATGGATATCATTTGTGAGTTTCTCTAGTCCATTCACCACCCAGCCAGTGCAGGATTGTTCCCTATGGTATATTCTCCTGGGATTTGCCCAGTTTAATTTTAACTGATTCAAGTAATGGGGCTTCCAGTGCTTCTCTTAGGCCATCTCATGGCTAGGAGATGTTTCCTGATACAAACATAAGTGTATACAAATCAAGCAGTTTTAGGCTGGCTTATTACTGAAGTATTTAGTATTTGAGTGAGAAACTGATCTAGTGCACACCAAAATGGCACAGAACACCTCTTACCCTGCTGTAACATCACATTGCTCAGTGGTGACTCACTTGCCTTTTGTAACCTTGTTAGCCAAGTTATTGTCCTCATCAGCCACTATGCAAGCAAAAAGCCTCCCAAGCAAGGCCAGTTTTTGTAATGAGTGCGTCACCAGCTTGGCAGAGTTATTAGACCATGCAGGCAGGCAGGAGTTAATGTGAGAAGTGGAGAGATTAACTGTTAATCAATCTTGGACTATTGGGAAAATTGCAGAAGGCCGGAAGAGTTCTAACATTGTGCCAATATTTAAAAGGGATAAGACAGGTAATTGTAGGCCTGTTAGCCTGACATCAACCTTGGGCAATAGCGGAAAAGCTAATAAAGAATTCACTTAATAAGGAATTAAGGATAGGTATATAATTAATGCCAGTCAACATGGTTTTATGGAAAATAGATCTTGTCTCCTATTTGATGAGGTTACAAATTTGGTTGATAAAGGTAGATGTTTGTAAGGTGTTTGGTCTTAGTACCATCCAACATTCTGATTAAAAAGCTAGCACAATACAACATCAATAATGCATATGTTAAATGGATTGAGAGCTAACTAACTGACAGATTGCACCAAGTAGTTGTCAATGAGATGATTGTCCAATGATGGTGTTTCCAGTTGGGTTCTCCAGGGACTGGTGTTAGGCCCAGTGTTGTTCAACATTTTCACCAGTGATCTGGAAGTAAATATAAAATCACGGCTAGTAAAATGTGCAAATGACACAACGATTAGCGGCGTGATAAATAATGATGAGGGCAGGGCAAGCAGACAGAGCAATCTGGATTGCTTGGGAACTTGGGCCCATTCAAACAAAATCTGTTTTCATACAAAGTTGTACATCTAGGAACAAGGAATGGGAGACTGTATCCTGGAAAGTAATGACTTTGAAAAGGATTTAGGGGTCACAGTGGACAAGTAAATCAGCATGAGCTCCCAGGGTGATGCTGTGCAAAAAGGGCTAATGGATGTATAAACAGGGGCATAGGAGTAGGGGGGTGATTTTACCTGTGCATTAGTGAGACCAATACTGCATCCGGTTCTGGAATCCACATTTTAAAAAGGATGTTGAAAAATTGGAGAAGGTGAAAAGAAATACAAAAATTATTTGAGGGCAAAACAGCCTTGTAGTGAGAGGCTTAAAGAGCACATTCTCTTTAGCTTATCCAAAAGAGGATTGAGAGGTAACTTGATTATGGTGTACAGGTACTTTGATAAGAAGAAAATAGCAGGTACTGAAGGCTCTTCAGTCTAGCAAAGAAAGGCGTAAAGAGACCCAATGGCTGGAAGTTAAAGCCAGACAAATTAAAATGAGAAATAAGGCTCAGATTTTTAACAGTGAGTGTGATGAACCATTGGAACAAACTACCAAGGGAAGTGGTGGATTGTCCATCTTCTGAGGTCTTCAAATTAAGTCTGGATGCCTTTCTGGAAGGTACTCTTTATACAGGGATAATTAGGTGAAATTTAAGGACCTGTTATACAAATGGTCAGACTAGATGATCTAATGGTCCCTCCTAGTCCTACAAGTCTATGATTCTGGCCTTAGATTCTATTAATCTATTAATCATGTCAACACTTACCAGCGACTCCAGACTTCCTGTGGGAATTTGAAGCCAGTTTGGCACTGAGCAGGGTAACTAATATCCGCTCCCAGCTGTAATCACTCATTCCTTCACTGTTTTGGCTGCATGAACTGCAGCCTGGCTGTTGTTCTTTTGGGCAGTGTCACTGACACAACGGGGTCTCTAGACCTTGGGGGTAGTTTGCGCCGCAAAGGCCAGATGGGTGGCCCAGGTGGAGGGACTGCCAATAGACGGGAGACCATCCATCCTAAAAGCTCACTAGCTGGTTCTGGAGGATTGAGCTTTAGCGGCATAAACATCCAATTTGAAAGACCTGCTTTAATGAGAAGGTTCCAATGGGTAACCATCCTCACTGCTAAAATGTGTGCCTTTTTTCTCATTTGAATTTCTAATTTGTACTTGTCTGGCTTTAACTTCCAGCCATTGGTGGTTCATGTGCCTTTCTCCAAAGCCCAGCAGGGCTGACTCAGCTCTTCAGTCTTCTCAGATAGATATATTGAGTGCCAGGCAGTTTACTCTCTGTCTCTTTCAGGTGAGACGTTAAAAAGTGTAGGTCTTATCTGATCTGCATGGATATGAATGATCCCATGGGGCTTTGCCTAAGGATGGGATTTTTGCCTTGGTGTCCTTGGCCAAAACACTGCTTGACCACATAGTGCTTTGTGTCATATTGTTTACAGCTCTCCATCCCAGAGATGGCTGCATTTCACATGGGGTTTATTTTTTTAAAGTACGTTGGGATTCTTCAGGATGGAAGATACTTATAGAAATGTCAAATCTTCTTCTCTTAGAGTGGACCAACACAGAAATAATAAATCCTGGCTAAGTTTTGTTGCACAGGAAAATATAATAATAAAGGGGAGAAAAAACCCACAGCCAGCCCTGCAGTCAAACAGGAATCAAAATATGTTTACAAGAAAGGAAACCACCTGGTAGCTCAGCCTCAGATATTTCACCTGACCACAGCTGCATTTCATCTGCTTCTGAGAGGATTATTGGCTGTTCCTTAAGGAGCTGATTAAAAGACCTACCTGGGGGCATTCTTTTGCTTTCGATAGACTACACAGGCAAAGACTGGAGCTGGATGTGAAAATTCCCTGATATGTGAGCAGCAGCACTGCAGCTCACCAACCTGTTTCTGGGACACAGGAGACTGGAGCATGCTGGATTGGAATGGAGCTGCTGTGGGAGCCTGGCAGACATGCTGCAGATCTAGTGGAGCCCTCAATGGGAATGTCCCTAAAGGTAAGGGAGTTATATGCATTCATGCTGCCTTGTTGGAATAAGGATGATCACTGATCTGAAAAATGCACTGATTCCATCAGTTTACTTGGGTTAGGGACAGGTATCATGGGACACCTGTAGACAGTCTCTTAAACCATTTCAGGTAACCAGAATGAAACCCTACCCAAAGCCTCCCATCTTCAAGCTAATCTGATGAGATAAGGAGTTCTCAGTCCAAGTGTGCATCGATATTTCCACCTTCTCCTCCTCCACCACCACCACATTGGTTCCATACATTGACGTAGAAGGAGGGAGAAAGGGCTCAGCCCCACAGCCATCCCAGACACTGGTGGGTCTATGAAGATGTCATTTGTTCTACCCTTCAGTTAGTTTTGCTTTCCAGTAACCTTTTAAGGAAACAGATCGACACTCAGGTGATTGGTGCTTTAGATCAATACAGACCCCATCCACTCTTTTAAGAGGGACACTGTTTCTCTATGAATTGTGCTGCCTCATCCAGCACTAACCTGGAGGCATCTTCCTTTTTAAAGGAACCTTTAATCTTGTTCCATTTGCCTGGCACAAACATGTCTCACCTTCCTCCCCTGCTCATGTCTCAGCTGGGTTTCTTTCCAGCTCCCTCCTCTCTGCACCGTGGTTGGAAAATAGCAGAGGAGACTGGGCTTGTTTTGCTGCTATCTGGCAAAATCTACTGAAATGGAAACAAAACCCCAACACTTTTTTTTTTTATTAATGAAATGATGCTTCTCTCCCCACCTCTGCCCCTCAGTTCTGCTTGAAAGCCAATGGGGAGAGCACCTTCCATCTAAGGATTTCAAAGCTTGGGTCATGACTTAGGAGCCCAAGTCCCACTGACTTTCAGGGAGACTTATGCACCCATGTGCTGAAATCACTTTTGAAAATTAGATTTGAGCTCCTAAGTCACTAAGATGATTTTGGAAAGTTTACCCACAGTTCTGAGTGACAGAGACCCAGTCACTGAGCTTGGCAGGGCCACCCAAGGAATTTCTCCTTTAGATCATAAAAATAGACATAAGGAATTCCACATTTTGGTGTGTTCCAGTGTTTTGGGTTTTTTTCCCTGCTGTGTCATGCAGTACTGTGACTAACATTTTCTAGCTCGAAATTAGTTATTACCGCGCTTCTGTCCCTCTGCTTTTATAAACTTGTCCTGATGATAGTGAACTGGTAAGTTTATTTCAGTTTAAACTCCAGTTCCCTTGGATCATCAAATTTCCAGACAAATCTGGGATTTCAATGGCTTAGCAAAATCCTTCCAGGAGGAACCTGATCTGATTCTCCTACATGCTGCTCTATAACTTTCCAAAATCTGTATGATTTAAAAAAAACACAACCTCACTATTTGTATATGAATACACTGGACCTGGACTGACACATGGTTGCTTTTGCTGCTAGTACATCGGCTTAATTTGCAGCAAGGGAGATGTAGGTTGATTTTTAACTGTTAGGGTACTTGACCACTAGAACAGGTTACCTAGGGCAGTTGTGGAATCCCCATCATTGGATCTTTTTGAGAACATGTTAGACAAACACCTGTCTAGGTTTACTTGGTCGTGCGTCAACATGGGGAATAGACTAGATCAGAGGCTCTCAACCTTTCCAGACTACTGTACCCCTTTCAGGAGTCTGATTTGTCTTGCGTACCCCCAAGTTTCACCTCACTTAAAAACGACTTGCTTACAAAATCAGACATAAAAATACAAAGGTGTCACAGCACGCTGTTACTGAAAAATTGCTGACTCTCTCATTTTTACCATATAATTATAAAATAAATCAATTGGAATATAAATATTGGACTTACATTTCAGTGTATAGTATATAGAGCAGTATAAACAAATCATTGTCTGTATGAAATTTTAGTTGGTACTGACTTTGCTAGTGCTTTTTATGTAGCCTGTTGTAAAGCCAGGCAAATATCTAGATGAGTTGATGTACCCCCGGAAGACCCCTGCGTGCCCCCAGGGGTACATGTACCCTTGGTTGAGAACCACTGGGCTAGATGACTCCTTAAGGTCCCTTGCAGCCCTACATGTCTATGACTCTATGATTTCTGGGCATGCAAGTGTACCACTAGTTTTGGAGAATCTGATTCATGTCTTCTAATCCCCCCTCAGCTGATGCAGGATTATTACATAACACACATTTATTAATGCATTGTTTATGGCTTGCTTACGCTCACTCAATGAGCCATGGAACTAGTAATATTAACTATTTCATACATTCAATCTCTAAATGAATATCCTGGATCTTGAGGGTCACCACTGATCCATTGCTTTGTCCTGGATGGAACTCTATTACTTATAATAACACTAATACTCTCACAGCACCTTTCATCTAAGGATCTCAAACTCTAGAGGTTTCCAAAGTATGTATTATTATTAATAATAATTAATAATAATATTTAATTGTAGAGCATCAACTTTGTAAATAGCAGGTATTTTTAAAACTTGGTACCTGCCTCAAAGAGCTTACCATCCAAATAGAGGGCATACAAAGAACTTATGGGGGAGGGGATGCAGTGAGGAATGGAGTGAATGGTGAAACTCAGCACACACCTTGTGAGTTGTGTAATTTGTGTAGGGATTTTACGCTTTGTGCCTATGTCTTTATCTAACCAGGAGACTTAATATTTCCCCGTGGATAGGGCTAGTGTCCACAGGCCTTTGGGAAGGGGTGCATTTAGAGGAGGGACTCAAGCAGTGGCAACTGAATCTAGAAAGCTATTTTCCCCTTTCTTTAGAGAAATCAGTTCACCCCTTCAGAGGCTGGAGCTGATCCCAGGGAGAGAGGAAATAAAAGGATTTGTGCTAACCAGGCTCTCATCACAACCATTCTGCTGCTCTACAATGCCATAAAGAGGAGGGGCTGAGAGCCACCACGGTGTTTCTGAAACCCCTTTAAATGGGAAGAAGATGTGGAAGAGATGGTCACAGGTTCTGGGGATTATAGAGGTTTAGCACCCCAAATTCAAGACATCCCAGTTTCTTTATCTAACCAGTTTCTTACAAATGAGGAAAAACTTTTCATTGCACAGTAAGGTAAGTTTCGTAATTTCACTGCTTGGCTTTCCTGGAGAGGTCCCTGTCTCTGCAGGGCTTACTTTGCCTGAGGAAATCTAGAGGTCCCTCACAGAATGTGTCAGTGGCACCTGAAATCAGCCACTCGGTACCTGCTGCTCCAGGGCAGTGTGATGGGGGCAATATGTGATATACACCAAACCATAAGAAAGGTCCAGGGGGAGCTGCTCCATCTATTGGAATAAGGCCCCTCTAAAGCATTTGTCAGTTCTGTGGCTGAGGAGAAGATAATGGAGACTAATAAAGATAAATGGGAATGGAGCAGAAACCATGGCAAGTGGGGAAACATGGCAGGGAGGAGACTAATGTACAGAGAAAAACTTTACAAATATGCAGGGCCAGATCCCCAGTTGCTGTACACATAGGCAGTTCCATTGATTTCGGGGGAGCGATGATGATCTATGCTAGGTCAGGATCTGGCCCAATGGCCATTCCAGTCGTTGTCTCCAACGGGCAAAAACAAATTTTTTTGGAGGAGGAGAATTGAAGAGGTTGGAGAATTGTCCCCCTTGTTGGTCCCAGAGATCCCAGATTTTAGTTCAGTGCTTCACGAGCTCATTCCTGCCCGGATTTCATATACCTCAGAAGATGGTGAGTTCAATTCCTGCCTTGCCCACAGATTCTCTATGTCCCTTTGGATGAATTTCCTAATCTCTGTGAGCCTCAGCTCCTTGTCTGTACTAATGCTTTGTCTCCTCCTTTGCTCCCTTGGCCTATATAGATTGTAAACTCTTTGGAGCAGGGATTTTGACTATGTGTTTGTACAGTACCTAGCACAGTGGGGGCCTGATCTTAGCACAGTGGGGGCCTGATCTTAGCTGGGTATTGCTGTGATACAGATAATAAATAATAGTACCCAGCAGCTCAAGGACTAGGAAAAATGGCATTCTTCCAGCTAGTCCACCTGCCCCCATATGTGCTTTGTTTTTAACCATCTCACACATTGAGATCACTCCGACGTGCACAACAAGAAACCACCCTCCCACTCCTGGGTGATTCACAATGCAGATTCCCTCAAGAAACTGTGAGATCAACTCTCTAAGCGTGATAACGATCGCTCCTCACAGAAGGTGAGACGCATCACAAACGGCTTTTCTGCAGCCCGCGACAACTTTATGGGCATCCCCAAATGAAAATCAGCTGCTGAGATCAAAGAGCAGAGCTGCCATGTTGCAGCCAGAGGTTTGAGGAGATTTGCATAGCGCAGGCGGGGGAGAGACTCCTGCTAGGTTTTGGATTTTCTTTCTTCTGCGTTGCAGGCGGGACCCCTCTGAATCTGCCCACTTTCCCTGCATCCCCAGCCTCACCATGTTCCTCACCTTCATTTAGTCCTGCTGGCCATGTGGAAGTGCTGCCCACCTCTGAACCACTGGGCCCCCTCCTTTGGCCCAGTCGAGCCGTCAGCACTCCCCACTGTGCCTGGCATCGGTGGCCAAGGGAGCAGTTCTGTGTTAAATAGAGCACAGAACAGCCTGAGCAAGTAGGAAGAGCCCAGGAGAGCAAAGGAAACTGGCAGAGGGGCAGAGGTGGGATGCTTTTAGTGCAAGCGGGAGTCTCCTCAGCTCTGCAGTGAGGACACTGGTGCTTTGGCTTCACCCCAGGCAGAGGGCCAGCGCCACAGAGGGCATGTCTGCACTGCAACCAGAGGGGTGACTGCTGCAGGTGCAGATGTATCCCAGCCAGCTTCGATCTCGCTGGCACAAATACCAACAGCAGGGAAACTGTGGCAGCACGGGCTGTCCAAACCCACCTAGGAGTACTTGAGCAGCGAGTCCAGGCTACCTTGGCTTTACTGCTATTGTTAGTGGAGCTAGCCAGCTGCCTTGGGTATGTCTGCATGTGGGGCAGTCACACCTTTGCAGTGCAGACAGACTCTTCAGCTCTGCAGAGCTTTCCTTCAGTGGATTTCTGTGACTGTAATCTTAGGTGCTATTTGTAACACTATTAGGTGAATACATTTTCACAGTTGTATGATATTTTACCTTGATGATCTAGTAAAGGTTGAAAAAATATGGAAATACTGAAATATAGGCTATGCTTTGTTCACTGCTGAAATGCAGCCACTTCTGGGGTGCAGGGATCGGCTGTGTAACAGCTCACACCAACACGATGTAACCGGGCAAAAGAGGTTGAAAGTATGGATGAATTCCATGGGCCAGATTCTCTGCTCTATCCAAGCTGTGTTCAGTGTGGGATCAGAGGCTGGAGGGGCAACAGCCAATTAGAGGGGCTACCAAATGTGAGCCCTCTGATTGGCTGCCTGTCCCTCTTGCTCGCCTCCTGGGGCAGAATAACCAATCAGAGCTGCTGCAGGCAGAGCACTCTCTTCTCTTTTGACCTCTTGGAGTTGCCAATACTGAACTCTTCCACCAGTCCCCTGTGAAAGTTGGAGCAGCCTGACAACTAGTCTCACACATACCCAGCTGCTCACAGCCCAATTTGCTGCTCCAGCACCTGGGAGTAGCCAGAGCATAGATATGTCCTAGCTGTATGCCCTTTCCACTGTGACTGCCCCCACCCCTCATGCCCATGCCTGTGCGGGGGGTAGCGTGGCGTGGCTCTCGGCCACCCCCAGATTCTCCTTACACTGCAATCCCCAGGTGGCTCCATACGTCCCTCTGGAACGACAAGGGGGAGTTTAGGTGAGTGGCCCCTGACATCCTATCTCACTGCCACCCTCTCTCTAGCCTTCTCCCAGCACAGTGTTATAGGTACGGGCAGAGCTGGGAGCCCTACTTCCCATTAGAAGACCTGTTTGGGGTTGCTTATATCTTTGCTAAACTGTAACCATTTGGGCTAAAACGTCCCATGCAGAATGTCTACCTCAGGTTAAAATGGCTAAAACGGTTCAGCCATTTCTGAGAAGGAGATTAAGGGAAAATACATTGGTTTGCCCACAGTAAAAAAAAAAAAAAAAAAAAAAAATTCTTACAATTGTTTCATGGAGAAGCTCCTGGGCCTCCATAGTTTGAATTGAGACCTGAAATTTGAGAGGGGGGCGGCCTGAGCATCAGCGAGGTGCCTTTTGCTTTTCCATTGAAAATTCACCCAAGTTTGGCCAAGTTTGTCAGCCTCTGCAAAATGTCAGCGATCGTACGCCCAGTGGAGGCAGGCTAGGTTTGGCAGAGGACATTTCTGAAGGTTTCATCTGCACTGTGTGTGCTCCAGCCCCTTATGGCTCTTGTGTGTGACTGGACTGTGCCATCCCCCATAGAGCAGCCAAACACGCTCCAGCCCAGGGTTGCCTGGGCTGAGCAGGACTTTCTCTGCAATTGCTGCTGTGAGCTGCTGTGGTGCTGGGCACCAGAACTGAGAGCAGGGAGACTCTCTCCTGGGAGCAGTGCTCCCCCTCCTGGTACCCAAGCAGCGAGGATGAGGAGGGTGCAGCCTGACTTTGAATGAACTGGTGAGGGTTACTGGAGCTGGTGGGAGGGACTGGCAGTGCAGAGGAGGGTTGGATAGGAAAGGAACAGAGGGGGAGGGAGATAGGAGCCGCAGATAGGAACAGAAGGGGGCAGGAGTTGGGGTGTTTATGGGCGGTGGGCAGGAGCAGAGTGGGAGGAGGCAGGAGAAAAGGGGTTGGATAAGAGCAGAGGGGTCTAGGTACAGAGGGATCTATAGCCACCAGCACAGAGTCCCCTCCAGAACCTGGAATTGAACCCAGGAATTCAGAGTTTTTGTCATCAACAAATAGCTGTGAAGCTCACAGGCAAAGAGTGTGTTCCAACCCCCTCTAGTGCCTGATCTGCATACTGAGCCCGCTACTTCTACTGGTTACTCTGCTAGCTCAAGTGGCAGAGATCTATGTTGTTGGATGATTCCGTATGGTTCCATGTAATATCACATAGGGGGGTGTGTGTATGTGTGTGAGAGAGAGAGAGAGAGAGAGAGAGCAATTAGGAAATGACATTAAAAAAATCTATGTGAAAAGAACATTAAGGTTGCAAAGCCCAAGCACTTGAAAGTTAGGAAATGCCAGAATTCGGTTTGCACATGAAACCTTAATTGAGCCCTCTTGTGCGTATGCATTATCATTGAGTCTTTAATGGCATGATCACATACCACTTTTTCCACAGGACCCCTGCCTCAGTCAGCAATTGGGCACTTATTCGTTTATTCCTTTTTATTGTCCTAACTCAGTCTGTGGCTCTGGGCCTTATTTACTATAAACCATCCACACTCTGCACTGAATAGAGAATTATTAATTGTATCCTGGGGCGTTTCTGCTGTGCTCTCACCATGGTATCTGAGGGCTTCTAAAATATTAATGTATTTATGTCTACAGTGCCCCTGTCAGGTGAGTGGTGGTATTATCTCCACTTAACACATGGGAACTGAGACACAGAGAGAAATTAGATTTGAGCTCCTAAGTCACTCAGATGATTTTGGAAATTTTACCCACAGTTCTGAGTGACAGAGACCCAGTCACTGAGCTTGGCAGGGCCACCCAAGGAATTTCTCCTTTAGATCATAAAAATAGACATAAGGAATTCCACATTTTGGTGTGTTCCCGTGTTTTGGGCTTTTTTCCCTGCTGTCATGCAGTACTGTGACTAACATTTTCTAGCTTGAAATTAGTTATTACCACGCTTCTGTCAAAAGTGGCCACTAATTTTGAATGCCCAACTTGAGACACCCAGGGCTTGATTTTTCAGTGTACTTAGCATTTGTGTAGCACTTTACAAAGTGCAGCTCCACAATTGCAGTTGTGACTCACAATTTGTGAGCACTCAGCGCATCAGCAAATCTGGCTCCAGGTCTTTCACATCAGGCATCCACACAATGAGGAGCACACAACTAGTGGCCCCCTGTGAAAAGTCTAGGTTAAGTGACTTGCCTGGCATCACAAAGGGACTCTGGGGCAGAGGCTTCATGAGAGCATGCTTTCTCTTCCTGCAATCCCATGCTTCATGACACACCTTCCAACTTCTGCAACAAATGAGGTAGGGCTTCTGCAGACAACGGCCTCTTTCGTTACACAACTTTGACTCGTTCCCTGAGCACCATCTGTGCTGTGCACTGAGTGAGGCAGCGGTCCCGTGGAAAAAACAGTACGTATATGCTCATGTAATTAAAGACTTTACCATAATGCACAAAGTGGCCAAATTAAGATTGCCGGGGCAACCCAAATTCTGGCACTTCCTAACTTTGGAGTGCTTGACTTTGCAGCCTCACTGTTCTTTTAATGTAGCTTTTTGGATATAATTATTTATATAGTGGCTGTGCCTGTCTTTGCATAGCGGGACCATAAGCAAAGACTAGACTGTGCTAGAACAAAAAGACAGTCCTTGTCCTAAAAGGTCATCTCTACCCTCTTCAGCTACGTGTCACATGACAACACCCTTGATTGTTTTCAGCTTGGCTTTTCCTCTGGCCATAGAACAAACGCTGCTCTCTTCCGCATTGTTAGGAACTCTATCATTCTCCTTGACCTCGTTGTGTCCCTCAGTGCTGTGCAATCACCCTCCTGTGCCCATAGCTGTGTTGGCATTTCTGGTCCTCTCCTGTCAGGACTCTGCTCCTACTTGCCAAACCAGTGGTGACAGTTATGTAAGAAACATAAGAACAGCCATACTGGGTCAGACAATGGTCCATCTAGCCCAGTATCCTGTCTTCCGACAGTGGCCAATGCCAGGTGCTTCAGAGGGAATGAACAGAACAGGTAATCATCGAGTGATCCATCCCCCGTCGCCAGGGCCGGCTCTAGGTTTTTTGCTGCCCCAAGCAAAAAAATTTTTGGCTGCCCCTCCGCCCCCCCCCCCCCCGCCCCTGTCCCCCCCCCCCCCCCCCCCCCCCCCCCACAACTGCACCCTCCTGCCGCCCCAGCCCTGGGTCACTGGTAACTCGCTCCCAGGGCGGATCATTCAGCAGGAATTTTGGATGTGCACAGAACACAGACAGGATTGGTTCCCATATGGTTACAGAACTGCAGTAAAGTGGAGCAATTTTCAGCTTGTGTGACTGAAGGATATCTGGATGCATATTATAAGACTGTCCTACATAAATGAGGAAAAGTTGAGGTGCCTTTATTATTCTTTTGTTCCATTCTTTGTTTCTATGGGGAATTTGCCAATGCAATATTACTGTCTTCCTTTTAAACAACTAAAACTAAAAACAAAAAACAAAAAAAACCACAATGGCTGTTGAAAATAGCAATTCCAGTCCTAATAACCACTGGGAAGCATTTCTTGCTCAATTTATTCTACTTTTTCTACAGCAAGTTACAGTGGATCAGTATATTTGATTTGGGGGAAATGAAGTAACAGCTGCCCAAATTGAGCTTGAGCACTCCTGAATTTTGAGGGTGTTCAAATCTGGAAGGCAGGTGCTAGATTCCCTTTCTGAATATTTGCTAAAACTGGAAAAGAAAAGTCAATTTCTGCTTCCATGGCTCAGAAGTGTAAATCCTCCTATGTGCCTGGTACTGTATCTAAAGCTGCCCAGGTCCTAGTAGAGCTTCCCCTCCCTTACTTTTCATTTTAAATTCTAGTGGGATCTCCCTTGCTGGGCTTCAGATAGAGAGGTGCACTGTCCATTACAGAAGCAGCTTTTCCTCTCCTGGAATTGACACCTCCTCATCTATTATTGGGAGTGGATCACATCCACCCTGATTGAATTGGCCCTGTCAACACTGGTTCTCCACTTGCGAAGTAACTCCCTGCTCTCCATGTGTCAGTATATAATGCCTGCATCTGTAACTTTCACTCTATGCATCCGAAGAAGTGAGGTTTTTACTCACGAAAGCTTATGCCCAAATAAATCTGTTAGTCTTTAAGGTGCCACCAGACTCCTTGTTGTTACTGTCCATTTAGTCCACCCAATTCTTTCTTTGGGGGAGAGCCCAGGGCTGGGGCAGCAGGAGATGCAGGTGGGGGGAGAGCCCAGGGCTGGGGCAGCAGGGGGGTGCAGGTGGGGGCCAGAGCTGGGGCAGCAGGGGGTGTGGGCGGGGGAGAGTCCAGGGCTGGGGTGGGGGGCGGCAAAAAACCTAGAGCTGGCTCTGTCCCTACCATTCACAGGAAGCTGCAGCATGAGGTTTCAGTTCCACTCCTTGCCCCTCCCTTTCCTGTTAATTGTGGCCAAGGGAATGCTGGGAAATGTAGTTCTTTCCCTGCTCCAGGGCTGGCTCTATAGGCAGGGAGCTAACCAAGGAACTACAGCTCCCAGTGCCCCCTGTTGGTTCTCAGCTCCCATGCTGGATTCTTGTGCCCCTGCAAATTTGCCGCCCCAAGCAACTGCTTGCTTTGCTGGTGCCTAGAGCCGGCCCTGATCGGAGCATAAGCTTTCGTGGGTGAATACTCACTTCGTCGTAATAATAATGGTGATTGCGGATACATACCAGTTGCAGTTCTAACCTGAGACCATTAGATGGCAGCATAAGCCACAGTATAAAGTGAAATGCAACTGATGTTGGCAGGTGCCCTAGGCAGGTTAAATAAACCACAAGAGAGTGGTTACTATACATGGAGTTATTGGCTTTAAAACATTCTGCAGCTTGAGAACTGGCAACTAATTTACAAATAAGCTTTTTGTGTGGGGGAGGAAGGAGGGGAGAGATGGATGCAACAGGCCTGGAGAAGGGAATGGAAGAGATACAGGAGGACTATGATGAGATGATAGAGCAAGGCAGTGAGCAAGAAATAGATACCAGACGAAAGAGACAATGCAGGACAATGTGATGGGGTGCAGAGGGGACAGGCACAAGTAGAAGCAATTAGGAGAGGACACTTGGAGCAGACTGTCTTCAGGGCAAGAAGCTCACACAGCTTCACTTCCTGGGTCTGACCTTGGAGCATTCAGCATATGCCCCTCCATGCGCTTCCCACAGCGAGTCCGCCCAGGCGGGATCCTGGGGAAGCCAGAGGGTCCTGCACGCACCCCCACTTTGCAGGGCTGACTCCAGGCACCAGCTTGCCAAGCAGGTGCTTGGGGCGGCCACTCCGGAGAGGGGCGGCACGTCCAGCTATTCGGCGGCAATTCGGTGGACAGTCCCTCACTCCCGGCCGGAGCCGAATTGCTGCCGCAGATCGCGATCGTGGCTTTTTTTTTTTTTTTTTTTTGCTCCTTGGGGCGGCAAAAACCCTGGAGCCGGCCCTGCCATTTCGCCGTCAGACGTGACTCTTAGCCAGGCAGTAAAACAGAGGTTTATTAGATGACAGGAACACAGTCTAAAACAGAGCTTGTAGGTACAAAGATCAGGACCCCTCAGCCGGGTCCATTCTTGGGGCCCAGCGAGACAGACACCCACGTCTGCACTCACTCCTTGTCCCCAGCCAGCCACTCCTTTTTGGCCTTTGTCTCTTTCCCGGGCCAGGAGGTCACCTGATCTTTGTTCACCTTTAGCTATTCCCTTGCAGGGGGGAAGGGCCCCAGCCATTTGTTGCCAGGATACAAAGTGTCATCCGTTTATGCACACTGGAGACTCAAGAAATGATTAGGGGAAACTGAGGCACCCACACAGTATTCAGAGGAAACATTAAGAACAGTCCCACTTCGTCACACTAGTGCATCTCCTTTGTTCCTCCACCACTTGTTCTAGTCTAGACTGACCCTTACTAGTTTATTCTAAGCAGGATGAAATTCAATAAGGACAAATGTAAAGTACTCCATTTAGGAAGGAACAATCAGTTGCACTTATGCAAAATGGGAAATGACTGCCTAGGAAGGAGTACTGTGGAAAGGGATCTGGGGGTCATAGTGGACCGCAAGCTAAATATGAGTCAACAGTGTAGCGCTGTTGCAAAAAAAGCGAACATCATTCTGGGATGTATTAGCAGGAGTGTTGTAAGCAAGACAAGAGAAGTAATTCTTCCACTCTACTCCGCGCTGATTAGGCCTCAACTGGAGTATTGTGTCCAGTTCTGGGCACCACAGTTCAGGAAAGATGTGCACAAATTGGAGAGAGTCCAGAGAAGAGTGACAAAAATGATTAAAGGTCTAGAAAACATGACCTATGAGGGAAGATTGAAAAAATTGGGTTTATTTAATCTGGAAAAGAGAAGACTGAGAGGGGACATAACAGTTTTCAAGTACACAAAAGGTTGTTACAAAGAGGTGGGAGAAAAATTGTTCTCCTTAACCTCTGAGGATAGGACAAGAAGCAATGGGCTTACATTGCAGCAAGGGCAGTTTAGGTTGGACATTAGGAAAAACTTCCCAACTGTCAGGGTAGTTAAGCACTGGAATAAATTGCATAGGGAGGGTGTGGAATCTCCATCATTGGAGATTTTTAAGAGCAGGTTGGACAAACACCTGTCAGGGATGGTCTAGATAATACTTCGTTCTGCCACGAGTGCAGGGGACTGGACTAAGTGACCTCTCGAGGTCCCTTCCAGTTCTATGATTCTATGATTCGATTGTCATGAAGTAATTATTGTTTGACCCCCCTCAATTGTCAGACCTCCCCCATAATTTAAAGCAATAAAAATAGGAAAAAAAGATTAAAAAATAAACATTTATATTATCCACTGAAATTATAAAAACAAAAAGTCTAATTCTGCCATGCCAAACTATGTTTTATTTTTATTATTTTTTATTTATTTATTATCTGTATTTTTGCAATGCCTCGGAGTCCTGGTCATGGACCCCACGGCAGTAGGCATTGTACAGGCACAGAACAAAAAGACGGTTCTTGCCCCAAAGAGCTAATGTACCCTAGGTGCAGGTGATCTGCCCTAGCCTAGAAATTAACTTGGAAATAGCAGTGTCTTCCTGAACTTTCGTGTACCTAAAGAACTCTCCATTCTTGTCCTTTCTGTTCACTTGTGTGCAGTGGGTTTACGCTATCTGCCCCACTGAATGTCTGCGTTTTATATGGACACAGCAGGTACTGGCTGGAACATGCTTAAATCAACCCAAATCCGCTAGAGGGCAGTGCAGGACTAAGAATGAAAGCGGGTTGCTTTATAACTGGCTATGAGTTTAGTGGAGCAGCCTAAAGAAATAGAGAGAGATGTGCTTGTGAATCAGCACTGGTAGCTACCGAGTGAATGTCCCAGCAGGGCCCCGTTGAGAGCACAGGTGACAGAGGCAATGCAAAGGGGAGGGTGCTCTCCTGGCTTTGCGTGGCAGTCCTGCTTTAACAGCAGGGTGGGAGGAGTGAATTGCTGGAAAGGCCCCTTGTCCCAGTCGGTCTGTCCCCTTCCAGCTGACCTTCTGCAACTCTGTCTCCCTGCTTTCACCTCTGTCGCCTTCAGCTTCCACTCCCTCCCTCTTCTGCTCTCGTACCAACCCTGCCAATTTAGAAACTAATAATCGTTTAGTGTCATTAATAACATGTAGCACTTCTGTATTGCCTCTCATCTGAGAAGCTTAAGGCGGTATACAGACATGAATGTGTAACACCTCACTACAGCCCTCCGAGGCAAGGTTCAGTATTAGCCCGCTTTTACAAATGGGGAAACGGAGGCACAGAGCAGTGGTGCCTCTGGCCCAAGGCCCATGGTGAAACCAGGAATTGAGCCCAAGAGCCCTGACGCCTTTTCCTGGAATCCCTCCCTGAGAGAGGGAGTTCCACATTCCCCCCGAGTCAGCATGGTTTAGCACTGGGGCTCCTCTCTCGGAAGCGAGCGCGCCCCATCGGCTGCAATCCTGGACTCCATTATGCAAGACCAGGCTGAAAGCGGAACAGAGGGCGAGCGGACCCGGAAGTGAAGTGCACGATCCTGTCACACAAAGTGTTTAGAGAACAAAAGGGAGACCTGAAAGCTGGGAATTGACTGTATCTAGGTGATACCCATACCTGGGAGGAAGCTGCTGTACTATGTGGCCGTCAAAGATGTGTGACTTGTGCTGAAACAAGGATCACTGGCATGCTGCTCCCTTACCCACTGGTGTGTTCAGTTTGCTGGGTGACAGCAGGGGTGCCCAGGGCACGAAGGAGCAACAGAGGAGGCACAGCCACTGGAAAATAGGGGATGGCCGAATGCCAAGCCAGCCCATCATCTGTGCGTTGTAATAAGGAGTGCAAGGTTCTTCTACTCTACAACTCTGTTCGAGTCAAGGGGCCGAGATAGCACATGATTAAAGAGTTGTGGTGTAGATGGGACCTAGCTGGGTCCCCGTAACCTGGCTGGCCAATCCAGGGATTTGTGGGGACCTGGTCACATTGCGTGTTTTATCCATTTTGTAACCAGTTCTCCTGACTGGGTTATAGCTGTAGGTGGGCCTAGGTAAAGCTGCCAGGGGGAGATGTAACATGTTCAGAAAGTGTGCTCAATGGGAACAGCGGTAGGGCTAGCTGCTCCACTGTCCTCTTCCTGGTCTCTCCAAGAGCACCCCACTCAGGTCTTGGGTCTCTTGCCCTTGCATGTCTCAGGGTAGAATTATGTGATTCTTCCACTCTTAGGCCTGGCTATAGTACCCCATGTATGCCACGGCTTATCTCCTGGCAGGCCTGACTGGGTTTCTAGTACCTGCCTTTCCTCCACTTGGGAACCTGAGACCAGTGATAATGACCAGCAGCCTTTTAAAAACAAAGCAAGTGGAATAAAGCATTAGAGAAAAGAGGATTTCACAACAACAGCCTACATCTCACCTCATGCTGTGCTACAAGCTAATGTAGATGGGCTTTCCTCTGACGTTACAAGCACAGAACCAGTTTGCGGTCTTTCAGGAAGCCAGGAGCTCTAGGAACTCAGCCTGCTTTCAGTTTGTCTCCCAGAAGCCATCTCTCCATGTCTTTTCCCACTGTGCTCAGGGAAGCTGGGTGATCTGAGAGCCCACACCCTCCCCGTGGGTGTCTGGGTCCATTGACCAAATTGCTCAATGCTCTTTGTGACAGGGCCAAGGTATGGAGTCTGACTTGTGCCTCAGACTCAGGGGCGGCTCTAGGCACCAGCAAAGCAAGCACGAGCTTGGGGCAGCCCATTTGCAGGGGCGGCAGGGATCCAGCATGGGAGCTGAGAACCAACAGGGGGCCCTGGGAGATGTAGTTCCTTGGTCAGCTCCCTGCCTATAGAGCCAGCCCTGGAGCAGGGAAAGAACTACATTTCCCAGCATTCCCTTGGCCACTACCAACAGGAAAGAGGGGGAGTGAGTGAGGAAGCTGAGACCTCATGTTGCAGCCTGCTTTGAATGGAGAGCTGCATTGGGAAGGGTAGGGATACCATATTTTAACAATAAAAAAATAGGACACTCCATGGGGGGGGAGGGTAGCCCCCATCCACTCCCTCCGACTGCCCCCCACAGAAACCCCAACCCA
>NW_020664563.1:4759877-4779024 GCF_002925995.2 Terrapene triunguis | reverse complement strand
CGTCCCTCGCCTCCCCCCCCCCCCCCTGCTCCCTGTCCCTTGACTGTCCCCCCGGAACCCATTACCCCTTCTCCAACCCCCTAGCCCCCTTACCATGCCACTCAGACCAGCATATCTGGCTTCGCGCAACGCCAGACACGCTGCTGCATACATGCTGCCGTGCTCCCCTGCGGAGCCACAGCCCCTCCCTCCCCCTAGCACCTGCCTTCCAGATTTGAACACCTCAAAATTCAGGAGTGCTCAAGCTCAGTTTGGGCAGCTGTTACTTCATTTCTCCCAAATCAAATATATTGATCCACTGTAACTTGCTTTAGAAAAAGTAGGACAAAATTGAGCAAGAAATGCTTCCCAGTGGTTATTAGGACTGGAATTGCTATTTTCAACAGCCATTGCCTTTTTTTTTGTTTGTTTGTTTAAAAGGAAGACAGTGATATTGCATTGGCAAATTCCCCATAGAAAGAAAGAGTGGAACAAAAGAATAATAAAGGCACCTCAACTTTTCCTCATTTATGTAGGACAGTCTTATAATATGCATCCAGATATCCTCCAATCACACAAGCTGAAAATTGTTCCACTTTACTGCAGTTCTGTAACCATATGGGAACCAATCCTGTCTGTGTTCTGTGCACATCTAAAATTCCTGCTGAATGACCTGCCCTGGGAGCGAGTTACCAGTGACCCAGGGCTGCGGTGGAAGGAGGGTGTAGGTGTGTGTGGGGGGGAGAGCCCAGGGCTGGGGCAGCAGGAGGTATATGTGGGGGGCAATGGTGGGGGGGGTAGGGAGGAAGCCCAGAGCTGGGGTGGCAGGGGGGTGCAGGTGGTGGGGGAGATCCCAGGGTTGGGGCGGCAGGGGGGTGCGGAGAGGAGCCCAGGGCTGGGACGGGGGGCAGCCAAAATTTTTTTTGCTTGGGGCGGCAAAAAACCTGGAGCCGGCCCTGCTCAGACTGTTGTTTCCCAGCCAGCCTGTCTAGAAGACTGTCTGATGAGAGTTGCTCTATAGCTTGGCAATTAGATGCCTCACAGTGGCTTGTAATCTCTGGTCATGTGACTGTATCTGCCTGTGGGGTTGGGGTAGGGTTACCATAGGTCCGGATTTTCCCGGACATGTCCGGCTTTTTGGTCCTCAAATCCCCGTCCGGGAGGAATTTCCAAAAAGCAGAACATGTCCGGGAAAATAGGGAGGCATGGTAAGGGGACCGCCTCCTCCCCGGGCTCCAACTTTCTGGGGCCAGGCGGCGGCTGTTCGTTCTCCCCACCTGGGCAGCCGGACTCGGGAGCAGCCGCTGCTGCAGCTCCCACTGCCGCGGGGGGAAGCGGCCAAGCATGTGGCGCTCGGTGGCTGCGGCTCTGGCGCCCGGGGCGTGAACTCCCTGAGCCCGGGCCTGCTGCGGGGACCCAGCTGGTGCAATCCTGCGGGCGGCCCCGGAGTGGGGACAGCAGGCCCCAGCCCTCCCGTCCCGCTCGGGTCCCGCAGGGGAATGAACGGGGCTGCCGAATGTCGATGCCTCCGCCCTGGGGCCGCCCGCGGGATTGCACCAGCTGGGCAGCCAGCCCAGACGCGACTGGCCAGGGGCTGGGCACATCGTGCGCGCTGCTGGGTCCCCGCAGCAGGCCCGGGCTCGGAGGGTTCGGGCCCGTGCGCCAGAGCCGCAGCCGCCGAGCGCCACGTGCTTGGCCACTTCCTCCCCCCGCGGCAGTGGGAGCTGCAGCAGCGGCTGCTCCCGAGTCCGGCTGCCCAGGTGGGGAGAACGAACAGCCACCGCCTGGCCCCGCGGGCCGCCCCCCTACTCTCCCTCCAGGTACAGCCAGAGGCGTAGCGAGCGCCCTCCGTACCCTCCGACCGGCGGGGGCCCCGCAAGGAAGGGGGCCCCTAAAAGTGGCAAAATAAATACCGCATTCCAGTTTCTGCATTGTAAGGGGCCCCGCCCGGATATATGTTCGGAGGGGGCCACCATTCGGAGGGGGCCACGTTCTTTGTTGCTACGGCCCTGGGTACAGCCCGAGTCCTGCCTGCGCTGGGGCCAGGCTGGACTCACTCACCCCGGCCCCGCGCTCCCCCTGCATCTCCCGGGCCTCCCTCCAGCGCTTGCGGAAGTTGCGGAGGGAGGAGGAATGGTGGGGTGGGGGTTGGTTTTTTTTTTTTTTTGCTCTGGGGGCGGAGTTGGGGCGGGGCCGGAGCCCCATGGAGTGTCCTCTTTTTGCTGGATTGAAATATGGTAACCCTAGGTTGGGGGAGGAGGGAGTATCAGAAGTGACAGTCTAATGCCCCATCTCAGAAATCTAGCGTGTGAACCGCATTTTGGGGTCCAGGTGGATGTTTGTTACTGAGCACTTTCACATAGGGTGACCAGACAGCAAGTGTGAAAAATTGGGATGGGGTGTGGGGGGGTAACAGGCACCTATATAAGACAAAGCCCCGAATTTCGGGACTGTTCCTATAAAATCAGGACATCCAGTCACCCCACCCCCACATCACAGTTGGGACCTGCAGTGCTTGCAGCTGCCTGCATATGGTAACTGAGTCCAAGAGAGGCTTAATCAAGCCTGGAGAGGGGGGTGATGAATTACATGAGGAGGATAAAGGCCTTATGACCATGCTCACAGTCCGGAAGAACTACTGGGGGACAAATGAGCAGCGTAGGGTGCTGGTGGTCAGGGCTCCCTTCTGAGGGTGACAGAGGCATCCATCTGCCAACCTGGCCTGGTGTCCCAGGAGGTGTGCTGTCTGCCTGGAGCCCACATCTGAGACATTACAGAAGGTTGCCCAGGCTCAGCTGTCCCTCTGACCACCCTCCTGTGCTGCTCATCCACATGGGCACCAAGGATACTGGCAGGTGTGACCCAGAGCAAATCAGCAGTGACTACAGGGCTCTGGGATCGAGGGGGAAGCACTCGGGGGTGAAGGTTGTGTTCTCATCCATCCTCCCAGTGGAGGGTAAGGGCCCTGGCAGGGCCAGGTGCATCCTGGAGATGAATGCATGGTTGCACAGACGGTGTTGACGGGAAGGCTTGGACCATGGGATGCTGTTCTGGGAAGGAGGGCTGCTGGGGAGAGATAGGGCCCACCTGACCAAGAAAGGGAAGAGCATCTTCTCCTAGGGCCTGTGTTCTACAGGAGGCCAGGCCAGATGATCAGAACGCTGCCTTCTGGCCTTGGACTCTTGGAATCGTCATGAATGGATGTGCCAGCCTAGCGAGGAGGGCTTTAAACTGGGTTCAAGGGAGACAGAGGACAAAAGGCCACAGGTAAGCATAAGAAAAAGGCGACCTTAACAGAGAGCTAGATGCTGTGGGGGACTTGAAAACTTACCAAAGGGTCATACGAGCAACAAGAGGGAAATCAGTGGGGGAATCTGCTCAACATCTTAGATGTTTCTACACAAACGCAAGGACTCATAGACTGTAAGGTCAGAAGGGACCATCATGGTCATCTAGTCTGACCTCCTGCACATTGCAGGCCACAGAACTTCACCCACCCCCTCCTGTAACAGACCCCTAACCTCTGGCTGAGTTACTGAAGTCCTCAAACCATGGTTTAAAGACTTCAAGTGACAGAGAATCCACCATTTACACTAGTTTAAACCTGCAAGTGCCCCATGCCCATGCTGCAGAGGAGAGTGAAAAAAGAGTATGGGGAACAAACAGGAAGAACTGGATACATGTGAGCATTGTAGTCGTCTCACTCATGGTGGGGATTGGCAGAGGGAGTTCAAAATCACGAGAGACCAAAAAAACATCATCTAATGTTTCTTTGGGAGGCCAATCTCATGATTTTTTTTCAGCCTGACCTTTGATTTTTGAAAAGCCAGTGTTGGTGATACTGTGCGTGCCCTGCAATCTCTCAGGGCTGCACCTCCAGACTAAGCAGAGTCGGGGGGCATGCTGAAAGTCAGCTGTGGCCAATAGTAAATGGATTTAAACACTGGTACTCCAGCATCTCCCAACCTTGGACACAGGTCCTGTGCAGGGCCCCAGACTAGCTCGGGGCAGAGGCCAAAGGGTGAGGAAAGCCGCAGGAGCAGGGTTACTCTTTGAACGCTTTCCTCCCTACTCCCCTTATGGTGGGAACAGCTCACGTATACAGGGCTCCAGGCTCAGGCAGCAGCCTGCCAACCCAAGCTCCTCTGTTCTGCTCCCATGCAAACCAGCCTGCCTTGTTCCCAGTCACTTGTACCCTTCTAGTGAATGGGGAGGGGGATCAGAACTGCCAGAGAACAGAAGGGGGAGAGGATGGTCAACCAAGAGCATGAGAAAAAGCAAAGAAAAAAAGGAAAGAAAAAAAAAACGAAAAGGAGAAAATGGGAAGGAAGAAAGAGGGTTGGTTTCTTTTGTGGTCCCCCCATTGCATTCTCTGTGGAAACCCGAGTGCTGGGAATGCACTCCAGGGCATGTCTCCCCAAACCATGATTGCCTTCTCAGCACATAGCTGAGATGGCCACTGGATGGAGATGACAACGACAAGGAGGTGTATACCTTACATTGTTTCAGTATTATGGATGGGACAAAACAATACCCATGGTGCTGAGCCCTCTCAAACTTTAGCTATGTTCAAGTGTGTATCCATCTCAGAACTTCAGAGGTGCTGGAGCAAATTACATCCTTGGGAAGTGACCGTTCAGAGCCACAGGCCGGTCTGAAGGTCTTTACAGTACCACTGGAACAGGATGAATCAAAGCCTCCGATCCCAGCACCCTGAACCTCGCTGACATTCAGATCTACTCAACATAAACCTGAGACCCGTCCCTGTCTGGAATGAAGTTAGTGTTCAAAGATCACTTGGTGGTGACTGGCTTTCCAACGGTGTTTGGGGGAGGTTGGTTTTAATTCCAGTTTTAATCCCCGATCAAGGAGACATGTGTGGGACTTTCTGATGCTGAACAGGAACTAGAGGAAAGAAAATCTGCAACTGAACATTCTGTTCATTTTATTACCAAGGTCTTGACCCCACTGCTCATTGTAGAGCCTGAATCCTCCTTTCTGGACCAAGGAGGGTTTTGATCGGCCCACGATTCCTCTTTCCCCCCTTTCTCCCTATGTTTTGAGTTGTGTTTGGGGACTAGCAAGCTCAGAGCAGCAGCCTTATCCCTGCTTATGAAGTGGCTGGCTTGCTCTGATGTGGTTTTGTGGTTACACGTAACATTGCTCATGTGGCCCTCCTGCACTTTTGCTTTTCTGACTCGCTAGTGAGCGCATTCTCAAGTGTAAGTGTGAACCTCTCTCAGGAGACTTGTGTAAACAGACAGGAGAAAAACTCCAAGGTGCAGCTGCTTCTCAGTGTTCCTGGGACTTCTTGCACTTGCATGTGTACCTACCTCTTGAAAGCCTTGAACCTTCAAGTCCTTTTCCACTGTGCAACAGGAAGTACAAGCTTATTGTGCGTCCAGTGCCACAACTGCATGGCCAAGTGCGGGTAACATAAAGTACTAGGCATAGACCTCTGTGCTGAGTAACTGGGAGACTCAGAATACTTGCACATCTTACTCCCAGGCGCAGGTACAGGGTGGAGAATGGGCAGAGCTGAGGAGATCCTCAGCATGCCAATGAGGTCTGTGCACCCTCTTTGACCTTCCTTGTGCTGCAAGGTAGGAGTAATCTGACCACACTGCTCCCTTTAATGCAGGGATAGTGTCCCCCTCACCCCTGATCTAAGGTGCTTATATAGTTCCCATTACCATGGCATTTGAGCAACTCTCACTCTTTCAATGCGTTGATCCTCACAGTGGTAGTGCCATTAACTCCATTGCACAGATGGGAACTGAGGCATAGAGAAGCTAAGTGACTTGCCCATGGTCACACGGGGAGTCTGTAGCAGAGCAGGGATTTGAACCCAGGTTTTCCAAGTCATAGGCAAGTGCCCTAACCACTGGCTCATCCTTTCTCTTGCTCTAGAAGCTTCATCACACTTTGTGTTGCATTTGTATCTGCAACATTCTGGACCTGTGCTGGACAGGACCAAGCTCTACATATGGGAAACCATTCAGGGATGCTTATCTAGTGTCACCAGTTAGAGGGATGTGTTAGCTGTTAGAAATGAACCGAGCAAGTCAGTGTCTCTGGAAATGGGTTGGTGGTCTCAGTCCAGTTCCTCCTGACAGGTATCCTCAAAAATCACAGCCACAGCTGGCTCCTGTTTTGGCTGTCTCAGCAGAAAGGCCAAGGACAGAGTGAGGCAAGAAGAACCTCCCACCCTTCCAGGCCTAATGGTAGTCCTTCCTGATCCAGGTGAGGCACATTGCTATGGCATGGGCTTCAAGGAAGTGGGCCCTGCCACTGCCCGTGATGTACCTGGTGTGTGATAAAGAGAAGATGTTGGCTTCCAATCCCTGGAAAGCGGAATACTGGATCCAAGCATCCCAGGACACAGGGGAACTTCAGATGTGGGTCCCAGCTTGTCCATGGTGCCTGAGGCAAGTGAAGAATGCCCCATTGCATTATGCTGCGCTGAAGAGAGCCTGGAGAAGGCAGGGTCCTTCAGCATATTTCTCCTGGGAAGTCCTGGCTGACCACAGCTCAGTGCCAGGTTTACTTTTATTTCCTGCTCCAGAGAGGAAGCAGGCAGGTGGGATTTTTGGTCTAGGGGCCAGAACGGGCTCCTGCCTTTCTACGTCAGAAGAGTTCTGGGGGGGCAGGTAGGCTAAGTAATGCCGAACGAACACATGGAGAGACAGAACCGGAGTCATAAGAACATAAGTACGGCCGTACCGGGTCAGACCAAAGGTCCATCTAGCCCAGTATCCTGTCTACCGTCAGTGGCCAATGCCAGGTGCCCCAGAGGGAGTGGACCAACAGGCAATGATCAAGTGATCTCTCTCCTGCCATCAATCTCCATCCTCTGACAAACAGAGGCTAGGGACACCATTCCTTACCCTTCCTGGCTAATAGCCATTAATGGACTTAACCACCATGAATTTATCCAGTTCTCTTTTAAACGCTGTTATAGTCCTAGCCTTCACAACCTCCTCAGGTAAGGAGTTCCACAAGTTGACTGTGTGCTGTGTGAAGAAGAACTTCCTTGTATTTGTTTTAAACCTGCTGCCTATTAATTTCATTTGGTGACCCCTAGTTCTTGTATTATGGGAATAAGTAAATAACTTTTCCTTATCCACTTTCTCCACATCACTCATGTTTTTATAGCTCTATCATATCCCCCCTTAGTCTCCTCTTTTCCAAGCTGAAGAGTCCTAGCCTCTTTAATCTCTCCTCATATGGGACCCGTTCCAAACCCCTAATCATTTTAGTTGCCCTTTTCTGAACCTTTTCTAGTGCCAGTATATCTTTTTTTAGATGAGGAGACCACATCTGTACGCAGTATTCGAGATGTGGGCATACCATCGATTTATATAAGGGCAATAATATATTCTCAGTCTTATTCTCTATCCCCTTTTTAATGATCCCTAACATCCTGTTTGCTTTTTTGACCGCCTCAGCGCACTGCGCGGACATCTTCAGAGAACTATCCACCATGACTCCAAGATCTTTTTCCTGACTTGTTGTAGCTAAATTAGCCCCCATCATATTGTATGTATAGTTGGGGTTATTTTTTCCAATGTGCATTACTTTACATTTATCCACATTAAATTTCATTTGCCATTTTGTTGCCCAATCACTTAGTTTTGTGAGATCTTTTTGAAGTTCATCAGAGTCTGCTTTGGTCTTAACTATCTTGAGCAGTTTAGTATCATCTGCAAACTTTGCCACCTCACTGTTTACCCCTTTCTCCAGATCATTTATAAATAAGTTGAATAGGATTGGTCCGAGGACTGACCCTTGGGGAACACCACTAGTTACCCCTCTCCATTCTGAGAATTTACCATTAATTCCTACCCTTTGTTCCCGGTCTTTTAACCAGTTCTCAATCCATGAAAGGACCTTCCCTTTTATCCCATGACAACTTACTTTACTTAAGAGCCTTTGGTGAGGGACCTTGTCAAAGGCTTTCTGGAAATCTAAGTACACTATGTCCACTGGATCCCCCTTGTCCACATGTTTGTTGACCCCTTCAAAGAACTCTAATAGATTAGTAAGACACGATTTCTCTTTACAGAAACCATGTTGACTATTGCTCAACAGTTTGTTTTTCTATGTGTCTGACAATTTTATTCTTAACTATTGTTTCGTCTAATTTGCCCGGTACCGATGTTAGACTTACCGGTCTGTAATTGCCGGGATCACCTCTAGAGCCCTTTTTAAATATTGGCGTTACATTAGCTAACTTCCAGTCACTGGGTACAGAAGCCGATCTAAAGGACAGGTTACAAACCTTAGTTAATAGTTCCGCAACTTCACATTTGAGTTCTTTCAGAACTCTTGGGTGAATGCCATCTGGTCCCAGTGACTTGTTAATGTTAAGTTTATCAATTAATTTCAAAACCTCCTCTAGTGACACTTCAATCTGTGACAGTTCCTCAGATTTGTCACCTACAAAAGCCAGCTCAGGTTTGGGAATCTCCCTAACATCCTTAGCCGTGAAGACTGAAGCAAAGAATCCATTTAGTTTCTCCGCAATGACTTTATCGTCTTTAAGCGCTCCTTTTGTATCTCGATCATCAAGGGGCCCCACTGGTTGTTTAGCAGGCTTCCTGCTTCTGATATACTTAAAAAACATTTTGTTATTACCTTTGGAGTTTTTGGCTAGCTGTTCTTCAAACTCCTCTTTGGCTTTTCTTATTACATTCTTGCACTTAATTTGGCAGCGTTTATGCTCCTTTCTATTTGCCTCACTAGGATTTGACTTCCACTTTTTAAAGGAAGTCTTTTTATCTCTCACTTCTTCCTCGGTGAAGAGGAAGGTAAAACAGCCAGCCAGAGCCGAGGAAAGCTCTGTGTGGGGGATGAAAAGAACGGGGAGAGCTTGAATGAGCAGGAGCAAGTTTCTTTAAGCAGGACTTGCTGCTGGGGTTCAGCAAAGCCCTCCAGAGATACCAGTCAGCCCCCTCAGCTGCAGTTAGCTGGAAGCGACTGGAAGTCTGACAGCGCATCAGGAGAAATGCACAATGGAGCAGCAGTGTCTCTTCTAACCAAGCGGAGACCTGAATTGCCAAGCGGAGACCTGACCCAAAACCTGGCACTGCTGATGAACTAAGCTGAGGTTTCTTTAGGCAATAAGTTATCTACAGACAGGAACTTGTGTGTGGTGGGCTCCTACCAGCATGTTTACTGAAACTTTCTGGTTGGGCGAATGTAACCATGGTGTATGTCTCTATCTGTCCCTGTGTGAATATACCTTCACCTATTTGGCTAAGTTCTGGTGGGCTTAATACTGTAAACTAGCAAAATACTAGTAAAACCACATCATTAAGCACTCAGCAATGCCTGACCCCATTAATGTATTAATCAGCAGAGCAGACACCCCCCTCCCACACAGAACCGTCTCCTAGCCAGGAAAACCAATAAGCTTGCCCTATCAATAATTGTGTAGCGCAGGATTCTTCACCAGGAGTGGGAGGGTTATAGGAAAGCAAGTGCCCGAGATGAGAACATAACAGGAACTTGGCTGGGGGAAGCTGAGAAGTTGCCCAGAGCACCGCACAGACAGAAGGAATCGTGAACTCGAAGTTGAGAAATAGAAACTGCCAGTTGAGAAAACACAGACTGGAGACTCAATATGAAAAATGTGCTTGCTATCTCACGATGTAGGAATGCAGCCTTAACCCCAGTAGGAAAGATTAATTTCCTGCATTTGCAGAGGGCCAAAGAGACTTCCTATAAAACCTCCTCTGTCGTCTTCCCCTCAGTACCCCCCCACCCGTTTTTGATCTGTCTCGTCCCCCTGAATTTGGTGCTAATGAAAGTGCTGAGAGATGGAGGTGACATTGTCCAGTGGATAGGAAGTGAGACTAGCAGTCAGGAAACCTGGATTCTGCTCCCAGGTTGATGGCTATGGAACAAACAAGAGCCTATGAGAGCAGTCCAGCCTCTGGCTGTCTTTGAGAAATACTGCAAAAATCTCCCTCTTCAGACAGGGCCGGCTCTAACTTTTTTGCTGCCCCAAGCCCCCTCCCCGCCGAGCGCCGCCCCCCCGGAACCCCCCCCCCCGAGCGCCGCGCCCCCCGCCGAGCGCCGCGCCACTGGAACCACCCCTGAGCGCCGCGCCCCGCGCCGCCCCCCCGCCGAGCGCCGCACCGCCGGAGCGCCCCCCGCGGAATGCCGTGCCACGCTGCCCCCCGCCACCCCAAGATTGGCCGCCCCTTACCAGGTGCCGCCCCAAGCATGTGCTTGGTTGCCTGGTGCCTGGAGCCGGCCCTGTCTTCAGAAAGAGTGGCACTCACAGCACTGTCACCTCCTTCTAACAGCCCCTCCCAACTACCCTCCCCCCAGCATTAAAAAAAAATCTGGAACAAATCAACCTAAAACAAATAAATTAATTAAATCAAATCCACAAACCTTTACCCAAGCCAAGTTTTTACTCCAAAAAGGGAACCACGTGGGAGACTCCATAAGTTCAGTAGGGGCTTTTCTATTGCTATGATTTTTACAGGGAAGACGCTCTGATATTGTTGTGATGGCCAGCAATAGAAAACTCTTGAATGGACTGGCAGACAGACGTCCGGTGCAGCCGTAGGTGCTCAGCGCCTCTGAAAATCAGAAGCTAGGTGTCTAAATTTGGGGACTCAAAATGAGTGGCCCTTTGGGAAAATGAAGGCCTGAGTGATTTGCCCAGTGTCACATAGGACCCAGTACAACTTCCACTGAAGTTAGAGAGAGGCTTTCTATGCACTTCAGTGGAAAGTTGGATTGTGCCCATAGTGAGCATGCTGCTGAGCTAAGAACAGGACACAGGAGGTGTGATGCACAGTCCTCTGCTCTAACCACTAGACATACTCTTGCTAAATTGTTGGTGTCGCCCACTCAGTGCTGGGAACCTGAGAACAATAGAACACCAATTCCCCTTTATTGTGTCCCCCAGTTATGTCAGTATCAAATGCTGGCAGCGTGTCACAGCTGCCTAAGAAAGGTCACCGAAAACCAGAAGAGTTTCACATAAAACGAAGATGAAAAAGTTGACTCAGATTCACTGAAGAGAACAAACCCTTATCATTTTCTTTCAGAATTGTCTGTTTTTTGTGAAACTCTCTGGTTTTGCCGTGACCTTTTCCATGTACCCAAACATAGGCAGCTTTGTTTCTGAGTGCACGTGGTGAGGGACTTGAATAAACACATTCTGGCAAACTGAGACGCTGGCTCATACCCTGTGTTTGACCTCGCTGGCTGGATTGAGACCCCCTGCCTTCATCCTTTCCAGCTACAGTACTGGGTGGAGTGGGAGGGACTGCACTGTTATATGCACTGTGCTTTGGAGAGGTTAAGCCAGGGTTCTTTCTGCCTGTACCTGATGCCTGTGTGCATGGAAGCTGAAGATCTTGGGGAAGTGGTAAGAAGAGGAGGAGGTAA
Source organism: Terrapene triunguis (assembly GCF_002925995.2). NCBI lineage: Eukaryota > Metazoa > Chordata > Testudines > Emydidae > Terrapene > Terrapene triunguis. The sequence continues at coordinate 4,767,633 of NW_020664563.1, read as the reverse complement.
CCCCGGAGCACTGGTCAATATTTCCTATCTCAGTAATGTGAACTGTATCAGCCGAGGCTGGGCAGCTGAATTTATAGGGCTGGATTCTCCAAATGTGGCCCAGAGCAGCTCCATGCACATGCAAATGCAGACTTCAGGGGACGCAAATGGGAAAGGGGGAGCAGCTCTGAAAATCTGGTTCATGCATTCCTCTTACACGCAGCTTCTCCCCTGTGTTTGTCATACACTGTACAAGGATGCACATTTAGTATCCAGTAAGACCCCTGTGCTCCATGAAATCCACTTCCAGCGACTTCCAGGGAGAATGCCTGGGGTTAACAGAGGGCAGCTGCTGTCCCAGGGATTTTTTTAGTAGGTGGTATTTATTTTGCGTGCTGTGAGTGGCAGGCACAGGTGATTTCAGAATGAGACAGAGAGCTTGTCAGCTCTGGAGCGCTGCTTTGGATCCAGCGATGGACAGTGGTAGCTGCTGGTGGCTTTTGTGCCATTGGATGATCTCAATCCTGGGCCTGGAGAATCCCTTTCCTGAGGACATGCCTGCGCGCATCGTCACAGCTGGCACTGGCGCTGGCTGGCAGTGTCATTGGGGATGGGCTGATCTTGGAGGGCAGGGCTGAGGAGCAAAATGGGGAAGCTTCTGCTGTCTACCTGCTCCGTTGTTCCATAGAGAACTCTGCTCTGTTCACTCTGAGCTCTTTCCTCCCTGCACTATGCCCCCTGGTCAGAATGCAGTAACAGCTTATTCCATGCGTGCTGGTGGATTTCTCTAAAGCCACACCTAGCAGTTAGCTACTGACTGAGGCTCATTGCCTTGGCTGGGGAGATCACTTAGCCCTGAAGAGCTGCATGCAGCCCTTTGGGAAAGATAAGTGTTTGCTCTCCCTTCTGCAAGGAAAGTGAAGTGGCTGGGACCAGTGCAGTGCCCAGCACCCACAAGGTGCAGCCCGGGGACAGGGGCAGGGAACTCCTTGCTTCTGGCCAGCCACTGTAGCTGGAAAAGGGAATGTGGTTTAAAGTCCTTTTGTTGCATCCCCAGGAGACAGAGGCCCAGATTGGCTGTAGCCTTGCACCTCGGGTGGTCATCTACAGCAGCGCAGAGGAGATGTAAAATGCTGCTGTTCTGGCTTAGTAGCATTTTTCACTCACTTTGCAGAGATGGAGATTACTGCAGAAAGTGCAGGGCCATGGGGAATCAGGTGCAGCCAGAGACGAGGGCGGTAGTAATGTTGAATTGAACAGGAGTGCAGCTGGTTCTGTGTCAGGGTGATATTCCATTGGACCCCCAGAGCTACACCCTCCCCCCACGTGCTGGGAGCCATTTGAAATCTGAATCCAAGTTTGGATCTGAATATTGAAAATGGCCCTTAACTTGAGAGCAGATGGGCCAAAGGTGTGAATACTCACAAACTGTACTGAGGCTCCAGCCCATCTCTGCTCTAAACCAATGCTCAACAGGATTAAGGCTTTGGCCTTGCATTCACAGCCCTAGTTCTGCTCAGTGTGAGATCCTGGTTGCTGTACTGAGTATGTTGGAGTGCTTTAGTCACAGTCTCTGTGCTACCAGCCTTTGGACCATTCACAAGTGTTGATCTGGCTGATGTGAGACTGTTTAATTAAACACCCAGAATCGCACCCGACTTTTCTTACTGTACGTTCCAAGTGGCGCCGTCCCTGAGAAAGAGAGAGAGACTTTGTTACAGCTCTTTTGAAGAAGCTTTAATTACAGTGAAAACCCCCTGAAATGCCAGCCGGGACCACAGTGTGATGGTGCCTGTCAAGGCTCCTTCCCCACTCTGAACTTTAGGGTACAGATGTGGGGGCCTGCATGAAAACTTCTAAGCTTAACTACCAGCTTAGATCTGGTCCGCTGCCACCACTCCCAATGGGCTAACTCCCTTCCCTGGGTAGCCTTGAGAGACTCTTCCACCAATTCCCTGGTGAACACTGATCCAAAACCCCTCGGATCTTAGAACAAGGAAAAATCAATCAGGTTCTTAAAAAGAAGGCTTTTAATTAAAGAAAGAAAGGTAAAATCATCTCTGTAAAATCAGGATGGAAAATAACTTTACAGGGTAATCAAACTTAAAGAGTCCAGAGGAACCCCCTCTAGCCTTAGGTTCAAAGTTACAGCAAACAGAGGTAAACACCCTAGCAAAAGGTACATTTACAAGTTGAGAAAACAAAGGTAAAACTAACACGCCTAGCCTGGCTGTACTTACAAGTTTGAAATATGAGAGACTTGTTCAGAAAGATTTGGAGAGCATGGATTGATGTCTGGTCCCTCTTAGTCCCAAGAGCAAACTTCCCCCAAAACAAAGAGCACAAACAAAAGCCTTCCCCCCACCAAGATTTGAAAGTATCTTGTCCCCTTATTGGTCCTTTGGGTCAGGTGTCAGCCAGGTTACCTGAGCTTCTTAACCCTTTACAGGTAAAAGGATTTTGGAGTCTCTGGCCAGGAGGGATTTTATAGTATTGTACACAAGAGGGCTGTTACCTTTCCCTTTATAGTTATGACACGCCCCCCCAAATCACAGATAGTGTTGGACGTTCGGTTCCACACTGGCTGTGATTTCTTCCTGGAGCTCTAGGAGAAAACAGAGTTAATAAGACACATGCACCTTTAGACATACTACTGATTATATAAAAACTAACAATATGTCCCACATTCCAAGAACAATTTTTAACCAGTTGATTCTGGGAAACTTTCCCGGGAGAGTGCATCAGCCACTTTGTTAGACGCTCCTGAAATGTGTTGTATTTCAAAATCAAAATCTTGGAGAGCTAAACTCCACCGAAGAAGTTTTTTGTTATTTCCCTTGGCGATATGAAGCCACGTTAGCGCAGCATGGTCGGTTTGTAGTTGGAAACGCCATCCCCAAATGTATGGGCGTAGCTTTTCCAGCGCGTACACCATGGCGTAGCATTCCTTTTCGCTGATTGACCAGTGGCTTTCCCTCTCAGATAGTTTCTTGCTGAGAAACACGACAGGATGGAATTCTTGATCCGGTCCTTCCTGCATTAAAACTGCTCCCACACCCCGCTTGGACGCATCTGTGGTTACTAGGAACGATTTGTCAAAGTCTCGGGCCCTTAGCACAGGGTCAGACATGAGTGTCGCCTTAAGCTGGTTAAAGGCCTTTTGACACTCATCAGTCCACTGAACTGCCTTTGGCTGTTTCTTTCTGGTTAGGTCTGTCAGTGGGGCGGCGATTTGGCTGTAGTGTGGTACAAATCGCCTATAATATCCGGCCAAGCCTAAGAAGGATTGGACCTGTTTCTTTGACTTTGGAACCAGCCACTTTTGGATAGCATCCACTTTGGCCTGTAGGGGATTTATAGTTCCTTGACCCACCTGGTGCCTGGTGTCACTCTGTTTTGGCCTATTTGACACTTTTTAGCCTTAACAGTTAGTCCTGCCTGCCTGATGCGCTCGAAGACTTTTTCCAGGTGCTCCAGGTGTTCTGCCCATGAATCAGAAAAAATAGCCACATCATTGAGGTAGGCAACTGCAGATTCTCCCAATCCTGCTAGGAGACCATCTACAAGTCTTTGGAAGGTGGTGGGTGCATTTTGCAGCCCGAAAGGGAGTACATTGAATTCATACACCCCTGCCTGGGTGATGAAGGCTGACCTTTCCTTGGCCGGTTCATCTAGTGGTACTTGCCAGTACCCCTTGGTTAAGTCTAAGGTAGAGATGAATTGGGCATGTCCCAATTTCTCCAATAGCTCATCTGTGCATGGCATTGGATAGTTGTCAGACGAGTTACAGCATTTAGCTTACGGTAGTCCACGCAAAAGCGTATTTCCCCATCTGGTTTAGGAACTAGAACCACTGGAGATGCCCATGCACTCTTAGAGGGGCGGATTATACCCATCTGTAGCATGTCCTGGATCTCCCTTTTTATAGCAGTTTGGGCATGAGGTGACTCCCGGTAGGTGGGGTTCTAATTGGGTGAGCATTACCTGTGTCAATGGAGTGGTATGCCCGTTCGGTCCATCCTGGAGTGGCTGAGAACATTGGCGCAAAGCTAGTGCACAGCTCCTTGATCTGCTGTTGCTGCAGACGTCCAAGGGTCGCGGAGAGGTTCACCTCTTCCACGCCACCATTACTTTTTCCTTCATAGTAGACACCTTCAGGCCACTCAGCATCATCTGTTCCCTGGGCTGTAAACTGGGAAACCTTTAATTCTCTGGAATAAAAGGGCTTAAGAAAATTAACATGGTATACCTTAGGCTTTATGTTGGAGGTGGGGGCTGCTATGAGATAGTTAACAGCTCCTAGGCGCTCCTGGACCGTGAATGGTCCTTCCCACGACGTTTCCATTTTATGGGCCTGGAGCGCCTTTAAGACCATGACTTGGTCTCCTACTTTGAAGGACCGTTCTCTGGAATGTTTATCATACCAGGCCTTTTGCTCTTCCTGAGCATCCTTTAGGTTTTCTTTAGCAAGGGCTAAAGAGTGTCGGAGGGTGGTTTGTAGGTTGCTTACAAAGTCTAGAATGTTAGTTCTTGGAGAAGGCGTAAACCCCTCCCATTGCTGCTTCACCAACTGTAATGGCCCCTTAACCTCGCGGCCATACACAAGTTCAAATGGTGAAAACCCTAAACTGGGATGTGGTACAGCCCTGTAGGCAAAAAGCAACTGCTGCAACACTAGGTCCCAATCATTGGAGTGTTCATTTACGAATTTACGTATCATGGCCCCCAAAGTTCCATTAAACTCTCCACCAGGCCATTGGTTTGATGGTGGTAAGGGGTGGCAACCAAGTGATTCACCCCATGAGCTTCCCACAGGTTTTTCATGTTCCCTGCCAGGAAATTAGTTCCCGAATCTGTAAGGATGTCGGAGGGCCAACCTACCCTGGCAAAAATGTCTGCTAATGCCTGGCACACACTTTTAGACTTGGTGTTGCTTAAGGGTACAGCTTCCGGCCATCGGGTAGCAAAATCCATGAAAGTCAGTATGTACTGCTTTCCTCTGGGTGTCTTCTTTGGGAAAGGACCCAGAATATCCACAGCTACTTGCTGAAATGGGACCTCAATTATGGGTAGTGGCTGGAGAGGGGCTTTGATCTGGTCTTGGGGCTTTCCCACTCGTTGGCACACCTCACAAGACCGGACATAATTAGCAACGTCCTTGCCCATTCCCTCCCAGTGGAAGGACTTCCCCAACCGGTCTTTGGTTCTGTTCACCCCAGAATGGCCACTGGGATGATCATGGGCTAAGCTCAAGAGCTTTACCCGATACTTAGTGGGAACTACCAACTGTCTTTGAGGATGCCAGTCTTCCTGGTGCCCACCAGAAAGAGTCTCCTTGTATAAAAGTCCTTGTTCTACAACAAACCGGGATCGGTTAGAAGAGCTGAGAGGCGGTGGGGTGCTCTGTGCCGCCGCCCAAGCTTTCTGAAGGCTGTCATCTGCTTCCTGCTCGGCCTGGAACTGTTCCCTTGATGCTGGAGACATCAGTTCCTCCTTGGACTGTGGACTTGGGCTTGGTCCCTCTGGAAGCGATGCAGGTGCTGGGGCTGTTTCTGTTGACTGTGAACTGCTGTCCGCTGGTGCACTATGTGGTATTTCAGGCTCTGGCTGAGCCTCTTGGGTAGGGTTATCTACTGTTTCTGCCAGTTCAGGCTTGCTGGTGCCCTCTGGCGTTGGAGTTGTAGACGGGTTTGCAAACGCTGTATTCAGTGCTGGCAATGGTTCTGGTGCTGGTTGTGTTGCCAGTTCCGGTTCTGGGACTGGCTTTGGCTGGGTCTCTGGGATTGGATCCACTACGGCTGTTGCAGTCGTTGACAGGGGATCCGGTTCCACCACCTCTGTCTGGGTCTCTAGTAACACAGACGGGGCCCTGGTGGACGGCTCAGGAACAGGGATGGGTGTGAAAGCTTGCTTAGCCTGGCTGCGGGTGACCATTCCCACCCTCTTGGCTAGCTTCACATGGTTGGCCAAGTCTTCCCCCAGCAGCATGGGGATGGGATAATTGTCATAGACTGCAAAAGTCCACATTCCTGACCAGCCCTTGTACTGGACATGTAACTTGGCTGTAGGCAAGGTTACAGAGTGTGACATGAAGGGTTGAATTGTCACCGGAGCCTCCGGGTTGATGAGTTTGGGGTCCACTAGGGATTGGTGGATAGTCGACACTTGTGCCCCAGTGTCTCTCCACGCAATAACCTTCTTTCCGCCCACTCTCAAGGTTTCCCTTCGCTCCGAGGGTATTTGAGAGGCATCTGGGCCTGGGGATCTTTGGTGTGATTGTGGTGTTATGAACTGTAATCAGTTGGGGTTCTTGGGGCAGTGGGCCTTTATATGCCCCAGTTCATTACATTTAAAACATCGCCCTGCTAAGGTATCACCGGGGCGATGTTGGTTGGTGGAGACTGCTGTGGTGGGGTGAGAAGGCGTCTGGAGTTTCCCTTGGGATGTAGGTGGGGCCTTGGGTTGTCCCAGGTGGTAAGGTTTTGTTTCGGGTTGCCCCTTCTGATATTCGCTCCAACTGCTACTAGTTTTTTTCTTTTCTGCCACCTCCACCCATTTGGCTCCAATCTCCCCCGCCTCGGTTACAGTTTTGGGCTTCCCATCTAGGATGTACCTTTCTATTTCCTCAGGAACACCCTCTAAAAACTGCTCCATTTGCATTAGGAAGGGCAACTCGTCTGTAGATTTAACACTTGCTCCTGATATCCAGGCATCCCAATTTTTCCCAATGTGGTAGGCATGTCGGGTAAATGACACGTCTGGTTTCCACCTTAGGGCTCTGAACCGCCGACGGGCATGCTCAGGTGTTAGCCCCATTCTGATTCTGGCCTTGTTTTTAAAAAGTTCATAACTGTTCATGTGTTCCTTAGGCATTTCAGCCGCCACCTCTGCTAAGGGTCCACTGAGCTGCAGCCTCAGCTCTACCATGTACTAGTCTGTAGTGATGCTGTACCCAAGCCAGGCCCTTTCAAAATTGTCTAAGAAGGCCTCAGTATCATCGCCTGCCTTGTAGGTGGGGAATTTTCTGGGATGGGAAGCGGTACCTGGAGAGGGGTTGCTAGGGTTGGCTGGTATATCCGGCCTAGCCCTTGCTAATTCCAGTTCATGCTTCCTCTCTCTTTCCCTCTCCTCCATAGCTCTCTTGTGGGCAGCCTCCTCTGCCTTAATTTCTAATTGTTTTAGTTTCATCCGTCTCTTATGTTCGTTTTCTTTTTCTGTTGCTTCCAGTCTAGCCAGTTCTACTTTGTTAGCTGCTTCACTGGTAGTCATTTTCCTGCTTTCTTGTGCTGGGCCACACCCCTTTGCAGTTCACTGAAACTGGGATGCACTCAGCTCAGGGCTGGCTTAGTTAACAGAGACTTTTTAACTAGCTATCCCCGAGAGGTAGAAAGAAAAAAAAACAATTCAGCTTGTAAATTCCTTTTGCCAGCTGCTTGCTCACTGCGTGAACCCTTCTCTTAACAAAGACCCTTGTTAAAAAAAACGTAACACCTCTGCCTTCATGCAAGGATGAGATAAGATATGCATCTACCTTCAGCTCTGCTAGAAAGCAGCTAGAAAGGAGAAAAAAAATCTTACTGGCTTTTGGTTTAAAATGATCCCACTGCTACCACCATGTCAAGGCTCCTTCCCCACGCTGAACTTTAGGGTACAGATGTGGGGGCCTGCATGAAAACTTCTAAGCTTAACTACCAGCTTAGATCTGGTCCGCTGCCACCACTCCCAATGGGCTAACTCCCTTCCCTGGGTAGCCTTGAGAGACTCTTCCACCAATTCC
>NW_020664563.1:4757522-4759477 GCF_002925995.2 Terrapene triunguis | reverse complement strand
TGATGGACCATCCCACCTCTGCTGCTGCAGAGCCCTTTGTCTCCTTTGAGCCCTGTTCCTGACTCCTCCTGCCCCTCAAAGTGGGCACCCCTGGGGAGGTGCTGCTTCCATCCCCAGATCTCGCTGGTAGACAATAATACTCTTCCCTCTTTTCGACCCTAGTCAAAGGTTAGGACCTTGCAGGTTGTTCCAGCTGGGAGCAGAAATTGACGATGGAGTGAAATTTTTTTTTTAACATAATCTTGTTTATTTACAAAGTCCTGCTTCTCCGAACATAGGAGGAACCAAAAATAAAAGGAGCAATTTCTCAGCTGACAGGCCCAAGCTTCTCTCAGCCAGCACCTCTGACACCAAACATTGATTTCTCCCAGGGCCACATCATGTTCACAGGTTACTGCTTGACTTTCTTGCTCTGCTCTGTGTCTCTCCCAGTCTCTTGTCTGCTCCCCCCCCAGCTGGTCTGTTCAATGGACACACACACATCCACCTGGTCAGAACAATACCCAGTGGAATCTCCTGCCCACGGGGTGCTAGTTTCTGGGCAGTTGCCATGAGGCCAGGTTTTAGGTGTGTCCCCTTAACTGTCTCTTACAGCTTCTGAAATGAAGGGTGCATTCACAGCCATCAGTTTCAACAGGGTTTTAATTGGACCCATTTAAAGATTTAACTCTGCTCACAACAACACAGAGACAAGTGTGGTGGAGGGGGACGCAAATAAGGAAGAGGAGGCTAAGAGAGTCAGGAATCTCCACTTGGGGGGCAACTGTGAGTCTAGGGTTCTTTTGATGCTAAGGTGGTAATCAGTAACACCAGGGCAACTTTATCTGGCTCAGCTCTATCTAACCTCCTCTGCTGTACCCCATTTCTCCCAGGGTCGAGAGTGGCGATGCTTTGCAGTTTCCAATATGACCTTCCCCTCCACCCCCATTTCCCATCTTTCAGGTGGAAGAACTTGTCTAAAACCTCCTGATTTCTTTATTTCTCTAGGCAGTAAGTGGGTTGGGTACCTGGGGTCTGAGCCTTACAGAGTCCAAGTTCAGGTTGCAGTGAACTGGGTACATCTTACACATAAGTCTCCAGGCCAAACTCTGCAGCCTGTGGTAAGTGACACACCAGTGAAGATGGATTTGAACACAGTTATTAGTGGTAAAGTGGGGTCACATGCCTGGACTTAATATTAATAATATTAGAGCAGAGTGAATGTGGATATTGCCTCTGTCTTCTCTCATGGAATATCTGTGAGCAGATTTATTCATGCTCTCAGAACTGTTCATGATTAGGAATTATTCTTTGGTGAAACACATTGAGTATTTTATTCACTCCGAGTCTCGCTATTCTTGCTTATTTGTGTCTCTGAGATCAGAGTAGCTCAGTTAGGGACTTGAAAAAGATTCTCCATGGGGCATTGAAATTGTGTCACTGTAAGTAGAGGGTCCCAAAGATTCAGAAAACCCAAGTCACATCAGGTGCATCTCACCAGATTTCAGTAAAACCAGTAGTGCCACTTCTGTGTGCACATAAGACCTGAGGTTACTGGGTGCAAGCTAAACTGCTATAAACCAAATGTGCATTGATTAAAGAGTATCCACACGCAAAGTTGAACCAGTTTAAGTGGATTGGTTTGAAAACACACCTTTAGTTTAAACTAGGGTTACCATACGTCCGGATTTTCCTGGACATGTCCGGCTTTTTGGGCTCCAAATCCCTGTCCGGGGGGAAATCCCAAAAAGCCGGACATGTCCGGGAAAATCGGGACATGCGGGGCCGGCGGTGCTGGGCCGGGGGCCGGGCCGGCAGTGCGGTGCCGAGCTGGGGGCCGGGGGCCGCTGGGCTGGGGGCCGGGCCGGGGACCGGGCCGGCGGTGTGGTGCCGAGCCGGGGGCCGGGGGGTGCTGAGCTGGAGGCCGGGCCGGGGACCGGCAGTGCTGGGCAGGCCGGGGGTGCTCGGCTGGGGGC
>NW_020664563.1:4732723-4757422 GCF_002925995.2 Terrapene triunguis | reverse complement strand
TGGAGTGTCCTCCTTTTGGAGGCTCAAAATATGGTAACCCTAGTTTAAACCAGTGTAACTCTGTGTAGGCCTGATGCGAAATCTGTGGATGGAAAGTGCTATAGATGTCAAAAAAAGTTTTTGTCTGAGTTGGGGAAGTCACAACATCTGGGGAGATATCTGGGGATATTACCAGACCATCTATCTGTTTGATCCTGCCATAACCTGCTACTAACTACTGCAGCGTCTCAGAGGTGAAGATATAAGGACATAAATTCTATGCCACTGTCATCAGAAACAGAAGAATTACTGTTCAGAGTTCTCATACATGGTAGATGTCCACTCATTTCATTTGCCAGTTCAGACTGGAGGGTACTTTTCACCTATAGCATGTACCACTAAATGCTCTGGCACAGGCATTTATTTCACTTCCCCATTTGGCTGCTGGTCTGATTTGTATAGGAAGAACCAAATTTGCTTGGGGGAAAATACCTTCTTCCCTAACAGTCCAAGAAGGGGGTTAGGTGGTTTTAAGAAAACTTGTTTGTTACAGCTTTGCAGTACCCCAAATTAGCCAGCCCAAAAGAAATTAAGATTAAAAATACACCCAGGAGTTTTCTAAAAAAAGAATATTCTCCCCCTATTGCCATATAAGCCCACTAGATGTCACTTCTGTGTAAGTCTACCGAGCTCTTCGATTACTTGTACAGTTAGAATGACAGGGCAACACTGCACTCAGTTATACAGGTGCGACTGTAACTGAGCTACAGTCAGCTAATAGATTAGAGTGGGGATCAGCCTCTAAGAATTCTTACCATCTCCTTGTCAGTGAAGGATTGTTTCCTGCTGACTATAGTCAAGTGTTTTGTCCAATCTGGCTTTAAGTCCCAACTGAAGGAGCTTCTCCTGTTTTCCCACGGAGACTCTTTCACTGGTTAATAGGAGCATTTTTCTTTATATTCTGCCTGAACTTTCCCATTCCTTCTAGACACCCCCATAGTTCTCACACTAAATCATTCCTTTCCCTCCTCAGTGTTTGTGGCTTTGACATATTTTTCAAGCGTCGTCATGTCCCTCCTTGGTCGTCCTTTCACTATGATAAACATTGACAATATTTCCTCCTGCTCCCAGGTCACTTTTACTGACCTTCTCTGAACTCCCACCAGTTTGTAAATATCTTTCGGCCATGCAGTGCCAAGAACGTATCACAATTGTCTAGGGGCAGCTGTGCCAGAGCCAGATGAAAGATTTTATAAGTCAATTGTCACCGTTGCTGATGCAAGTTCAGTTGCGCTGCAATGAGAACTTTGGGAGGCTTAGTTTAGATGGCTGGCTGGCTCCAGCCATTGTTCCCAGCACTCTAACCCTGCCGGAAGCGAGGCTAATGAGTTTCCTGAAAATGGATGCCAAAACTATGGAGCTGTTTCCACTAAGGCTCCTGCCATCGTTCAGACTGGTGCAGTTGAATCACGGTTAGTAATGGTTGGAATTTTCTGTAAAAAAGTCCCTAGTTTAGAGCAGGCGTTGGAGAGGGGATATTACCTGCTGCTTCTGAAATGTAAGCCTTTGCATATACAGCCCAAAGCACCCATCTCACGCTACAAACCCATGTCTAATCATGTGACCTCTAGGTCTCTTTCAAGCATTACCCCTTCCCTAGATTTCCCTGTGCAGGTTGGATTATTTTGGCCCAGATCTATTGGCTGCAGCTGAGTCTCATCTTGCTGTTTTTCTGTCTCTGTTTCTAATTTCCCAAGCGCTCTTTGTACTATTATTCTACCCTGGTTGCTGATCATTGCTCCTCCCAGTTCAGTTCTATTTGTGGAGCTCACTAGGAATTTTAAACAGTTTGGCTCTGGTTGCCAAACAATTCAGGATATTCAGGAGTTCCAGAGAAAGTTGTGCTATTGGCCCTGATCTTATTGTCAGGAATTGTTTTAGCTTCACTGCCGCTCTGCACATTCACGATTGAAAGGGAGTTGCTGCTTGTTGAATGGCAGCACTAAGGAGCCTGAATGTCCTTGGCCTTGTCTCTTGTGTAGTCATTCACACACACATAGCATGAGCGTGAAATGCTAGTGGAACAGCTTGGTGGTAGTTTACACCCGCTTCATGCAAAGTACAAAGCAGAGGAGATTAAGGCTCCAAGCCTAAGTGTGGGAAAGTGGCACAGTTGCCTGGAAAGGCTGGAAACCACTGGTCTCAATATCGCAGCCGCTGATAAGTATTTCAGCAGCAGGGGATATTCCTTGCCCTGAACCCTGGAGGAATCTGTCAGCGGCTCGCTGCTGGATATTTCACACCGAACACGGTGAGGCAGAAATCCCGCCCTCGTGGAGAATTTGAACTGTCTGTGTCTCATTCTCCTGGCCCTGGTACCCATCTTACGCTGGTGGTAACAGCACTAATTTTCAGTAGGGTTGCTCCCAGCTTACCTTGACATGAGTCAGATCAGTCCAAGGCCTTATATTTTTAAATCTAGATCTTCTCATGAAGCAAGCGTCACATATCAGTTTTACTCCTAAAGCCACTGGTTTTAGAAAAAACACTGGAAAGTTTAGGATTTCACTTTGAGTCACCTTGGTTTTCTTTTTATGGGAACATTGCTAAGAGTCTCCCTTCTTGATACAGTTCTGACCTAGCAGGAGCTGGGATAGCCCCTTTGCTGAGGTGGTACATTTGCCCTTCATAGGAACTTGAATTAATCTGAATATCATGTTATTAGTATTTGCATTATTTATCTACTGACTTTTATTTTTCTGCCTCAAGGGAACATTTATGGGGCCAAGATAACTCAAGATCTGGGCTTCAGAAGGTACTTCCCCCACCCTGCAGCTGCAGTGACCAGCACGCGAGCTGGCCGCAGTACTTAGACTGTGGAGACTGAATTTCTTAATAAAGCTGACACATTTTTGTGGCTAAAAATTCACCTGAAAACCAAGTTCACCAAAGTCTAAATGCACTTTGAAAAGTGCTGCAGAAGCTTGATTTTTCGCCAGCAAAGCCCAAATGGCTTAGCATTGCCTTAGCTCTGGGCTCCACACAGACAGTAAACTAGAGGCTATTCCTTCTATTGACAATCAAACTGTACAAAGGCAGAAAGCTAAATGAGCCGTGCAACATTATCCATCCCTCATATTGCAAAACCACCATAGATCACACTCAAACTGAAGCATTAACAAGTTACTTGTGATGAGGTGCTAATAATGTGGTTTAGTTTTCCAAGTAGAGTTTAACAAATTTTAAAAGGCAAAGCTTTGCTATTAACCAAGTAACAGACGGAAACTTGACTTCATCATGAGTTATTAAAATAGTCACCTCTTTACAGTAAGGCTATTGTGCTTTCTCTTCTTTTCTACTAAGAACTGCAGAGAAGAAAGCCACTTACAGCTTCAGTGTCTGTGCATATGAGTGGAGACTGGAAATCATAACTGAAAGCTCCAGCTAGGTACTTCTGGGTAAGTGCGTGTGTAGCTATTCTGTGTTGGTAACATGCAGGCTGTCTTCAGGAGAACTCTCCAGAGGTGTCGGTCAGTGACACTAAGGGCAGGTCTACACTTAAAAGCTGCGCCGGTGCAGCTGCGTCATTGTAGCACTTCAGTGAAGATGCTACTATGTCAACTGGCTTTTCCCATCGGTGTTGTTAATTCGCTTCTGCAGGAGGCGCTAGTTATGTCGTTGAGAGAAGCCCTCTTGCTGGCATAGTGCTGTCTACACCTGGGGCTAGGCTGGTATATCTGCTTCGCTCAGGGGTGTGGACTTTTCATGTAGTAGTGTAGACCTGGCCCAAGGGTATGTCTACACTGCAATTACGGCTGGCCTGTGCCGGCTGGCTTGGGCTGCGAGGCTGTTTAACGGCAGTGTAGACTTTCAGGCTCAGGGTGGAACCCGGGCTCTAGGACCCTGTGAGGTGGGAGGCTTCCAGAGCCTGAACTGGAACATCTACACTGCAATTAAACAGCCCCATTAGCCTGAGTCAGCTGGCACGGGCCAGTTGTGGGTGTCTCATTGCAGTGTAGACACAGCCTAAATGAATGATCCCAGGGCTGGAAACCAGGAAGTCCTGCATTCTAATCCAAGATTTGCCTCTAGTTTACTATATGGTCTTGGGTAAATCACTCCATATCTGTGCCTTAGTTCCCCCCCACCCCCCCAAACCAGAGAATAATAATGTTTACTCACCATCTCACAGGGGTTTTGTAGGGACTAATGTGCAGTATGATTAGTATGAATCTAGCTGCCAAGTTTGGTGAAGCACCTTGAGCGAAATTTTATGCAAATTATTTAATGAGCCAGATTGTTAATTTGCAAATAATTTGCATATAACCATACATTTCAGCTTAAAGAAATGATATGGCTTTGAGGGTCATGCCAGGCATTGACCTGGCAGCCCTGATAAATGAAGCCCTCGGTTTAACTATAGGGCAGTAGCAGGCAAGTTTCCCAAACGCTGCTCTTTGTTAGGCCTCTTCCAACACAATTTACAATTATGTCCCCCAAACCTCTTCTTAAAGGGCCGGCTCCCACGAGCCAAAATACAAACTCTAAAAACACAATGAGCATTAACGTGACATCCAAATTCACTTCAAAATACATTTTGGAATAAATCATTACAATTATTACAAGGGCCTTACATCGACTTAAAAGGAGAGCATCTCTCTCTCTCTCTATCTCAACGGTGCTATGGCTGTTTCCATCAGTTAACACAGACTCAACTGACACAGTAGGCTTCAGAGTGACACACAGACAGAGTGGCAATCCTGGAATCTCCTTATATAGCTGGGTGAGTTATAGCTGCCTTGCCCCTAAAGTAAAGAGCCTGAGGCCTTCATTAATAAGGGCTGTGAAGTGCACAGACATATCAAATACTCAGCAGAAGCACTGGGACTGGATTTCCTGTGCTCCTTCTGGCCTTGCAGCTCAGTGCACATTCCCCTAGGCATATTCCCCCCAGGGGATTTGGTGAGGGGGAGAATATCTCACTTTTGACATTGTCCCCGAGGTGTGGGCAGGCAGGACAGCCTTGCTGATCATGTGCCCCATGAGATACGTGACATTTGGCAGGTCTGTCTCTCCTGCTGCAGCTAGGAATAGGATTGCCAACTTTGTAATTTTTAAAAACTGGACACTCCAGTAGGAGTGCTGGAACCTCCCCTGCCCCCAAGACCTCACCCCTATCCTGCCACTACCCCCTAAAACTCCATCCCCCATTCGCTCCTCTTTCCCCCTCCCTTCGTCGCTCACTGCTTTTCCCCTCTCCTCCCCTTCCTGCGTGGGTCGGGAAGGACTCCTCTGCAGAGCCGGGACTGGGAGTTGCAGCCACCTGATGCAGGTGGCCCTGGCTCAGTAGAGGCTGGCGCAGGTGATGACCTGGTGCCTCCCTGCCTCCCCTGCCTGCAGTAACTGGACTTTGGGTGTTCGGTCAGTAGATCTGACCGGACAGCGTCAGGTCCCCTTTTTGACCACACTTTCTGGTTGAAAACCAAACAGCTAGCCACCCTAGCTAGGAAGGTAAGCTGCAGTTTAAATCCACCGTCTGCTGTAGAGATTTCTGGCCAGGCCAAGGCTCAGCCATAAAACTCCTGCAGAGCTGCAGAGAGTCCCTGGGAGCTCGTTCAGGTTTCAGGCAGATGCTGCCCAAGGTCTCCTCGCCAAGCAGGATGAGAAAGAGAAAGAGAAAGCTCCCCTGGGTGCTGTGAAGACATGCTTGTGCGACTCTGCAAGCAGCACCTCCTGCTACCTCCACACCTGCCCCTTTTGAATCAGGGTTCACCAACACTGCCGTGCACACCCACAGCTCACCGCAGGGTAGTCCCATGGCTGGCATTGACAGCTGCTGTCCTCCCACGCGGGGGACTGACTGCTGTCCTACTTCTGTCTTTTACTGTAAATTGCTAATGTCAGAAAATGCTGAAGCTGCACAATGGCCCTTCCGTTGCTGCTCGCAACGTTTCCAGGATGTCTCAGAGTTTCCTGTATTTTTTTGGTGGGTTTGCTGAGCTTTCGGTCTTGTCTTCTCATCCCCCTTTTGCAGCTGGAGGAACTGAGGAACAGAAGCGCCTAGGGGCACAGATCTCAGTGTGAATGATTGTCCTTGGCCCCAAATGCAGGAATTGAGCGTGTGCAGAGTTTCCAAAGAGAGGTGGGTGGGAGGAGCTGGTGAGCCAGAAGAGAGGTGCAGGCCAGGGGATGAGCATGGTCTCGGGAACAGGTGTGTGCCACTCGCTTTCAGAGATTCAGGGAGCCAGCTTGGGCTCACGGCAGCTAGGAGCGACGGATACAAGGTAGAAGATACAGAAGAGGGAGGGCTCCAGTTTGGCCTTCGTTGGCAGTTGGGCTCCCAAATAAGGGAGCAGGGACATTTCATTGGTGTGAGAGAGGAAGATGTGGGAATGGGAGAGGGAGGAAAGCAGATACAACCATGGGATTGACTTATGGTGGCAGATCAGGGAGTGAGGTGGTAAGCAGAGCTGGTGGTGGTGAAGACGGAGGCACCTGCTTGAGGGAAACCTGTCAGGAGGGGAAGGATCACTGGAGACAGCTCTGGTTCTGCCAGCTGACTGGGCTCACTTGGATTTTGCTTGGCATTTTTTTGGATCAAGTAGTTTTGGGTTCACAGCATTAATTAGCATATGTAAATTTTTCATTAGCATAGGATAATATGACGGATAGTGACATGGTCACATAGCACTGCCCACATAGGCTAGATACATCATGGGTATTGAAAATTGCCCTATCACGGGGCTGTACGGAGCTCCAGAAAAGTGGTCCCTTCAGCAATTCCCAGAGCCATCTTTGGCCGCTCGGACAATTCCATCAAGTGCCACGTTTAGCCAGTGGCCTTGGGGGGAGCCACATGGATCCAGGCGGAGCAGGACATGGTGCTGCAGACAGAGCATGCAATAAAACAGGCTGGCTCCAAAATCTCTGTGCACTTGGACCATGGACTCACTTCTCGTCCATCCTGCTTTTCCGCTGGCCTACATGTGCCAATGTGGCTTCTGAAAATAGATTCTCTGGGAGCACAGCCCTGCAGGGGATTCTTTGATTACATTTCTCTTAGTAACTCATGAAACCCACGGGAGAGCCGGCAATAGAAACTACATCACCTGCCTCGCAGGCCTATACTATATCTATACTCTGCCTTTACAGGCCATCACCCATTAAGTGTGTACTGCAGGAGCAGTGTTTCACAAGGGTTTATGCAGCTCTGACTGTGTTAGTTACTGCCAAGTGCTGGAGGCTATTGCAGGAATACTTTCCCCCAAGAAAGCCCAGTGAAAACTCCGATAAGCAGTTTGTGTGCAAGGAGTTCACATGAAAAGTGAAAGTTCTAAGTATGTCATCTTGTTCTTCCCCTTTCAGTGTCTTGTTACTGAACTCCTTCATTGGCAGCTGCACCCTGGGGTGGAGGCTTGTGGATGAAGACACCAAGCCAGGTCATCTCATGTAGATGGATGCATGGAGCAGACCCTCCAGGCACACATCTCTTCTGTTCCACCTGCAAGGGTGACTCAGCCATCTCCCCTGCACCGTCTCCATCCCCACTCTCCTTAGGACATGCCAAGATCTCCCTCTGTAATCCAAGGCCTCTTCTGAGAATAAAGACTGGGCGGTGCAGGTGAGTGGGATGTAAATTGTCATCCCCCGAGTCCCATGGGAATGAGTCAGTAAAATAATGGAGCCGTCAATGAGATTATACTGGGGTATGTCCAGATCTGGTTCCGTCAGAGTGATTTTGAAGTACTGCTTAAAGTTACAGCTTTATTTCATAGCAGCACATCAGATTTTCCCCATTGGCTGCTCCTCAATAGCCCTTTGCTTATCAAGGGCTACATCTGGGAATAGAAATTGTATGGCAGGCCCTGAATGCTCACAAAATTGGGGTTGGGGTGCGGAAGGGGGTGAGGGCTCTGGTTGGGGATGAGGGCTCTGGGGGTGGGGCCAGAAATGAGGAGTTCAGGGTATGGGATGGGGGTCCGGGCTGGGGCAGGGGAGTGGGGTGTGGGGGAGGGGGTGAGGGCTCCGGCTGGAGGCGCAGGCTCTGGGGTGGGGCTGGGGAGGAGGAGTTTGGGGTGTAGGAGGGTGCTCTGGGCTGGGACTGAGGGGTTCGGAGGGTGGGGGGGATCAGGGCTGGGGCAGGGGGTTGGGGTGTGGGGAGAGGCTCAGGGATGCAGGCTCCGGGCTTACCTCAAGCAGCTCCCGGAAGCAGCGGCATGTCCCTTCTCCAGCTCCTACATGGAGGCGCGGCCAGGCAGCTCTGCACACTACCCAGTCCACAGGCACCGCCCCTGCAGCTCCCATTGGAGTGCCTGAGGAGGCCATTAGAGCGCGTAGGAGCCAGAGGGGCGCCATGCTGCTGCTTCTGGGAGCTGCATGGAGCGGCCCCCGACCCTGCTCCTCGGCTGGACTGCCAGAGTGGGGCAAGCCCCAGATCCCATTCCCCAGCGGGAGCTTGAGGGCTGGCTTATAATGGCTGGCAGGCTAGATCCAGCCCGCGGGCCATAGATTGCCCACCCCTGTGTTAGAGTGTAGGATCAGAGCCCAGTGTGTCCATCTTCCCTCGTATTGAAATCAGGGTCATCTGCTTGGTGTCAGCCCACAAAATGATTCACTGTGTACTTTGCTGATGGCAAGATACACAAGACGGCCCCAGCAGTTCAGGCCTAGGGAAAGTACTACTGCATAGGGGAACCAAGGTAGATTTTAATTTTAGCATCTCTGCAATTTGGTTTTCTGTCCTGAATTTCCACTGTGCACACAGCCAGAGAGGAGTTTGTATTGATGATGTGGAGCCCTGTTTTTATTTTACCTCAGCAATTGCCTGTATTCCTCCCCCTCTCCGGATGAGAGATTTTAAAAACTTCCTGGTTTGGGCCAGTCTGGGAATTTTGCAAGAACAGCAGGGGCAGGGATAGTTCAGTGGTTTAAGCATTGGCCTGCTAAACCCAGGGTTGTGAGTTTAATCCTTAGGGGGGACACTTAGGGACCTGGGGCAAAAATCAGTACTTGGTCCTGCTAGTGAAGGCAGGGCGCTGGACACAATGACCTTTCAGGGTTCCTTCCAGTTCTATGAGATAGGTATATCTCCATATATATTTTTTTTATTTATTTTTCTCCAGCTACAGTGCAAAACAACAAGAACAAATGAGTCATAGCACCATTGAAATACGGAGAGCTATTCTGATTTACACAGTTGAGAATCTAGCCCTTTGTTCTCATACTTCTAATAATTTTCCACTGTACATACTATTTTAAAATCAGTTCCTCTGTCCCCTCCTGCCTCCCCCTCTGGGGTAAATGAATTTATCTGGCATTTATAGCATTGGACTAGGCGTGAATTCTTGTAGTCACTCTACCGTTTGCTGTGCATCGTTGGGTACAACGTTTAGGTCCTCCATCTATGAGATGGAAACACGAAAACTTACTCCTCTAAATCACATGAAAGATACTGTGGACACAAACAATGTATTATTATCACTGCCTCCTACTCAGCATGTTTTCCTGTTGCCATCAATTTCCTTCCCTTTCTCTTGAGTTTGTGCAGATCATTTTTGGGGCAAATGCTAGACTCAACCCCAGGCTACCGCATTTAGACCTTCCGTGTGTGTGTGTGAAAATTCCAATCAATACAACTGACACACAATACCTCTCTTTACAATGTAAAAAGTGATTTCTCCAGCTGCTGCAGGACCTGGACTGAATCCAGCCCAGTGAGGATAAATTGTCATAACTTTCGCCAGGGATTAGAGCAGGAGAACCAACCAACTGGACAATGTAAGAAGGTTTAAGATCCAACCCATGGGCTTGATTCTCCTTTCATGCACTCCAGTGTCCATCAGGAGTAACTCAGCTGAAGTCAGTGGAGATGACGGCAAGAAGAGAAATAGCCCCTGTGTGGGGAAGGAGGAGAGCTACTTCTATCTCACAGTTTCCTCTAGGTTCCCTGTCCTGCTACAGCCCACCCCATCCACACATTAATGCCAGCTACACTCGCTATTTCGGTAACCTCTCTGTTTGGCCCCTGTTATTTCTTCTCACCTGATTGGGGCTGAGATTATTGTCACTGAGAACATGAATTATCCTATGAGATTCCCATTCTGGAGTTGTCGGCCATTCATCTGAACTACAGAGTGGCGACCCTCATTAAGCTGTTGAGAAGGAAGCCCCTTCTTTGGTTCTCCCCTTTGCATGCTGGATGCTTGGGGGCCCAATTCTCCTCTTACTTGGGTTTAACACGACTGTAACTCCATTGACTCCAGCAAAGTTGCTCCTGCTTTGTTCCAGTGTAAGCGAGAGGAGAATCAGGCCCCTGTTTGTCCAGTGCACTTGCTCCTTCTCTTGTTAAAGGTCTTTGCATGCTTACACAGTAGCTAGAGTAAGATGCGTTATTTTCTTACAGAGATTTCTTTCATCCTTCCACTATTTCCTGCTTTCTGATGCTGCTGGGAGACCAGACATTGACTTAAAAAAAGAATCTAACCCTTTGCAGGTTTAATGTCCATATACCTTTCCAGTTTAGGGTCTGAATTGCTTCTCTGTCCTATTTCCTAGTTTCTACATTACATTGCTACCCTGTGCCTCCTTCCTACTATCTGATTCTTCTCTTCCCACGTTGTTGCAGCCATTTCTCTTCCTCTGTGATCATTATTTCCTGGGTAACACTCCTTCTATAGAGTAGCACTTTCATCTTTAAGGTGCATAACAAATATTAAGTAATTAAGCTTAGGTAGGTAAGTATCAATCTCTCTGTTTGATGCATAGGGGAACTTAGAGACAGAGAGGTTAAGTGACTTGCCAAGACAACAGACCTAGGCAGTCACAGAGCTGGGATTAGTGCTCAGTAGGAGTTCCTGGCTTCTAGTCCTGCAGTCTGACCACTAAATAATGCTAATTCTCTCTAGCATCAGTGTTCTTCTTCCTATAGGCCTCCTCCTGCAATCTAGCTTAGCTTCTGTCTTACTGTGGTTATTTCTACCCTGTCTTACATCACTAACTATATTGCAAGGAATAGAGGATAACTGCCTGATGCTTATGGAAAATAGTTTCTTTATAAGGGACAGCAACCTATATCTGTGATACAGTGTCATCCACAACACAAAATCATACACTTGTAGAAGATTACAGTATATGTTTCTTTGCAGAACACTGTGTATTGATACAAGGTGTAGAACAGTAGGCATCAAATGAAGACTAGTTTGTAAAATGCAGGAGAGGTGTCACCCCACTCTGTTTACGCTTCTGTGACACAGTCTGCTTTCTGCTGCCTCTATTGCCTGCTTCACTCACCATTTCCTTCCTGTTTCTATGTCTGTGCCTGATTAACTGACTTTATTATCAGGAGAGGTTTGAAGGGAAACTATGCTTCTGCTTTTCCAGGGTAATATCCCTCTACTACTGAGGTTACCGATACTGGTATTTGAAATGTATTCCTTTGGCCAAAGCCTAATTGAGTTACCAGGGTCCCACTGATTGAGCTGTTCCAGAGCAGTCCCTGTAACCAGGGCTTGAAAATATACGGTGGTGTTTATGCTACGTAAACTGAGTAACTGGTACGTTTTTGTTTCCTGTGTGGTGTGTCTTTAAATTTCTAGGAGTCCTCTAGCCATAAAAATGGTTGTCATTTTGTGAGGCCGATCTGATATAGCATGTTACAGAGGAGAACCACAGTGTGCTTCTGCGTGCAGACTTTACTTTAGATGTTTACCTTAATCTCAGATCAATCAGTCAGCTCCGAAGGATAGAGCATGAAAAGCATATTGGATAGAATGGGTCAAAAATTTGAATTTTCATCCTGTGGAGAATGCTAATATATTGAAATCAGTTATTATCCCAAATCAGAGGAAATTTTGAAATATCAAAATATTTTGCTTCAGCTTGGTTAGACGGGATTGTGTGCCCCCCTGACCTGCCATGGTGCATCCTGGGAGTTGTAGTTTTAATCCCATAATGCACTGTTCCAGTTCAACCAGAGTGCATCATGAGAGATGTAGTCCAGCCTGGGAGCCCAGTCCATCAGGGAGAATGGGGGCACAAAGCACCTGAATTACAACTCCCATGTGCCACCATGGCAGCTCAAGAAGACACAGATTAATGCTGAACTGAACCAAAACAAAACATTTCATTTTGGTTTGACAGACTGACGTGTTTTGATTTCAATGACTCTAATCCAAAGTGAAATTCTTTGTTTAAATTTTCCGGATAGAAAATTGAAACATTTAATCAAAACTGAAATTTTCCCATGGAAAAATCTGGATGTGAGGAAACTGCATTTTCTGTTGAAAAAACATTTTAATGGAGAATTGTTAAGCAAGTCTAACATCAGATACCTACCAGTCAATGGACTAATCCTATTAGCCAGGGGAGGGAACAAAAGAACAAAATGGGGGCTTAACAGCAAGCTGCAGTAGCAATGCCCTCATGAGAAAATTAGCTTCCATCTTCCCAGGTGCCAGGACTCCCATCATGGTGCTGTCCCTAGAGCCTGCTTAGGAGACTCTGTTTTCCAGTCTGGCCTCTGTCTAGTAGATGTCTGATATATTTGAAAACTTCCTCTTGCCTTTGGAAGAAAGAAGGAGCATGCTGCTTGGGAACGCTATGAGAAGTAGCAGAGGCATGGGAGCTGTCTGTCTGCAGATATAGGGAGACAGCTTTGCATCATTCAGATTTGCTTCAATGATAAAAGTTAGGAATTGAGCTAGGAAATGGTGTAAAACAATGTTTTACACCTTTTGAGGATATGGCCCCTAATCTTTAAAATGGAAATTGAAATTCCGCAATTGATAATTTAGACGGTGAGCGGGTGACTGGATATGCTGATCTCTGCTAGTTAAAAGAGATTTCCCCACCACTACAATAACCCTAATCCCCAAGGACAATGTGTACTATCTAATCTAACTCTTTATGTAAGATCACATTAGTAACCAGTCAAGCAGGTGAATTAACCACAGTATAAATTCACAACACAATTCAGCTTCCGTCTTCACCAGATGATGAAAGATTCATCTCAATCACTGCATAACCTGTAGAATTTCAGACTGTTTTTCAAAGAAGCACAGCAGAACAGTAGACAAGAATTCCAGATGCTGTAGGGGTATGTTGCTCTCAATAATCCTTAATGCTGAGTCACATTCAGCTGTCTACTAGAGCTGGTCAAGAATGTAGGGATGAAACTCCTTTTGATGACTATTTTTGTTTTGAAAAAGTTTTGAAAATGTCCTATTTTGACATTTTCTGAATGAAATGTTTTGATTTTTTTCAGTTTAAAATAACTTTTTATTTAGAAACACGTTATTTCATATTACTGTTTTAAAAATGAAAAGGTCAAAATTGAAATGTAACATTTCTATTTATTGAAGCAAAACATTTCAACTGACCTGAAACATTTTTTTTTAATTTTGATTTTTAGTTAGTGAAAATTTTTGAGATTTTGGCTTTTTGTCCTGAATTGGGGCAGGAAAAAATTTCAAAATCTCAATGTTCTTCTCGGGACAAGAAATCCATTTCCTGACCATCAATGTAGAATCTGAGAAATCCTCTTGGTATCAACTGAGTTCCTCTGGATTTACATCCATGCACATGGGCTCAGAATCTGCTCCATTAAACCTGACATGAGGGATTGTGTCAAATTGCGCCCAATCCTGTGGGGTGCTCAGTGTCTCTGGTGAAGTTTTCAGTACAGCTGGTTGGGAAAAGATTTTCCTGTCCTTTGAAAATTTTCGAGATTTGAATTTTTTTCCTATTCTGCATTGGGATGAAACCAAGACTTTTTGAACAAGAGAGACCACTCCCTGTTTAGCCAATAGCCCTGAGCACTCACCTGGGATGTGGGGTCAGGGACCCACAGCTGAACCCAGACCCAGCTCACTGCCCTCAGCTGATTCAGCTAATAAACCTGGCCTCCTGCAGGCACATTCTTAAACCCTGCAGCAGGCCTGGGTCCCTGGCTGCTCCGCGGAGTCCCACAGCTGTGTTTCTGGTCCTGCTCCCTGCTCGTGCTTTCAGCTCCTTCCTTGTTCCTGGCCTTTATTCCTCCCTCCTGCTGCTTGTTCCTGGCTCCTGCTCCTAGTTTCCTTCCCTGGCTCCCAGTTCCTGGCTCCTGCCCCTGCTCTGGCTGATACTTTGGTTCTGATTCCTGGTTCTCGGCTCCAGCTTGCTCTCTGGACTTGGTGTTCAGCTTCTGACCATGGCTCTGTCCCTTGGTTCCTGCTACCTGGCTCTAACTCACTCGCTGGACTCGATAACTCGGCTCCTGATCAGGGCTCCGGCCACTAAGCCTGGTCATCTCTGCTCCAACCATTAGGCCAGCCTCCTGCTCTGACCATTAGCCAAGACCAGCCATGGCCCAGTCCTTAAAGAGGGTGACCTGGGTTCAAGTTCTCACTCTGCCTGATTTGGAGTAGGGACTTGAACCTGGGTCTGTGCATCCCAGCTGAATGCCCTTCTCACTGGGGTATGGGCTATTCTGGATGGATGGATGCACCGACACTCTCTCTCTCTCTCTCTTTCTCCCTCCCTCCCTGATAAAAAAACCTCTTTTTTGACAAATTGGTATTTTTCCAGTGAAAAACGGTGTAGATGAAAAATTCCAGACTCGTTGTAGTATGGAGCACCCACAGTTACCAAGGCTGGGAACCATTGTTACGAGATACTGTCCACTCCCTTATCATCAAACCATTTTGGGATACGTTAGCTGCGGCAGTTGCCATGCGAACTAGGGTTGTGCTAGATTATAAAGGAGGCTATAGGTATTTTACAGACCATATTTTAGGTGGGTGGGAATATGTACCTGCAAAGCCAGCATCTGGCATTAGTGCTGCTGCAGAATCTCACCCAGGACCTGGAGCCAGTGGCCTGTAATTGCCCACTAGCTGAGTGAGAGTGGAAAGAAAACGATAGAGAAAAAGTGACAGTGTGTCCTCCTCAAAACAGTACTGAGATTCACAGCCCATGTCAGAGACACTGACCCAACTGTCACGTCTTAGCACTTCCTTTTACAGGTCGCTACGAGAGAGAAAGAGAGAGATGTTGCCATAGGGGAATTCCCTCTCCCTGCCACGCAGCCCCCTTTATTTGTGATGGTATATGAAGCCTGCGTGAGGCAGAGACCTTTGGCTGATAGAGCCAGTACCGGCTGAGTAATACATGAAATGCCGTTTGGGTTTCCAAAACCATCAGTCAGGAACCCTGCTCTGGACCACACAGCACACACTCATCTGAGCTCACGGAGACAATCAGGGATCGGAATTTCCCCTCCTTCTCTTTGTTCCGGTGGTGAGGAACCACATTTATCAGGCTGAAGTTAAACCTTTTTGTGATCTTGGCCAAGAGATTGCAGCTCTGCATTTCCATGCACTGCCACAGGTGTAGAGTGTCCACGGAAGGAATCATTACAACAGGGCAACTTCCCCCCCTCCCCACTTCCAACGTGAAAGAGGATTTGACTGAACCTTTGCAGCATGTCTGCAGGCTTTGTTAGCCACACAATAAATGCTTTTCATTCATGGCTCTGTTGCAAAGGAAACGAAGAAAGTTGGAGGTCATAATAGAAATATACAATGAAGGGGCCATTGGGTGACTCAGTTTTGCCTGGTGGAATTACATTCCCACTGTATTTGCTGACAAGGAAAATATCCTTGCAAACTGATGGAATGTTTCAGAAGAAACAAAATTTGGGTTATAATCAGCCAAATTCCCCCTCTCTCCCATGGTGAGTGATTGCAACAGGAATGTGAAGACATGTCACATGAGCAGGAAGTAAACAGAAAAGCTCATCAGCTCTGTCATATGACCCCTGTGAATGGAGTCCTTCCCTCCCAGCAGCCACTCTCGCAGCTCTTCCCCTGAGCACTAGTGCATGGGGCGGGGGAAGCAGAGCTGGATTTAACTCTCCATCACATTCTTGGCATGTTTTGTTGCCCTACTGACAAAAGATACTGAATGCTTTATGGGTTCCAGATAATGCTCAGTAAAGGTAATGGGCAAAATGATATGGAAGTAAATATAAAATCACTGCTGATAAAATCTGCGGATGATACAAAGGTTGGCAGAGAGGTAAACAATGATGACAGGGCAGTTGTACAGAGTGATCTGAATCACTTGGCAAGCTCAACAAAATTTATTTTAATATAGCCAAATGCAAAGTTAGACCAAGGAATGCAGGCCATATGTTCAGAATGGTGGACTGTATCCTGGAAAGCAACTACTCTGAAAAGGATTTATTAGTCATAGTGGACAAACAACTCAACTAACTTCAGGGAAGAATTGGTTGCGAATCTAAAGGTGAAAGGCAACTTGAGTGAAAGTGAGCATGCTTCGGCAGTCTGGGCGGCTTTTTTTTCTTTTTTTTTGCTTGGGGCGGCAAAAATGGAGCTGGCCCTGTTGCCAAAGAGATAATATTAAAGGCACAACGGCAAAGTATCCTCACACAAAGAAAAAACAGGAAGAGGCCAATATGGTTGCATAATACGCTCTTTAATGACCTAAAAATAAAAAAAAAAAGGAATCCTACAAAAGTGAAAACACAGATAAAATTGCTAAGGAGGAATACAAAAGCCTAGGCCAAGCATGTTGGAAGAAAATTAGAAAGCCTAAGGCACAAAATGAATTATATCTAGCAAGGGACATAAAACACAATAAGAAGAGTTTCTATAAATACTTTAGAAGCAAAAGAAGGACAAAGGAAAGCGTAGGTTCACTAGTTAGCATGGAAGGAGAGCTAATATCAGATGACACCAAGAAGGCAGAGGTGTTTAATATCTATTTTGCTTGTTTTCAATAAAAAGGTTAATTGTGACCAGGTGCTTAACACAATTAATATTAATAACAAGGGGGGAAGGAACACAATCCAGAATAGGGAAAGAACAAATTGTTAAACAATCAATTTGTAAGCACTTAGGGGATAATAGGGTTATAAGGAATAGCCAGGATAAATTTGTCAAGAACAAATCATGCCAAACCAACCTCATTCCTTCTTAGGCAGAGTTACTGGCCTAGTGGATGGGCTGATGCAGTAGATGTGATATATCTTGATTTTAGTAAGGTTTTTGACTAAGTCCCACATGACATTTTCATAAGCAAACTAGGAAAATGTCATCTAGATGAAATTATTATGTGGTGGGTGCACAACTGGTTGAAAGACTGTACTCAAAGAGTTTCACTGTCAGACTGGGAGGATGTATCTAGTAGGAGTCCTCAGGGGTCTGTCCTGGGTCTGGTGCTATTCAACAGTTTCTTTAATGTTTTGGATAATGAAAGAGAGAGTATGCTTTTAAAATTTGCAGATGACACCAACCTGGGAGGAATTGCAAACACTTTGGAGGACAAGATTAGAATTCAAAATGATCTTGATAAATTGGAGAATTGATCTGACACCAGTAAAGGAAATTCAATAAAAACAAGTGCAAAGTACTAGACTTAGGAAGGAAAAATCAAATGCACAATTACAAAATAAGGAATAACTGGCTAGGCAGTAGTACTGCATAAAGGGATCTGGGGGTTATAGTGGATTACAAATTTAATATTAGCTTGCTGTCTGATGCAGATGCAAAAAAAGTAAATATAATTCTGGCATGTTTTAACAGGAGCGTCATATGTAAGATCCAGAAGGTAATTTTCCTTCTCTACTTGGCACTGGTGAGGCCTCAGTTGGAGTACAGATTTGGGAGCCAACCTTTAAGAAAGTTTTGGACAAACTGGAGAGAGTCCAGAGCAACAAAAATGATAAAAGGTTTAGAAAACCTGACCTATGATGAAAGGTTACAAAATATGGGCATGTTCAGTCTTGAGAAGGGGGACCTGATAAAAGTCTCCAAATATGTTAAGGGCTGTTATAAAGAGGATGTGATCTATACTTCTCCATGTCCATTGAAGGTAGGACAAGATGATGTCACTCCCTGCATTATATAGCTTTAGCATATGGCAGGAACCCTTTGTTTCAAAACTTGGTTCCCAGACCAGTTTGTGGAAAAATACTGACATCCCAAGATGGAGTCCAGAGTCATGTGGCCTGGTTACCTGGCCTTGTAGAGTCATAGCAGCCATTGCTTACAGGCTGTCTGTAGCGTTCTCAGGAAGGCTCACCAGGTGGGGGATAAGCTTCTCCTAAGGCCTATTGTTTCCCCTAATGGCTCTTTGTGCTGAATAGGCCCTTCCCCACTCACTATCTAGACTGAAAGCATCTTGTTTAGTTGGTGTTACCCAGGTGTAACTACATTTGAAGAACAGATACATAGTCAGTATTTATAACTTCAGATACAAAAGTGATATTTGCATACTAATGGGATAATAATATTCAGCAAATCATAACTTTTGACACTTCACATGACTTATCTTATACAAAATGTATCATAATTATGTCATAATCATATCACTATGAAGCATATGGGGTGCAGTGTCACAGTCACTGCACCATTCTAGGAGATGTCATAGTTGCCACCCCTATACTGGGCTTTTTGGCCACTGGATCTGAATAAACATGGATGTAATAACGTCTCCCCAGCTCACACCTAAATTCTACCTTCCATGCTGGCATATTCAGAGCCAGCATGGCGTCTACCTATCCATGATGCAGGAAATGCAAATGGCCCTCAGCATGGCCACTTTACCCCTTGCATGGAGGTATCATGGGGTTCCATAGCCCAGAAGCCTTGTTTGAGTCCTTCCTGTTGGACTGCAAGATCCTTGGTGCAGGGACAATCCCTTTGTTCTAGCTGTGCACAGTGCTCAGCACAACGGGAAGCTGATCCCTGACTGGGGCGTCTAGGCTCTGCCACCTTACAAATAATAAAAGACAATAGAATAAAATAATAATAATAATGCTTTTTGAAACACTCCATCTTTCCCAGCTTACTGGTACTTGGAATGCTTAATTTTCCCTCCCAGGAGTGCCACTTTCCTCAGCTCTGCTAGACGGGTTAGAGTTGGATTTCACATGGCAGAACACAGCATTTAGTTTGGCATCATGTGGCAGAACTGCTGAATTGATGAAGGAAGCGTGGGATTGAAAACCTCAGCAAAGATTGGGGTTAGACTGTTAACCAGGAAGGCAGACATCAAACAAGAAAGTGTCACCCATTTTGAAGCTTTTTTATGTTAGTAGGGACGGATCCTCACACGGCATAAATCAACATAGCAGATAAGTCAGTAGAGCCATAGCGATTCACAGCATCTGAGGATCTGGCCCATAACATTAATTTCAGGTTACAATATCATTAATGTTCAAGTTACTGCTTGAAGTGGAGAACATTAAAGGACAGATCATGGTCCCTGACTGTTCCCTCTTTGTGTGAACACCCATGCTGGAAGAACTGCTGTCTGAGGGTTTCATCAGCAGGGGGAAATCCCTGAGTGGTATAAAGCGGGTACGGGCTCCTATGCCACCCTCTCCTGACGTGGGCACAGAGGGAGGGGTTTGGTGCAATTTGGAATGACCTGCATGTTCCTTCACCCTGATGATCACCATCTGCTGGAAGAGTTCCTTGGCTGCTCTGAACTGTACCAAGGATCCAGCCTAGCCCCTGGAGGAAGTAGTAAGGTGGCCATGACATTAAGGTGAGGAACAGGCTGGGAAACTTTAGACCAGTGGTTCTCAAACCTTTGTACTGGTGACCCCTTTCACATAGCAAGCCCCTGAGTGCGACCCCCCTTATAAATTAAAAACATTTTTTTACATATTTAACACCATTATAAATGCTGGAGGCCTGAGGGGTCCCGACCCCCAGTTTGAGAACCCCTGCTTTAGAAAGATGTATTATTATAATAGTGTGATACAGAATTGAAAATAGGGACAGTTAGCCCAGTTCTTATTTCAATTGCAAAGTTGCCGCTCAGTCTATACATAGTATTTTTATAATCAATTTGTTTGTGACACAGTTCCAGTTCGGATGTGGGTTTGTACAGATGCCAGCTCAGAGAAGGAGCAGAGTATTAGCATGTGTGATTCACACATCCCTTTAATATAATGTATCACAGTTCGTGTAGGAAAAGCAGGAACGGGGAATACAATTGCGATTGTACTGTCTTGGCTATGTTTGAAGGGACGGAAGGAAAACTGGCTGTTTGGGCGGGACCACTTAAGTTTTGTTCATAAATCCTGAGAATTTTGTCCAAGTGTTTCCTCTTTGTACAAATACACAAAGCCATTCCAAGATTTTGCTAAAAGAATTTGCAAGCTTTCCTATGCTTTTCTTACTGCTCTGATTCCTGGGGAAACTGAGGTGGATCTGAGTTATCACTTAGGATTGACTTGGAAAAGGAATATTAAGAAATCCTGAAAAGTCTCACTTTAAAAAGTGTCTTAGCTATTACTTTACAGGAATGAAAACATAGGCTGTTATGATTCTATTTTTGCCATAACAAATGTGTTTCAAATTCTTTGAATCTAGCTGCTTAGCCTGAGTGAATGTGATTATTTCTGTTTTGTCACTGGGTGTTGTTATTTTTATTCATTATTTGTATTGCAGTAGCACTTAGGATTCATAGATTCATAGACTCTAGGACTGGAAGGGACCTCGGGAGGTCATCGAGTCCAGTCCCCTGCCCTCATGGCAGGACCAAATACTGTACAGCCCCAGACTTGGACCGAGACCCCCCTGCGCTAGATGCTGTACAAACACAGAACAAAGAGATGATCCCTGCCCTGCAGGAGAAAGGATATGTTATTATCTGCAGTAGTACGGACGGGGAACTGGGACACAGAAAAAAGAAGGCCAGAATTTTCAGAAGGGCTAAGCACAGTTTGAGATCAGGCTTCTGAAACAGCTCTATTGAGAAAAAAGGGAACGGCTCAGTGCGGTGCTCCTGTGAGAAGCTGGCCCCAGTTGTGGCTGTTGCTGAGCACTCTTTGAATATCTGACCCCATGTGACTTGCTACAGGTCACACAGGAAGGCTGTAGCAGAGCTGGGGAGTGACCTAGATCTCATGATTCCTAAGCCAATGCTTTAACCAGCCTTCTTCTGTAGCTTCCAGTGGTAAATTGCTCGTCCCATCCTAGCTGCCAATAGTAAAGTTAAGCATATGTTGGAGCAGTTTAAGTTGTCTTGGCATCTATAATTCAGATGCTTAGAAGAGTCATGCTGGCAAGAGGTGGGGAACACTTTATTCATTCAGTAGGGTGGGACATATCATACCAGTCATTAGTGATAAGTGGGATGGTTCAAAACGTGCAGTATAGAAGACAAATCACCCCTGAGTTTGCACTTGTGCTAACAGGTGTCTGAGTCCAGCCAATCCATGTGGTTCAAACTTCTTGAGGTAAGGCATATCCTGTGAATCACTTCTTAGGACCAAAAACCTGGCATGGTCAACAAGCCTGCCGGCCTCCCAATCTCTAGAGTGCTTACAGCAGAGAAAGTAACATTAGGACAGTGTAAAGGAGACCTAATGAAAATACACCGGCTTTAATGCAGTGCGTGCAACTGTTTGGTTACATTTCCTGTTCCCCGGTCCCTGGCTTGCATCTGTGCTGCTTATCACTTCTCCCTCAGAGTAGGATTTTACACTGATCAGAAGCAACTCTCCCCTTGCTGCCCATTATCCTGATGCTTCTAATCATTCCAGTTCTCAGTGCAATTTACTTTTGACCACTTTGGCATTTGCTTGCTCCATCTGAAAATGTGATCATGGCCGAATATACACCAAAGAGCCACCTGAGAAAGGAGGACACGAATGCAGTGAAGGGCTTTTGCGACTCCCCAGCAGAGGATCTCCTATACACTGGTTAATCCTGCCAGTGGTTATGCTGGCCTTAGGGGTGCTTTGCACCAGTGGCATGGTACAAAGCAACCTGAATGCAGGGGAGAATCTGCTCTGGTGCCCTGGGAATATCAAAGGTGCTATTTAAAAACTATATGTAATTCACAGTCCCCTGGTCTTCCTATAGGGCAGCAATCTCTACCCTCTGGAGCCACATGCAGCATTTGAGCACCTACATGTGGAGTCCATGCTTGAAGCTTTTCTCACTCTTGGTGGTCACAGTGCCTTAATCACCTTTCGTTCCCAGGTGCTTTACAAACTGGCATAGGTGGTGCCATTCCAGGGAGCACAAGTACTGCTCCCTCCTTGTGCTCTAAGGTACAGATCACCCCAAAGGGAGCACTGCACCATCCACAACAGCCCCTGGAGATGGCTGGCTGGTGCACGTGTACAGGGCCGGCTCCAGCTTTTTTGCCGCCCCAAGCGGCGAAGCAAAAAAATAAAAAATAAAAAAATAAATAAATAAAGCCAATTAGCGGCACTTCGGCGTGTGGGAAAATGGGCCTGGCCAACTCCATTTGCACCGACCATGAAACCAACATGGACTCGCCTTACAGGTCGCAAGCCTGAACCAGATTAAGTGTCATGTTCTCTGCCAGTAATGGACAAGGGTTATGACCAGAGGAGGGGGCGGAGGCTGGGGGGGAAAAGAATGGAAAGCCCCAGCAGCAGTAATAATAAAGTGTGTATTTACGGCTGGCAAAATATAATAACCGCTTGTGTGGAGCAATAAGCAATGCAGTAATTAGCTAAACTGACTAATCATGCCTCCCCATTGGTGTAGCCATGCCCCCCCCCCCCAGTCCAATTGTAGAAATCCCCCATTATGTAATTGTACCCTGCTTGGAACATTTAAGTAACAGGCACCACCAAGAAGCCCTCCACTCAATTTGCACCCTATTCTGGGAAGATTGCAAAAGGAGTACCGGGAAGAGCGTAAAGACCCTAACTCTCCTATTCCTATAAATGACGTGTAACATGTTTGCGGTTTTTGGCTTTAGAAAGGCTCAGTGTACTCCAATCGGGGGAATGGTTTCTAACTGCTACCCCCAACACATTGGTATTTATTCAATAAACGGGCCTCAGGCTTGAGTCTCTGATCAAAATGATGCGTGGGTGACTTTTTCCACAACAGGCGGCACCTCAATCGTGTCGCTTCCTTTTCCACGGCACTTCGGCGGCAGCTCAAAGAGGAAGAGAGGGAGTAAGGCATCCGCCGCCGAATTGCCGCCGAAGACCCGGACATGCTGCCCCTTTCCATTGGCCGCTCCAAGCACCTGCTTGCTGCGCTAGTGCCTGGAGCCAGCCCTGCCTGTGTATCACTCACCGGTGCTGGGGAGCTCCGAGAGCGCTTGTGCCCCTCTACGTATGATTCCTCCCAGAGCTCCCCTTTGGGATGCCACCTCTCTGCTCTGCACAGATTGCAAACCACATAGCTAAGATTATTTGCAGATGGGCTATTACACTTGTGGTGAACTGTCACAAATCCATGTTGCAATCGTCTTAGTCACTGCCCCTTAATTCTAGGAAACGATGCAACATTCTAAATATAGAAATGGGAACATCAAACAACCATGCTTTTTTTATGCTGAGATTACCAGAGGGAACAATCTTGAAGGCATGGAGATGAGGGTCGGTGAAATGGTTAGATAAATAAGCAACATCCCAAACCTTTGCCCATGGAATCAAGCAGCTGTGAAAAAGTTTGACTGAATATTTCTCCCCTTGTTTTTCACCTTTGTGGTGGTCGACGTTTATGAAAAATAACACGAGACAGTTTGTCCAGGGGCTTTTTTTTTTTCTTTTCACTGCAGTGTTAGCATGAGTTATCCACTCTTGAGTTAGCCTAACTCGTGAGAGCAGCCTCATTGTGAAATCACGCTCACGCTGCACAGCGTGACTGGATGAGGAGCACAGAGAAGTGGAGTCCCTGCTGTATTGCTAGCTTCAGCATCCGCAGCACTTGAACTTTAACTCACACCCCTGATAGGCCAGGTAGCTCTTCTTTAAAGCACCACTTAACTTGAGCTAGAGATTTTTGTGTGTGGACGCGAGTTGGGTCAGGAGCAACGCTCACATTATACCTCGAGCTCACACTGCAGCGAAGACAAGCCCTAACTCGTTATGGCCCTCCCCACTTCTTCCACTCATCTAGCACTTACATCCTTTCGGGCTCTTCACATGAATAGGGTGACCAGATAGCAACTGTGAAAAAACGGGACAGGTGTGGGGGGTAATAGGCACCTATATAAGAAAAAGTACCCAAAAACGGGACTGTCCCTATAAAAACGGGACATATGGTCACACTACACATGAGCCACTTCCAGATGCAACTGTTCTCTGCAGCTCCTGCCATCTGGGGCAGCCTCCCTCTATCTCTCCACCTTGTCATCTCTCTAGCTCATTTCAAATCCCAGATGAAAACAGCTGTGCTCCTTTGAGAGACATGATCTCACTTCCCTGTAGCTCTGCAGCTGTATCACTGCTAGGAAACAGACAAAGCCTTTGGAATGATTTAGTTGGGGTTGGTCCTGCTTTGAGCAGGGGATTGGACTAGATGACTTCCTGAGGTCTCTTCCAGCCCTAATATTCTATGTGGTGCAAACTAAAGGCATGCTGTGCTTCATTGCGCAGAGGTTACACAGAGCAGAGGAAATGAGCACTTTGTGCTTTCTCCCAGGCTGCCCCTTATACGTGGGAGGAGTGCCCTGTAAAAATCTGGCCACAAAAACTGGTAGTTGGTGTGCTGCGAGCACGGTTCATGACACTGATCAGAATCATCTCACTGTTCCATGCATGTTTGTTTTACCCACCCATTCAGTTCAATGTGACTTTATTGGCACGACCAGCTACACAAGTGTTGCTAAAGTGTTAGGAAAAGACAGCCCGCTCAGGTGTCTGTCAGAGGCAGGTACAATGTGTCACGGACTCACAGATCGTGCCCACTCTTGGCCCCGTGCGGTCCG
>NW_020664563.1:4717293-4732713 GCF_002925995.2 Terrapene triunguis | reverse complement strand
CCTCACCTCGTTAAACCAGTAACACCCAGGGAAACCGAGTCCCACCCTCTCTGCATGCAAACCATTGAAACCCCACAGAAAACAAGAAAACCCCTCACTTCGTCACACAATGCACCCAGGATAGGATCATGCAGCACATTGGAGTTTGATCCCCTGGGTCTATTTATCATTATTGTCTATTCCTGAGCTGGGGCCCCAGGCTACCCACTCCTTTCTCCCAGGTTAGGTAGTTTTTACTTGTCTCTTTTTGATGAAATTTCCCTTATGGTTTCTGTTCATTTGAGGGATAATCTGGCTCACGGGTCTTCATATTTGGGACACCCCTTATCCCTCATCTGACACTTAGATTGTAAGCTCTTCAGCAGGGTTTGTACAGGCAAATAAATAATAATAAACCTCATGGAACTTGAGCCAGGATCTGCATGCTCCAGTTTGAAAAAGTCACCTTTGGGAAAAGGCATTCATTCAAAAGCATTTTAAAATTACCTTAAGAAACATACGGATGTTGCTTAGAAGTAGTGGTGCTTCCTTTGCCTCTAGGAGCCAGGAGAAGTTATGTGCAAGAGAAACTGAGGGTCTCAGGACCTGACTTTTCCTTCTCAGCTCTGTTCAGTTTTGGAGCCTGGTTTTCAGAAGCAAGGCACCTACAATTAGAGCTGGTAGAAAACTGGAAAGACAAATTCAGCCAAAAAAATTGAAATTGGTTTCTGTTCTGTAGGGTTCAAAATGGAACAATATTTAGTTTTTTCATTTTTCACAATTCCATTTCTCCCCTTTCTTCCCCTTGTAACAAGGTGGCTTATCTCTTATGGGCTGGAGGGCCTGGAGGCAGCCAACCCTGATTACCGAAAAGGCACACCTGGGTATGGATCAGTGATTTCCTTATAAAGAGCAGTAGAATGCTGTAGTAAAGGAGGGCTGCTCAGGGAGATCAGAGACTGATAGGAGGCTTCAGCAGAGAGAGTCCTGGGACTGAGAGAGCAGGCAGGGCCTGGGAATAACCTGCCAAAGCAGGGAAGGCCTGGGAGCAGGGTGATTAGAGACTGCTAGGAGTAAGCAGCCTCTGGGACTGAGACATGACAAGAGGGTAAAATGGAAGGATTTTGAGTTGTTTATTTTAGCTGAATATCCCCAGAAAGGGGTGTTGTGAATGGACAAAAAGGGTGTGTGGAGTCATTGGGAACAAGTTTTGGTTAAAAAAAAAAATCATCCATTTCTACACAAAATAGTTCACATAGAAATAACTTTGCAATTGTATGACTAACTTCCATGTACAGCACCTGTGACTAAATTAACTGCATATGCTAATAGTCAATTAGCATTGTAACTGGGCACTTGCATATGCACTGATCTGATTTAGGTGTGAATTTGTGGTAATTACACACAATTTAATTTGACAATTATGCATGCTCAGTTTTGAAAACTAGATGCCTTATCTTTCAAAAATAAATTTAGTGCTGAGGAAGGTACATGACTGGCTATTCAAGAGAGCAAAGGTCTTAATTTCCCCCCCTCAAAGTCAGATTAAAACATACAGGCTTGTAAACTCCTTGACAGGCAGTGTCAGTGTGACACTAGTGGTAAGTAATAATGTTCATTATCTGAGTCTGAGACAGGGTCTGATCCAAAGCCCATTGGATTCAACAGAAAGATTGCTACTGACTTTAATTGGTTTTGGATCAGGCCCTTAGTTGCTGGCCTTTGTTTAATTCCTGACAGATTAATGGGTAAGGGTCAATATCATTTTTTACCATATCTTAAAAACAAAAATTAAGAACTTGTAATTGCTATATTGAGGGTAGGTTTTCTGGACCTCAAAGCACGTGAAAGATTTAGTGCAGGGGTAGGCAACCTATGGCACGTGAGCTGATTTTCAGTGGCACTCACACTGCCCAGGTCCTGGCCACCGGTGCAGGGGGTTCTGCATTTTAATTTAATTTTAAATGAAGCTTCTTAAACATTTAAAAAACCTTATTTACTTTACATACAACAATAGTTTAGTTATATATTATAGACTTATAGAAAGAGACCTTCTAAAAACGTTAAAATGTATTACTGGCACGTGAAACCTTAAATTAGAGTGAATAAATGAAGACTTGGCCCATCACTTCTGAAAGGTTGCCGACCCCTGATTTAGTGTATGGCTGTACTGCAAGTGAAGCACAGGTGGGCACATGCGGTCTAGCTAGCATGCGTAGCGATAGTAGTGCAGACCCTGTGGCACAGGCTAGCAACCTGGCTACATGACCAGAGTCTCTGGGGGGCTGCCAGTCTGAGTATAATCCTGTGCCACCCCCCTTCTCCATGGTTATGACCTGTCCTAGCTAGATTAGCACTAGAATGTGTATGCCTACGTGGGTGTCAGGGGTCATGAGCCCTGGTCCACAGGGCTCTTTGAAGCTAGTAGGTTCCAACCAGCTAACCTAGGACCTGCTAACTATTGTCAGACTAAGACCTGAACTCAGTCGGCGGGCCTGAGTCCTGGGAGATGATTGGCAGAACACTGGTGGCCCGGATTGGTCCACGGCCCCAACTTAAACCCAGCCCAGAAACAGGAAGCTGTCCATGGAACTGGGATCCACCTTGTTCTGGACTGTGGGTCTTGTGTGTCGTGTCCCCCCTCTCTCCCGGTATCCTGACCTGGCCCAATTCTGGTTACTGATCTGTGCTTCTGCTCTCAAGTTTGGCTCCTGCTAACCTGACCCTACCTGACACCTGCCATCTGGCCTGACTCTGACCTCCCAATATCTGACCCTGCCTGACTCCCACTAGGTCAGACTGCCCACATCCTGGTTGTGACGCTGGGCTCCAATCATGCCTTCATTTGCAGTGTAGACAATTTACCCTTAGGAAGCTCAATATAGTTAGCTTATCAAACAGCAGGTTCAGAAGTGATTTGATCACAGTCTATAAGTGTCTACATGTGTCTAATAAGACTGGGACTTTTCAGCGTAGAAAGGAGACCACTAAGTGGGAAAGTGATAGAGGTCTATAAAATCATGACTGGTATGGAGAAAGTAAATAAGGAAGTGTTATTTACTCCTTCTCATAACACAAGAGCTAGGGGTCATTCAATGAAATTAGTATGCAGCAGGTTTAAAACAAACAAAAGGAAGTATTTTTTTCACACAACACAGTCAGTCTGTGAAGGCCAAGGTTATAACAGGGTTCAAAAAAGAGCTAGATAAAGTCATGGAGGATAGGTCCATCAATGGCTATTAGCCAGGAAGGGCAGGGATGCTGTCCCTAGCCTCTGTTTGCCAGAAGTTGGGAATGGGCGACAGGGGATGGATCACTTGATGATTACCTGTTCTGTTAATTCCCTCTGGGGCACCTGGCATTGGTCACTGTCAGAAGACAGGATCCTGGGCTAGATGGACTTTTGGTCTGACCCAGTATGGCTGTTCTTGTGTTCTTATGTTCACGGGGAGAAGATTTCTGATAGTAGAGGCCTCTTTAATCTAACAATTGAAGGCAGAAAAAGAGCCATTGGCTGTAAGTTGATGCTAGATAAATTCAGGCTAGAGTTAAGGGTCAAATTTTTAACAATAAGGATAGTTAACCTTTGAATCATAGAATCATAGACTTTAAGGTCAGAAGGGACCATTATGATCATCTAGTCTGACCTCCTGCACAACGCAGGCCACAGAATCTCACCCACCCACTCCTGTATCAAACCTGTGTCTGAGCCATTGAAGTCCTCAAATCATGGTTTAAAGACTTCAAGGTGCAGAGAATCTTCCAGCAAGTGACCCGTGCCCCACGCTGCAGAGGAAGGTGAAATCCCCCCAGGGCCTCTGCCAATCTGCCCTGGAGGAAAATTCCTTCCGGACCCCAGATATGGCAATCAGCTAAACCCTGAGCATGTGGGCAAGACTCACCAGCCAGACACCCAGGAAAGAATTCTCTGTAGTAACTCAGATCCCACCCCATCTAACATCCCATCATAAGCCATTGGGCATATTTACCGCTAATAATCAAAGACCAATCTCATTATACCATCCCCTCCATAAGCTTATCAAGCTTAGTCTTGAAGCCAGATGTGTCTTTTGCCCCCACTACTCCCCTTGGAAGGCTGTTCCAGAACTTCACTCCTCTGATGGTTAGAAACCTTCATCTAATTTCAAGTCTAAACTTACTAAGGGTGTGCTTCATTCTTCATCACTTAAAGTCTTTAAATCAAGACTGGATGTCTTTCTAAACGTTATGCTCTGGTGTAACCACAAAATATGAGTTTGATGAAGAAATTACTGGCCAAAACTATTTGGCCTTTGTTATACAGGAAGTCAGACTAGATGAGCATAATAGTTCCTGCATCTATTAATATAATTGCAACTGAAAATGATATCCCATTACTCTAACCATATTGTGCTATTGCATTATATATAACTAGCATTTTCAAATCATAATGGTTTGATAGCATTGTATACAGTAGCTTGTAAATTTCCAGTGACTTATTGTGTTTTGGGTTCTGATCCTTGTATATGTGTCAAATATTACTCATTTTAATGCAGTAGTAGGGCTGCTATTACTCTGAGTTTTCATTCCCTCCCACCCCACTTCCACCCCACTCCCCCACATGATGTCTTCAGATACTGTGGTTTTAACATTTGTCGAGGACCATGACTGCACACCATATTGTGAACTGTCAGTTCCAGTCATTTTGAGAATCACGTACTTTCTCCTCTCTGAAGTGGTGCTGAGATGATTCTTCATTGCTCGTTAGAGGCCTGGAATGCAGCAATTTTCTGCCATATTCCAGTAGCAATCAACACACTGAAATACATTCTTTTGTGATTTCATAAGTGTAAATCCCTGGCAAATCCAATGAAAGCAGGAAGATCAATCACTAGCAGACTTCCTTCTGAGTCAGAATTAAACCAATGCCTTAGCATGTTGTAAGGACCCAGTTCATACCATATTTTGAATGGCACATAATACCAAAGTCCTGAACCAGTTGTGGTCACTAGAGATCTTACGGCACTTTTCACAAGACAAGCATTGCAAGACCTGGTACTCTGACCAAATCCCAACATGGGTGGTTAATTTGCCCTGTTTTAAACTAGGCTTGTTCAATTTTCTGGTCCTACTAGGATGGCTACCACACTCCACCCCAGAAATGGCTGTAATCCAGTAATCACAGAAATGTAGGCTTGGAAGGGACCTCAAGAGATCATCTAGTCCCACTCCCCATGCTGAGGCAGGACCATGCTGAGGCAGGCAATGGTCTAGTCCTAA
Source organism: Terrapene triunguis (assembly GCF_002925995.2). Taxonomy (NCBI): domain Eukaryota; kingdom Metazoa; phylum Chordata; order Testudines; family Emydidae; genus Terrapene; species Terrapene triunguis. The sequence goes on along the minus strand of NW_020664563.1, from coordinate 4,727,475 downwards.
TGGGACTAGACCATTCCTGACAGGTCTTTGTCTAACTTGTTCTTAAAATCCTCCAATAATGGGGATGCCACAATCTCCCCTGGTAACTGATTCCAATACTTAACTATCTTCATAGTTAGAATTTTTTTTCCTAATGTCCAACTTAATTCTCACTTGATGTAGATTAAGTCAATTTCTTTTTGTCCTACTTTCAGTGGCCTGGAGAATAAGTGATCGCCTTTATAACAATTTGTCTTTATAACAGTTTTTAGCATATTTGAAGACTATCAGCTTCCCCCTCAGTCATCTTTTCTCAAGACTAAACATTCACAGTTTTTTAATCTTTCCTCATAAGTCAGGTTCTCTAAATCTCTTATTGTATTTGTTGCTCTCTTCAGCTTGTTCACATCTGTCTTAAAATGTGGTACCTAAAATTGGACACAGTACTCTAGCTGAGGCCTCACTAGTGTTGAGGACAGTGGGACAATCACCTACTGTGTCTTGCATACAACATTCCTATTAGTATACCCCAGAACATTAGCCTTTGTCTCAACTACATCACGTTGTTGACTCATATTCAGTTTGTGATCTACTATAACCCCCAGATCCTTCTCTGCAAGTACTATCGCCTAGCCGGTTATTCCCCATTTTGTATTTGCAGATGATTTTTTTTTCCTTCCTAAGTGTAGCACTTTGCATTTGTCTTTACTGAATTTCATCTTATTGATTTTGGATCAATTCTCCAAATTATCAAGGCCATTTTGAATTCTAATCCTGTCTTCCAAAGTGCGTGCAACCTGTCCTAGATTGGTGTCCACTACAAATTTTATAAGGATACTCTCCACTCCATTATCCAAACAATTAATGGAAATGTTGACTAATACAGGACGCTGTTGGATCCCACTCTATGTCCTCCGAGTTGGACAGCGAATCATTTTAACCAGCTGTGCGTCCATCATATAGTAATTTCATCTAGACCACATGGAGTTCATCCTTATTCTGCTGCTCTCTCTCCCTCTTTTCCTTACGGCCATGAAGTCAATAATTTTATGACCATTTTCATATAAATTGCCTTCTGCCTTCAGAGTCAGCACAAGTACTCCTCCCTGTTGATTATAATTAAGGCTATGATTTAGTCATGGGTATTTTTAGTAAAAGTCATGGACAGGTCACAGGCAATAAATAAAAAGTTACATCCTATGACATGTCCATGACTTTTACTAAAAATATCCCTAACTAAATCTTAGGTGCTGGAGAGGGGTGCTCTCACAGCTGCTGCTGCTCCTGTGGGGGTGGGGAGTGTGCTCCAGGGTCCCGCCGCTGCTGCTGCTCCAGGCATCTGAGCAGCGGCCGGTGTGGCTGGCCCCATGGCTTCCTGAGCTGCTCGGGCAGCCCTTGGGTCAGCCACACCAGCCAATGCAGAAATCACGTAGGTCCTGGAAAGTCACGGAATCCGTGACGTCTGTGACCTCCGTGAAAGACTTGCAGCCTTAATTATAATCAAGTCTAAAATGGCTCACCCCCCTGGTTACATCCTCCATTTTCTGAATCAAAAAGGTGTCCCCAACACTTTCCAAGAACTTACTGGACATATTTTGTTTTACCTTATTACTTTTCAAACAGATGTCTGGGTAGTTAAAGTTCCCCATTACTGCCAGGTTCTTGTGTTTTGGATATTTCTGTTGTTCTAGAAACGCGTCCTCCACCACTTCCTCCTGATTTGGTGGTCTAGACTCTAGAGTAAACCCCTACTATGATATCACCCCTGTTTTTCCCCCCTTTTATCTTCACCCTCAGACTTTGAACCAGTCTGCCTCTCACCTCCTTGTGGACCTCAGAACAAGTGTATATAATGTTGATGTATAATGCAACACACCTCCTTTTTTTTCGCTGCCTGTCCTTCCTGAACAAGCTATACCCCTCTATACCAAGATTCAAGTCATGAGATTTATCTTTCAAAGTCTCTGGTGCCAATGAAGTCATAATTTATCTTGTGTACTAATATATCCAGTTCTTCTTGTTTATTCCTCATACTCTTTGGATTTGTGTATAGACATCTAAGATGTTGAGTAGATTCCCTCTTTGTTTTCCCTCTTATGCTCCTGAGGATGGATGGATGAGGACTGAGGTTAATTATCATTACACAGTGACACTATTAAAATATCTACAGTTACTTGCATTTGCAAGTAAGTAATATTACCACAATATATGTGGTGTTCTTTCTACTTAGGTTAGGCACTACCTAGGAAATCCTGCAAACATTACTTTTTTGCAAAGACATTTTAAAGCTTTCAGTGGCAACCACAGTATGTATCTTTTGTAAGGCTCTCAGGAAGTGAGGTTATGATTAAAAAAAATAAAAATATCCCTTGAAGACATTCTCACATGTAAATTTCCCCATGTGTCACATCTTCTGTCTCTCTTTCTCTCTTAGATTGTCAGCTCTTAGGGGCTCTTTTTTATATTATCCAGCACTCACCACACAGTCAGTAGTAAACAGATAATTATTCGGTGTTTTGTAACTGTGTAAACCACGATCAAAGCAGCAGCTAGAGCAATCAATCAATCAATCAATCAATCAATTGATAATAGTAATATTTAAGTAAATCTATTTACGAGAAGGAAGGCCTGGTGGTCAGGGCCGGCTCTAACTTTTTTGCCGCCCCAAGCCAAAAAAAAAAAAGAGCATTGCCCCGCCGAAACAAAAACAACCCCCCCCCAGCACCGCCCCGCCAAACAAAAACAACCCCCCGAGCGCCGCTCCGCCGAAACAAAAACAACCCCCCGAACTCCGCCCCGCCGAAACAAACAAACAAACAAAAACCTGAGCGCCGCCCTGCCACCCGAAGATTGGCCGCCCCTTACAAGGTGCCGCCCCAAGCACATGCTTCGTCGGCTGGTGCCTGGAGCCGGCCCTGCTGGTGGTTACAGCAATCACCTAGGATTTGGGAGACATGTGTTTAAGACCCTGCTCTGCCACAGAATTCTTATGCAACCTTGGGCAAGTCGTATAGTCTTTCTGTGCTTCAGTTCCCCATCTGTTAAATCGGGATAAATAGCATTGCCATGCCTTGCACGGGAGGTTATGAGAGTAAATACATCAGAGATTGTGAGGTGCTTAGATACTGTGGTGATGGAGGCTGTATAGTACCTTTGATATTGTGTGGATTTTCTGGCACCTGAGAATAGGACAACAGTTGGTCATTGTGTGTGGGATTATCCAAATTGTCTCAGTTATTTAGCTCATTGGCTTTCCTTGGCACATGTCCTTCTCCATCACTTAGAGGAGGTTGAGAACCTCACTCTGTGTCTGTATCCAAACATCATAGCTTGGGCCTATGCCTATAAAGGGTAGGAAGTGGAATCCTGAATTGGGATAGCTCTGAAAAATGGAAATGTTGGGGTCAGATTTGTATTCTGTGTCTCTGGTCTGTCCATATAAAATGATCAATAGCCTATTACTGAAAATCTGTGGGTGAGGCAGGGGTTGTCATTGGAGGGGCTCATCTTTGTATCTGTGCTTTTAGAGACCACGCTGAGCATTACTTTATTATTATTTGTATTCTCTTAGAGTCCTGCCCCAGGGCCCCATTTTGCTAGGTGCTGTACATATACAGGACAAAAACATTCAAGGCTCGGAGCATTCAGCTTAACATATCTTTGGGGCTTCTATTTCCTTTTTCACTAGCAAGTCCTAATTATCTGATTACTCTCAAACTATTGTTTCCTTTGTGTATTAACTACACATCCTGTCCGCACGTATAGGCAGTTCAGTCTTTGTCGTTGTTTGTGCCTCTTTTGGCTTTGATAGTTGTAAAACTCTGTATGGAATCTGTCACTATCCTTTAACCAAATGTAAAACAGATAACAGGCGATATTTGGTTAGTGTTACTTTCCCTGGGCCAGACCATGACAATGGAGGGAAAAAGGATGTTTGACCTACGTCATGGTAATTTTTCCTCTTAATTGAGCAGCTCATTTACAGAATATTCTTTCTGATGTGTGGCTGTGTAAATTCCCCATTCTGTGCCCCTGGTGACAGCACTCGCGCACTCCAGCAGCAGCCAAGAGACCAAGAGCTGCATGCACGAGAGGAATTCCTCTGGGTCCAGGATGAGATACGGTGAAATTCCCACTGCAGCCAAGCCACCGCCAGTGTAAAGAATATCCTCGTTCTGTCGGCGTCATGGGGAAGCAAAACTCTTTTCTGGCATCACCCGAATTTGTCAGTGTTTTCCATGGGGGAAAATACTGGGGTTGAGGGAAATCACAAGAGCTTCCAGCTGTGATGAAGCCAGAAGCAACTTGGCTGAACTGGTGGCAGTGCTTCACTTCAGAGGGCTTGGTTGTGCAGTTTGGCTCAGTCACATTTTGCTATGGCCCATTTTTTGCACATGATCCCTAGAGCCCACGTCCTCAAAGGTATTTAGCCGCCTAGCTCCCATTGCTTTCAATAGAAGTTAGGTGCCGAAATACCTTTGAGGATCTGCACCTGCATCATATCCAGCTCTAGCGTAAGCAGGTGCAAATCCCATTGACTACAATAGATACCCTAGCACTTTCTCCAGGGCCAATTGGCCTAAGATTGCTCAGTACACTCTTATGTGACAGGTGCCCACTGTAGGTCATCAGTAGGGATTAAATGCAGGACCTCTCCATTTAAAAAGCAAGACTCTACCGCATAAGCTAAAGGACTACAGCCCCTAGGTGGGAGAGGAAGCAAGCTAATTAATATCTTATGGGGAGCACTCACACTGAGTAGTACTTTCCCACCCAACAAGAGAGCACAAAGACCCAGACTGTGGCAATGGGGGTTACACTTACACTTACCTTCTCGCATGCAGTCTTCCGGGACACTTAGGTTTTGTGTGTTACAGGATCATTAATTTCAAGTTTAGAGCTGGGCAAAACCTTTTCAGACAATAGTTTATTCACCAAAAAATGTGGCTTCAGTTGACCTGAAATGATTTGTGATGAATTTTTAGAATAGCTTTGATTGAATCTGACAATTGAAGTCCCCTTTCCACCTCAGGCAGAGTGGGGAACTGAACCCTGGTCTCCCACATCCCAGCTGATTAAATGTTACAAAGAGAATCCCACTGCCTCCACCACTTCCTCCTCTGCTGGGTGTTCTATGACTGTAGTCTCCTTTGCTCTTGTTAAAACGTCCAAAAATGAAACAAAAAAAAAGTGTGTCACTTCAGTCAACCCGACTTGTAATATTTTCATACTTTTCAATTTACCAAAAATGTATGAAAAAAATTGGTTTGGGGAAGGCAGGGGGCTGGACTCGATGACCTTTCAAGGTCCCTTCCAGTTCTAGGAGATAGGATATCTCCATATATTATTATTAATTATTATTATTATAACACTTTTTAATTTTTTTTTCAAAATTGCCAGCAAATCAAAAAAATCCACTCTTCTCCCAGCTCTTATCAAGTCAAACTTACCATGTGAGCAAATGGCCATGTATGTTATCTGTATTGTGATGAGCTTGTAATAGGGTCACGGGACTGGGAACCAAGAGATCTAGGTTCTATTCCTTGCTGTTCTGCTGACTTGCTGCTTGATTGTGGGTCAGTCATTTCACTTCTCTATGCCTCAGTTTCCCCATCAGTAAAATGGGGGTGGTGATGGTGTGTGAGGTTTAGCTCAGTGAAGTTCATAAAGCCCTTTGAGTTCCTTGGATGGAAGGCGCTGGAGAAGGACAAAGTATTTTATTATGAAAGCTCAATAGGTAAATTATCAGCTAGCTTCCAAGAAGAGGTAGATGAAGAATCCTTCTGTGCGTATGATCATAGCAAATGTCTCTGAACCAAACTGTACACCTATCCAGTGACTGGGTCCAAGGGTGGAGAGAGTCCCAGGAGCTTCTTCACCCTTTCAGTCCCTGCTTGGGACCAGCCAGAATGCAATGACCTTGCAGGGTTTGCACTGCTACTGGTGCAGACTTCTGAAAACACAGGAACATGGGAAATGCCTGAGCAGATCTGTACTCCATCTAGTCTAGTGTACTGACCCCATCAATAGCCAGCACCAGCTGTTTCAGAAGAAAGTGCAAGAAATCCAGCAGGCGGCAGCTATGGACTAACCTGCCACCAGGGGAAATTTCTTCCTAACTCCCATTAGTGTGTGGTTGGTTTATGCCCTGGAGTGGCAGAGTTTAGATCCCTTCCAAACTTTATTTTTAAATCTTTAGTATAACAACACTGGATAATCTCATTCTGCATATACAAATCCAACCCTTTTTTGAATCCCACCAACATCTTTGCCTCAATGATATCATGTGGCAATGAGTTCCACAGGATAACTGTGCATTGTGTGAAAAAGAAGTGGAGGGGGTAAGGGGTGGGACCATGGCATCCAGCACGGGCCTGTGACTAATGCCACAATTTGGCCATACATCTCTCTCCTTTTTGAAGAGTGGTTACTAGTAGGGTTAACATATTCTCCTTGCATTCCTCCTAGTGCACTTGGTAAAACAAAACAAAGTAACTGAAATGAAATAAGAATTAATATTTGGTGTTATGGTTTCCTCTCAAAGCAAGACCTCAACTGCTGCTTCAGTATTGCACCCAGTGGGATCTATGGAGGAACCAGGATTTACCTGAATCTTTTAAAAATATCTGAAATATTTAGAATCAAAATAAATGAGTGGAGGAAAATGAGAGAAATTTGAGGGAGTGAATGATTCAAAACCAAAAGGGCTTTCCTACCCTTATTGCACAGGAAGGGCTGCCCTGATTCTTTGCTGTTTCAGCCATGGCATAGTCATTTACACCTGTCAAAGTGTGTATAGGATGGTACCCAACTAGAATTATCCACTTATCCACAGTAGCACTAGCCACTAGAGCTAGTTGGGAATGTTTCCACCAAACATTTTTTGGTTGGAAAATGCTGATCTGTAAAAACCAAAATTTTTACCCAGGATCAAGTCCAGCTCTGCTTGGTTCATAGGAGGTATTTGAACTAACCACTGGGTATTGGCTAGCCTGAGAGGTCTCTTATTCTCACTCATTTTCATGATAAAATTTGAAAGGTCTTGGTTACATCCCAATATGGAGTGGAAAACACATGTGCAATCTTGAAAATTTTCATGGGACAGGAAAATTATTCCCCCCGCCCACTTTGCACTCTTTACATATGTGTAAATGACTACAGAAGGTGCTAGGTAGTTCAGCCCCTGTAGTAAAATGTTCAAAAGCATGTAAGTGATTGACAAGCCTAAGGCCATGTCTACACTAGCACTTATGTCAGGAAAACTTTTGTCGCTCATGAAAAAAATGCGGCCCCACCCCCGCCGCACAACATAACCACTGGTGTGCACAGCGCTATGTCGATGGAAGACGCTCTCCTACCGACAAAGCTCATTGAGCTGGTTTTATTGATGGGAGAGCTCTCTCTTGTCAGCATAATGCGGCAATACAAGTGATCTGACAGTGGCACAGCTGTATTGGCACAGCTGTATCGGCACAGCTGTGCCGCTGTAAGTTTGCAGGTGTAGCCATGGCCTAAGTCCCACTGAAGGTGGTTAGAGCCAGGAACTGGGAATCGGGGCGCCTGGGTTCTATTTCTAGCACTACCACTGGCTTGCTGGGTGATGTCTCTTAGCTTCATTTTGCCCATCTGTAAAGCAGGTAAAATAATATTTATCTCCCTCAAAACTCCTAGTCTTATCACTATTATCTGTAAGGCATTTGAGAGGAAAGGTGCTGGTGAAAGGCAAAGCAGTAGCGTTATGTGCAGCGGTATGTTGCAATTGTTCATTGTGTATGTGGGACCCATAGGTTGCAGTGTCACCCTGCAAGCTGCCCCAATGTGCATTCTGAAACCTCTTGTGCAGTTAGGTCACAGGGAAGTTCCCTGGGGCTTGCCACACACTGTGTGGTACAGTCCAGTTTGCTGTGGATCCCAATCTAGCATGTGTAACAGGAAACTTCCCCAGCAAGCTCTGCACTGGGTATCACAAAGACGTCACAAGCTGCAGCTTTTCAGCCTTTCTCCTTCAAGTAAGTCAAAGAAACACACGAAGTGAGAAGCAGCAGCATTACTCAAAATAGGAGATGATGGCTTACTGCAGGCAGTTTGCAAAGCATCAGTCAGGAAATCAGGGCCCTCTTCCCCTGCGTCCCCTTTGCACATTTATGTTATGGTACATATTTCTGCATGTTTTCTATGTGCATTGCTTTCTATACAACAGGTGTGTCTGAAATACACTCCAGTACTTTTACAACTGGAAATTAGTATCTTGCCACATATATCAGATATAAGGTCAAATTCCTTTGCTGGTATAAATCAGGGTAATTCCTTTGATTTCACTGGAGCTACGCTGACTTACACCAGCCGAGGATCTGGCCCATAATGTGAAAATATTTTGCTTTGCAAATAACAAATGCCTGGAGCTTGCAGGTAGTATTTGAGCAGAGGGTGCTTTTGTGATGTCAGCAGTCAGGTCACTCTTGTTCTGCAGACTTGGTATTTCCGCTCAGAGAGTTGTTAATATAATGCTGTCCAAACATAAGAGCAGATTCAGCTTGACCATGACTTGGAAAAAGGGGAAGCAGAAGTGGACAAAGGAGAAGAGGGGGGAAAACAGGCAAAGAGAAGTAGAGGAAGAGAAGAGAGAGAGTTTTTAATTCCTCTGTGCATGCTTTTACCTTCCTGCACTTCCACAGACCAGTTTGCTATAATTCAGTTTCATGGTTTGCTTTCCCTTCATTATGAATGTTAGCTACCAATGAATAGTGAGGAGATTGAGACTGGGAGGGATGAAAAGGGTAGCAGGGTAACATTGGTGTTTTGCTACGTACATTGTGTTGTCACCCCAACTGTTATTCACCCCCTCACCAGAAGCATTGGCCTTTCTGGGTGATTGATGTACCTCAGGCAGGGAGAGATTACTGTCAAGCCTGATGAGGGTGGTGAGAGGGCTCTAGTCTCTCAAAATATTGCATTATGGGGTGGGATATGTAGATTCATAGAATCCCAGGCCAAAAGGGACCATTGTGATCATACGGCCTGACCTCCTGTATAACACAGGCCATAGAACTTCCCCAGAATAATTCCTAGAGCGGAGGTGTTAGAAAAACATCCAGTCTTGATTTAAAAATGGTCAGCGATGGAGAATCCACCATGACCCTTGGGAAATTGTCCCAGTGGGTAATTTCTCTCATCATTAAAAATGTACACCCTATTTCCAATTTGAATTGGATCGTGTTAGACCTTTCTCTGCCAGATTGAAGAGCGCATTATTGAATATTTGTTCCCCATGTAGGTATTTAGAGACTGTGATCAAGTCACCCCTTAACCATCTCTTTGTTAAGATAGATAAATTGAGCTCTTTTCGTCTGTCACTATAAGGCATGTATGCTAATCCTTCATTCTCGTGGCTCTTCTCGGAACCCTCTCCAATTTATCAACATCCTTCTTGAATTGTGGACCCTAGCCCTGGACACAGCATTTCAGCAGCAGTTGCACCAGTGCCAAACACAGAGGTAAAATAACCTCTCTGCTCCTACTCGAGATTCCCCTGTTTATGCATCCAGGCTCACACTAGCTCTTTTGGCCACAGCATTGCACTGGGAGCTGATGTTCTCATATCAGCTGATCCATTATCTTGCATGGGATTGATGTCAGGCTGGCAGATTTATGCCTAAGTTATCCCATGTATCCTTTTTAAAAATTGGCACAACATTAGCTTTCTTCCAGTCTTCTGGAACCTCCCCAGTGCTCCAAGACTTACTGAAAATCAACATAGTAGTATCCATCTAACACTGCATGATACATCTTTGTATTTAGGGACCTGGCAGTCTCATTGGTTTCAGAATAAGACCTAGCTCTGGCTTTGGAAAGTGTTTTTATCATTGGACCATGCTTGTATCACTGTTAATGTTGATAACTCCCAGTAGGGCCGATAACTCTGTTTCCTAGAAACCAGGGATGGCAGATTCAGGAGGTTTCCTCCAGTTTATTGACAGCCTCTATTATTATCCTGCATTATTTCTATTACAGTAGTGCCCAAAGTCCAAATTAGGATCTGGGACCCCATTATCTATTAGTCTGTTTTATCTGTGCTCAGCACAGTACAGAGATACACTGGTTGGTCTGAAGAGCTTACACTCACTTCCAGCGTTCTTCCCTGTAATGGTCCGGTGCGGGGGGCCGGGCCCTCTCAGGGGCCGTCGGGAGCCAGGCCGCTTCACT
>NW_020664563.1:4672166-4717283 GCF_002925995.2 Terrapene triunguis | reverse complement strand
CCGTCCACCTCCGGATACCTGGCTCTGGGGAGGCTTGGTCCGTCCACCTCCGGATACCTGGCTCGGGGCAGGCGCGGTCTAGCAGGAGCCCGAGCAGGAGCGTCTGGCTTCTCCGGCCGCTGGGCTCCAACTGAGTGCTGGGGCTTGGCTTTTATACTTCCTGTCCCGCCCCTTGACTTCCGGGGGGCGGGAACAGGTGCCGGTGGCTCCGCCCACTTCCGGGGGGCGGGAACAGGTGCCGGCGGCTCCGCCCACTGGGGTGCCTGTTCTGGCTCTTCCCTCTCAGGGGCCGTCGGGAGCCAGGCCGCTTCACTACATTCCCCCATAACATTGATCTGTTCAGTGTCATCAGTGGTAGAAGCCCCACTTATTTAAAAGCAAGTCTGGAGGAAGGACTAGGAAATAATCTGTAGGGAATGGCGATGAGCACAAGCTGGCAAATTTGGATCTAGATTTTAACACTGCACAGTGTCGCGATGCTGGGATGCTACCCTGGAGGAGGCATAGACCAGGTGGCTGTAGACGTCTTTTCTTTCTCTGGTTTCCATGATTCTAAGATAACAGAAAGGATGTTGGTTGGGTATTACATCAAGGGGCAGATCCTCAGCTGGGGTAAACTGTCATAGCTCCATGGACTTTGATGGAGCTATCATAATTTATACCAGTTGAGGATTTGGCCCCAAGTTCCTTCCTCTCTGATTCACATATACACCATTCCCAAACTTCCCCACCTACAGCCAGCTTAAAAACTTGTAACTTGCTGTTTTCTATTTTTTCCCTAGTGTTCTTTCCCCATGACTTTCCCCTAGTAATGGGAATTATGTTCAGTTGATCAGGGGGCTGAGTCACTGCATGGAAAAAAGCTGGGATAGAATCATAGAATATCAGGGTTGGAAGGGACCTCAGGAGGTCATCTAGTCCAACCCCCTGCTCAAAGCAGGACCAATTCCCAACTAAATCATCCCAGCCAGGGCTTTGTCAAGCCAGGCCTTAAAAACCTCCAAGGAAGGAGACTCCACCACCTCCCTAGGTAATGCATTCCAGTGCTTCACCACCCTCCTAGTGAAATAGTGTTTCCTCATATCCAACCTAGACCTCCCCCACTGCAACTTGAGACCATTGCTCCTTGTTCTGTCATCTGCCACCATTGAGAACAGCCGAGTTCCATCCTCTTTGGAACCCCCCTTCAGGTAGTTGAAGGCTGCTATCAAATCCCTCCTCATTCTTCTCTTCTGGAGACTAAACAATCCCAGTTCCCTCAGCCTCTCCTCATAAGTCATGCGCTCCAGACCCCTAATCATTTTTGTTGCCCTCCGCTGGACTTTTTCCAATTTTTCCACATCCTTCTTGTAGTGTGGGGCCCAAAACTGGACACAGTACTCCAGATGAGGCCTCACCAATGTCGAATAAAGGGGAACGATCACGTCCCTCGATCTGTTGGCAATGCCCCTACTTATACAGCCCAAAATGCCGTTAGCCTTCTTGGCAACAAGAGCACACTGTTGACTCATATCCAGCTTCTCGTCCACTGTGACCCCTAGGTCCTTTTCTGCAGAACTGTTACCTAGCCACTCGGTCCCTAGTCTGTAGCAGTGCATAGGATTCTTCCGTCCTAAGTGCAGGACTCTGCACTTGTCCTTGTTGAACCTCATCAGGTTTCTTTTGGCCCAATCCTCTAATTTGTCTAGGTCCCTCTGTATCCGATCCCTACCCTCTAGTGTATCTACCACGCCTCCTAGTTTAGTGTCATCGGCAAACTTGCTGAGAGTGCAGTCCACACCATCCTCCAGATCATTAATAAAGATATTAAACAAAACCGGCCCCAGGACCGACCTTTGGGGCACTCCGCTTGAAACTGGCTGCCAACTAGACATGGAGCCATTGATCACTACCCGTTGAGCCCGACGATCTAGCCAGCTTTCTATCCACCTTACAGTCCATTCATCCAGCCCATACTTCTTTAACTTGGCAAGAATACTGTGGGAGACCGTATCAAAAGCTTTGCTAAAGTCAAGGAATAACACATCCACTGCTTTCCCCTTATCCACAGAGCCAGTTATCTCATCATAGAAGGCAATTAGGTTAGTCAGGCACGACTTCCCCTTGGTGAATCCATGCTGACTGTTCCTGATCACTTTCCTCTCCTCTAAGTGTTTCATAATTGATTCCTTGAGGACCTGCTCCATGATTTTTCCAGGGACTGAGGTGAGGCTGACTGGCCTGTAGTTCCCCGGATCCTCCTTCTTCCCTTTTTTAAAGATGGGCACTACATTAGCCTTTTCCCAGTCATCCGGGACCTCCCCCGATCGCCATGAGTTTTCAAAAATAATGGCTAATGGGTCTGCAATCTTATCCGCCAACTCCTTTAGCACCCTCGGATGCAGCGCATCCGGCCCCATGGACTTGTGCACGTCCAGTTTTTCTAAATAGTCCCGAACCACTTCTTTCTCCACAGAGGGCTGGTCACCTTCTCCCCATATTTTGCTGCCCAGTGCAGCAGTCTGGGAGCTGACCTTGTTTGTGAAGACAGAGGCTACATCTACACTACAGGGGGGAGTCGATTTAAGATACGCAAATTCAGCTACGTGAATAGCGTAGCTGAATTCGACGTATCACAGCCGACTTACCCCGTTGTGAGGACGGCGGCAAAATCGACCTCTGCGGCTTTTTGTCGGCGGCGCTTACTACCACCTCCCCTGGTGGAGTTAGAGCGCCGATTCGGGGATCGATTGTCGCGTCCCGACGGGACGCGATAAATCAATCCCCGAGAGGTCGATTTCTACCCGCCGATTCAGGCGGGTAGTATAGACCAGACCAGAGGCAAAAAAATCATTGAGTACATTAGCTTTTTCCACATCCTCGGTCACTAGGTTGCCTCCCTCATTCAGTAAGGGGCCCACACTTTCCTTGACTTTCTTCTTGTTGCTAACATACCTGAAGAAACCCTTCTTGTTACTCTTAACATCTCTTGCTAGCTGCAACTCCAAGTGTGATTTGGCCTTCCTGATTTCACTCCTGCATGCCTGAGCAATATTTTTATACTCCTCCCTGGTCATTTGTCCAATCTTCCACTTCTTGTAAGCTTCTTTTTTGCGTTTAAGATCAGCAAGGATTTCACTGTTTAGCCAAGCTGGTCGCCTGCCATATTTACTATTCTTTCTACACATCGGGATGGTTTGTTCCTGCAACCGCAATAAGGATTCTTTAAAATACAGCCAGCTCTCCTGGACCCCTTTGCCCTTCATATTATTCTCCCGGGGGATCCTGCCCATCTGTTCCCTGAGGGAGTCAAAGTCTGCTTTTCTGAAGTCCAGGGTCCGTATTCTGCTGCTCTCCTTTCTTCCTTGTGTCAGGATCCTGAACTCGACCATCTCATGGTCACTGCCTCCCAGGTTCCCATCCACTTTTGCTTCCCCTACTAATTCTTCCCTGTTTGTGAGCAGCAGGTCAAGAAAAGCTCTGCCCCTAGTTGGTTCCTCCAGCACTTGCACCAGGAAATTGTTCCCTCCACTTTCCAAAAACTTCCTGGATTGTCTGTGCACCGCTGTATTGCTCTCCCAGCAGATATCAGGGTGATTAAAGTCTCCCATGAGAACCAGGGCCTGCGATCTAGCAACTTCTGCTAGTTGCCAGAAGAAAGCCTCGTCCACCTCATCCCCCTGGTCTGGTGGTCTATAGCAGACTCCCACCACGACATCACTCTTGTTGCTCACACTTCTCAACTTTATCCAGAGACACTCAGGTTTTTCTGCAGTTTCATACCGGAGCTCTGAGCAGTCATACTCCTCTCTTACATACAACGCAACTCCCCCACCTTTTCTGCCCTGCCTTTCTTTCCTGAACAGTTTATATCCATCCATGATAGTACTCCAGTCATGTGAGTTATCCCACCAAGTCTCTGTTATTCCAATCGCATCATAGTTCCCTGACTGTGCCAGGACTTCCAGTTCTCCCTGCTTGTTTCCCAGGCTTCTTGCATTTGTGTATAGGCACTTAAGATAACTCATTGATCGTCCCTCTTTCTCAGTATGAGACAGGAGTCCTCCCCTCTTGCGCTCTCCTGACCAAACTCAGTTAGAATGGCGCACATGGATCTGAGAGACTTTCCCTTTGACAATGTCAAATTGTATAGATTTGGGGACTGATTCAGGCACCCTTATGTTGGGCAATACCAGCTCACTCAGGGCTAGGTTATACCATGCCCTGGGCAGGGGGCAATGCAGAGCTACAGCACCCCAAGGGACGTGCTGGGAACACTGCCTTAGGAAAGCAGGAAGATTCTTGGAGCTCTGTACTGCACTGGAGGAAGAGGCTCACTGATATACCCCTTTAAAGTGCAGCATGTCTTCCCCCTCCCAACCAGGTGTTTTGTTAGCTCTGGCCTTTCCTGCCCCCATGGGGTGCCCATGGCCCTTGGTGCTCAGGCTCTGGGATGGAGCTGGGCAATGGGAAATTACAAAGGGAATCCCTGTGTCAAAGGTAAGTTCCATCCGGCGGAGGGGTTGGGGTCTACTGCTGTTTAGACTCTGCAAGACCAAGAACAGTAAGTGGTGTTGAGCTGGTTGACTGAAGGATTGATATCATCCCATTCTGGTTCATCTTAATGGTGTTTAATGCTGTGTAGTGTAGTAACCGGGACATTTCTTTACTCTGATCTAGCAGAGAGAAGGTAGAGAGGTTCTCTCTTATTTTTTGACCTCTGAGTCTGATTCAGTCTTGGATGAACCCACCAATATCAGATGCCCACATGACTCTAAAACTGGTGGGTTTTGCCTTCAAGATTTGGGGTGAAGTTTTTCTGGCTACCAATGCTACCAAATTTCCATGTGCCACTATTAACTTAGGATCAGACTGGTATAAGATGTTTTGTTTTGTATAAGATGTTTGATGTGTTTTGTTATTACAGTATACCAGGAGCAGGGAAGGAAGGCATCCATCATCCTCTCTTTCCCTAGATAACTACTAAGTGGTTGTCCTCACTTACTCTTCCTTGATAGTGAGGGAGTGTTTTACGCAGAACTCCTGGTTATTTAGAGGGACAGTCCCATTGTTTTGAAGAGGAGGTGTTAACTGTATGCTTTGGCATATGGTTGAAATGGTTTCTGAGAGTGAATCCTAACCTCTTCACCACACCATTCCCTCTAAATACACAAATGGAACTTCAGAAAACCAACCAACCAAACAAGAAAAAACCCTCAGCCTGGGAAATTCCCTTTGCTAAACCACCTCCCTCCCTCTCAGGACCTATCCCAATTCTACAAAACAACAAAAGTGGCCACTTGAGAATAACACATTCATTAGTCAAAACTGCCTGTATTTTTCAAAACTACTTTTGATGAGCAAATCCTTTTTCTTAAACTCAGTCCCAAAGCTATGGAAAAAAATACCCACTTGACATTGTTGTTCTGCCAGGTAACATACAGAAGAGGAGATCTCTTTAATGAAGACAATAAAATTATGGTGCCAGGTCCAGTTCACCTAACTTATGCAATAAATTCATACAGCTATCAAATCCCTCCTTAGAACCTAGTTCTGCTGGGATGGCTACAAGTCACTCCCATCTAGCATTGGTTGGGCACATGGTGAGCTGCCACTTATGCTTTTCTGCTACCCTCTCCTCTGCTACCTCCTCCTTGCACTCATCCTGCTCCATTCGCCTGTTTGATACAACTGCTGCATCCTCCCTGTTGTTCATGTTGTGAGGTCTCTGGGGCAAAGACTGTGGGTGGGATTCACAAAGGTATTTAGGGACTAACTCTGGGAATTAGGCGCCAAAACATCACACCTAAAGACAAGAGAATGGAATTGACAAAAGTTCTTGTCATCTGTTTGTTACTTTGTTACAGTGCCTAGCACAATGGGACATTGATCCTTCCATGGGGGTTTTAGGTACTTCTTAATATAAATAGATAATAATGGTCATGCAAGTATTTCCATTGGGTCAATACACTGCATGGCTGTGGCAGGACTGGTTAGCCACTTGCAGCACAAGCCCATCTAAAACCCTAGGTATGGGCTTGGGGTGGTTTGCTCATTCCACTGCCCATGTCGTGTATTGATCAAATGGAAATACTCACATGACCATTATTATTAATTATTTATATCAGAGAAGCACCTAAAATTTCTTACTTTTAGTGAGCTAGGTCTACATCTCCAGCTCCAGTGTAGACATACCCTGTGGTAGAGTCTCCTAATGGAAGTTGGCAAAGCCCCCTCAGTTAAGTGATTTAAAAGTGGAGCTGGAGACAGCACTTGAGAACATACTGAAGGGAACGTTCCTGCATTAGCAGGAAGATGTTCTAGACACCTCTGTCCATCTGGGTGTTTATACTGTTATCACCACTGTAGTGACTGGTGAAGGAGGAATGGATTTTCAACAGGCAGCTAGGAACCAACTTCTAGTCAAAGTCAATTGGAGTCAGGTGCCTAATTCACATTTCTGTCTTTGGAAATCTGACCCTGGGCACCTTTCAAAAAAAACCCAACAACCATCCAGAAGCAGAGAGTTCTTCGTATACTGTCTCTCTTCCCCTCATATCCCCTCATATCTTCAATGGCAGAGAGGGTTGCGCATCTGTTTGGGATTTTTGTTGCTTTTGCTTTATTGCTGAAGAGAAGCTAAGGTGGAAAGGAATGAGTCTGGCCCTTTGGGAATGAGATACAAAGTTGTTTTGATCACCAATTGCATGATTTCCATCACCAATTTCTAGGAAAAGATGGTGGCACAGTGAGTGAGACCAGCATTGTGCAGATGACAACGGGAACCTCTTTGTATTAGTATTGTTAGTCAGCTTAGGCATCTAGGGAAGTGCTGAAAACCACATTCCTTGAATTAGTTAGAACTAGGTCAACAAAACACTATGATTCCACAACTGCATAACCTTGGAGGAGCGAACAGGACAGGTGAGGATTTGGTTATGTTCAGCACTTAGACTGGTAGTTATGAAGCTGTTTTGGATGGTTTATACAGTTCCTCAGGGTGTACTGGCCAAATGGAAGTAGTCGAATGATCTTTATTGTCTATTATTTACATTAGTGAAGCACTAAAAATCCCAAACAAGGATCAAAGCCAGACTTTGCCAGGCACTGTAACAAGTAACAAACAGGTGCCAAAGACGATGGGGAAATTCACAAAATGACTTAGGTGTGATGTTTTGGTGCCTAACTCCCAGAATTAGGTACCTAAATACCTTTGTGGGGGGGATTCACAGGCCCTGTCCCAGAGACCTCACTGGAACAATTTCCCAAGGGGCGGGTAGATTCTCTGTCACTGAACATTTTAAAATCAAGATTAGATTTTTTTCCCTAAAAGATCTGCTCTAGAAATTCTTGTGGGAAGTTCTAGGACCTGCTTTATACAGGAGTCAGACTAGATGATCACAATGGTCCCTGCTAGCCCAGAGTGCAAGGAGGAGGTAACAAAAGAGTTTAGCAGAAAAGTAGAAGTCAAAGCTCCCCATGTGCCTAACCAATGCCAGATGGGAGTGACTTGTAGGCATCCCAGCAGAGAGAGGTTTTAAGGAGGGATTTAAGAGCTTTATGAATTTTATGCATAAGTAAGGTGCACCAGATCTGGCCCTATTTGTCTTCATTAAAGAGATCCCCTCTTCTGTATGTCACCTGGCAGAACAACAACATCAAGTGGGTATTTTCCCCCACAGCTTTGAGACTGATTTCAAGAAAAAGGATTTGCTCATCAAAAGTAGTTTTGAAAATCACAGACAGTTTTGAGTAATAAACATGTTACTCTCAGGTGGCCAGTTTTGTTGTTTCGTGGAATTGGAACATGTCCTGAGAGGGAGGGAGGAGGTTTTGCAAAGGGAATTTCCAAGGCTAAGTGGTTTTCTTTTCTCTCCCCTGAACATCCATTTGAGTATCAAGAGGATCTAAAGCTGTGGTGAGGAGGTTAGACTCCCTCTCCAAAACTCAGAAACCACCTCAACCATATGCAATTAATACCTCTTCAAAATAATAGGACTGTCCCTTTTAGTAACCTGGAGTTCAGCTTAAAGCAAACTTCCACTCTTAAGGAAGAATAAGTGAGATTGACCCTTTGGTGTTTGATTAAGGAAAGAGGATGATGGGATGCATTCCTCCCTTGCTCCTGAAATACTGCAACAACAAAACACCCTCATAAAAGTGTAGCCGTGACTGCACAGGCAGCAGGACTGGCTAGGTGCCCTGAGTACAATCTGCCCTGAGTACAATCCTGTGTAAAGGCCTAGGTATGTACCCAGGGCAGTTATCCCAGCACCACTTGTGCTGCCACAGCTCCACAGCTCCATTTCTATGTTTAGCATGCTTGCTGTAGCAGAGCTAGTACAGGTATATCTATCCAAGGGGAAAATTACACCTCCTGCTCCAGTGTAAACATACCTACAATCTCCCAGATCTCCCTACTAGGAAATACTTTTTGATATCCAGCAGGTATTTCCCTTTGCCCAGCTTCATCCCATTATTCCTAGCCATTCCCCTCAGATGGTTACTCCCTCCTTGATGCTGATATTATTATGAAAGGGCATTGGGAGGCTGGTGGAAGATGACAGGCAAACCTGATGCACAATGGTGATCCCAAAGCCACTTAATAGTAGTGGGAAATGATTATACTGTGTCTGAGTTGGAACAAGGGAGGCCAAGCTATTCTGTTTGCCCTCAGGACTTTCCACTGGGCTAGAGTATCAAAGTGACTTACAGTTGGGTTGGCACCAATCACAAGTATGCCAGTGTTTTCAGCCTCTTCTGAGCCCATTGCTTTTTTCTGGTCCCCCTTCAGGAGGTTTTCTGGTCACTGATGTTATGGCTAACACCGTCCACAGTGATTTGTGAAACATGCCTGCACTTATTGGGTGGTCATGTGACTGAGTGCACCTGTGAGGAGAGTTCCACAGTTACTTCAAAGCTACGGAAGCATGGATGAGTCATACCCAGGCTAACAATGCTTGCATTCACCATCAGATAATTACTACAGCACCATGTCCTGCTTGTTACCAGGAATGATATCAGTTCTTTCTGTCTGTCTGTATCCTGGGTTGTTAACCACTTCACTGCTGAGCCTCTGCTTCAGTGTCCGTGCTATCTCTATTTAACTGAATGATGTCTCACTGGAATTTTTTTTTTTTTTTTAATAGAGATATACCTATCTCATAGAGCTGGAAGGGACCCTGAAAGGTCATCGAGTCCAGCCCCCTGCCTTTACTAGCAGGACCAAGTACTGATTTTTGCCCCAGATCCCTAAGTGGCCCCCTCAAGGATTGAACTCACAACCCTGGGTTTAGCAGGCCAATACGCAAACCACTGAGCTATCCCTCCCCCACTAGGAAAGTGCCTGGTAGATGATGAGGCTTCACGGTATGAGTTTCATCTGACATACCTGCTTTTTAGGTGACAAATCTGAGGATAGATAATACAAAAAAAATATCATAGTGCCACTTAATAAATCCATGGTATGCCCACACCTTGAATCCTGGGTGCAGTTCTGATCACCCCATCTCAAAAATATATATTGGCATTGGAAAAGGTACAGAGAAGAGCAAAAAAAATGATTAAGGGTATGGAACAGTTCCATATGGGGAGAGATTAAAAAGACTGGGATGGTTCAGCTTAGTCATCTCTTTTCCAAGGGGAGATATGATAGAGGTCTACAAAATCATGCATGGTGTGGAAAAAGTGAATAGGGAGGTGTTATTTACCTCTTCATATAACACAAGAACTAGGGGTCACCAAATGAAATTAATAGGCAACAAGTTTAAAATAAAAGGAAGTATTTCTTCACACAACACACAGTCAATCTCTGGCATTTGTTGTCATGGGATAATTTTGAAGGCCAAAAAGATAACTGGGTTCAAAAAAGAATTAGTTCAGTTCATGAAGGAGAGGACCATCAATGGCTATGAACCAAGATGGGCTGGGGATGCAACCCCAGGATCCAGATGCTCTTAAATCTCCAACTGCCAGAAGCTGGGACTGGATGAGAGGGGACAGATCACTCAACAGTTGCATGTTCTGTTCATTGCCTCTGAAGCATCTGGCACTAGCCACTGTCAGAGACAGGATATTGGGCTAGATGGACCATTGACCATATTGGGTCAGACCATTCTTATGTACATGGCGTACTGCTGGAGATACACAAAGTGTGTCAGACAAATGTATATATAGGGCAGCCCTGTAGGTGTGTTTTGCACACTTTGCATGGAAACGGAGGATAAATATGAATTAAGATGCACTTAGGCACTCACTTTTGAAAATGTTTGGCCTTAATGAGAAGCTGGTGGTGTGGTGGAGTCAAAGGGTGATAACGGTGTCTGCTCACAGAAAGGAAAGGTGGTTTGCACGCATATTACACAAAGTTATGAGGATAGCGCCTTAGTAAGTAACCATAATGCTCAACAAACTGAGTACAAATTATAAAACCATCACAACACATAAGATAAGACACAGATTCAACCTTGCTCTTAAAATCAAATTACGCTTTTAACAACAGTCCAAAAAACAATAAAACTGAAATTACAAAAGTTATGAATAAGTAAATCCATTTAGGATAAAAGTGCCACAAAAGTCATAGATACCCAGCCCAGAAGGGACCATTGTGATTATCTAGTCTGACCTCCTGGATAACACAGGCCAGAGAACTTCCCCAAAATAATTCCTACTGCAGATCTTTTAGGAAAACATCCAAACCTGATTAAAAAATTGGCAGTTATAGAAAATCCACCACGACCCTCAGTAAATTGTTCCAGTGGTTAGCTACCCTCACTGTTAAAAAAAAATTTACACCTTATTTCCAGTCTGAATATGTCTAGCTTCAACTTCCAGTCACTGGATTGTGTTACACCTTTGTCTGCTAGATTGACAAGTCCATTATCAAATTTGTTCCCCATATAGGTACTTATAGATTGTAATTAAGTCACTTCTTAAGCTAAATACATTGAGCTCCTTGAGTCTATCACTATAAGGCAGGTTTTCTAACCCTTTAATAATTCTTGTGGCTCTTCTCTGAACCCTTTCCAATTTATCAACATCCTTCTTGAATTGTGGACACTAGAACTGGACATAGTATTGCGATCATCCCAATGCCAAATACAGATGTAATAGAACCTCTCTATTCCTACTTGAGAGTCCCCTGTTTATGCATCCAAGGATCGCTTTTGCCCACAGCATCACAGTGGGAGCTCATGTTCAGCTGATTATCCACCACACCCACCAAATCTTTTTCAGAGTCACTGCTTCCCAGGATAGAGTCCCCCATCCTGAAGAATGGCCTACATGCTTTGTTCCTAGGAGTATATATTTACATTTAGCTGTATTAAAATGCATATTGTTTGCTTGCACGCAACATACCAGGCGATTCAGATGACTCTGTATCAGTGACTTGTCCACTTCATTATTTACCACTCCCCAAATTTGTGTGTCATCTGCAAACTTTATCAGTGATGGTTTTATGTTTGCTTCCAGGTCATTGATAAAAATGTTAAATAGCGTAGGGCCAAGAACTGATCCCGGCTAGAAACATTGTCTGGGAGTGTAATGTAGTAAAATCTCATTCCGTGGGGAAGGTAGTGATGATGGAAAAGTGAGGGCAGTGTCATTTGATTAATAAAATTCTACAGAATCATAATTTCCATGATGTCACCCTCTGCAAGTGGCAGGGGGGATTCACTGCCCTCCCAGCTCCAGGTCCTTCGGTTGGTGGAAATTTTGATCATACGGTGTAGTCAGAAATGGGTCAAGTTGGGTATCATTAGTGTCAGCCTCCTCATGGAAACCATGAAAGAACTTCCCTGAACAATGAGAGGCAGCAGCTTCATTACATCACACAACGATGACATTCTTTGAGTAATTCTTTGCATGCTGGAGCATTTTTCCTGCAAGGTATGCAGATATCTCATCCTTCATGCAAGTATGAATTAGTAGCTTCTCCACTGTGACAATGGAAATGTTCACGGAGTCAATTATTTTGTATTGGACAGGTGCAATATCATATGTGTCAGACACGAGGTGGACTTCATCATAGGTCCAATATTTTCTCTGTAGCCTCAATAAGTGTTCAGGCAAATCTCAGCAGGCATTAACAATTTCTAGTTTGTCGAGAGCTTTTACCTCAGCCATACTATCTCTGATTGCTATGCTGAAAGGCCTCTGCTGGTGTAAGATACTGGTCACATTGTCAGTAGGTGCTGGTTTAGGAAGACCATGCAAGATGTGCATTAGTTTGCTTTTTGTGTGGCACATATGCATTGTTCCATCACATTCAAACATCAATCACGGGACCACGGAGAACTTGTACTTTCCCAAAGTCTTACAAAGTTCAACAATACACTGAGATCTGGACACGACCAGGAGATAAGCAAACAATGACCTGTCTGCATTTAGCGCTGGAATAGTATCTGCCATCCTCCTCTGACTTCTTTCCATTCAAGGACAGCTTTAGTTTGTTCTTCTTGATTGGAGCCCATAGACTGATGGAGTCTTGGATAATTCTTTGTGTGTTTAAGATTTCATACAAGTCGTGACCAGAGTATCCAGTCGACTGATCTCTTTAGCTGTCATTTCATTGAAAACTGCTTTTATCATGATATTAATGAGCTCTGGTCTGTCACATGCACATGGGTTGCCAGTGCGACTAGGCTCATCCTGTAGCTTTAAAATTGCCCCTTCTTGGCATTTAACTTCACCTAATGAATCTAGATGGTGCTTGGTTATTTCTGGGGAAGAATTCCCAGCCATGGTTAATGTAAATATTGCCAGTAAAGCTGCCTTAATCAGCTAGTATAGGCTTTCCCATGCAGCCCCTAATGAATGGGGGTACATTGAGGGCCTGGCCAGAGAGGGAACATGGGCAGAGTACTTCTGGAGATCCCAGGATGGCATAACAGCCCCTTGGGAGCCATTATCAGACAATTCAAATAAGAGCAGCTTTGAGGCTGCTCTAACTTGTGCCATAGGTCAAACCAGCCATTAGCTGGCCCTGGTATAGAGTGATGTGTAGATTATGGAAATCCAACCCTTTAACCATCCCCTTAGCCCAATGGACTTCAGCCAGACTTGTGTTTCGAGATCTCAACAGGAGTTGTACTTCTCACTTTTCCACTAGAGGGCAGTTTTATCTTGTATGTTTTGTTTCATGGAATTGCAAATCTGATTCAGAATCATTAAAGAGACACAGTGAGTGAGGGAATACCATTCACTGGACCAACTTCTGTTGGTAAAAGAGATAAGCTTTCGAGCTACCACAGAGCATTACTCAGACAGGCAGAAAATCAGATACAAGCAAAGAACATCCTTTTTCTGGGAATTCTCTCATGCAGAGGAAGGAAAAAGCCTGTTGTCTGTCCTCACAAAACCTCTTCCACAACTCCTAAACATCAGTGTGATGGATGAATAATTTTAAATGAAAATGTGCTATCATGTGCCTACAAAATGTGGAGCTGGGAACAGGCATTCTGGAACTATTTTGAGTTTGGCTGATGTGCGGACAGAGACACAGAAGAATCATAGGCAATGTGAAATATTTTGCAAGGAAAGTATTTTTCTTCTGCTTCTGGATGTAAGCCCTATTACACAGAGCACACACGAGGAACCAGTTGATGAAAGGAAAGTGTTTGCAGATACGTCTATTTTGTATCCTATAGGTCTGATTCTCAAGACTGTAGATTCCAATCACTCTTACTCGGCATTTACACGGATATAATTCTATGGCATTCACAGCAGTTAATCTAGATTTGCAGCAGTGTAATTGAATTCAGAATATGGGTCAAAAGACAAAGACTTATTCTGTGTGGAGAAAGATCTCACCAAAAAGCTTTGGGATGGTCTAATGAAGTTCGTTAGAAAGAACTAAGCAATGATGGAGACGCTTAATTTCTTCCTGCCATGGAAAGTTGAAAGAGGTGTAATATAAATCTATAGATATTAACACTTCACAGCCCAACAGGTTTAAAAACAATTAACATCTACACGAATCAAAGTCTTGATTATAAAATACATAGTAATCTCAGGCTTAGGCAGAGTGGCTGCCTATAGGCTTGTCTGCATTGTAAAATGTTGTTGGGATGGGACCAATGCTTCAGCGTGTTTAGGTAACATGATGCTGAGCATGATTTGTCCTGATCTACACTGGCCACAAACTCATGGTCAGTGTCTTATCATAGAAATGTAGGGCTGGAAGGGACCTCGAGAGCACATCTAGTCCTGCACTGAAGCAGGACAAAATAAACCAAGACCACCCCTTGTTCAACCTGTTCTTAAAAACCTCTGATGGTGGGGATTCCACAACCTCCCTTGAAAGCCTGTTCCAGAGCTTAACTACCCTGATGGTTAGGTCAGGTATTGGAAAAAACTTTCTATATCTCTCTTGCTGCAGATTTAGTCCATTACTTCTTGTCCTACCTTCAGTGGACATGGACAGCAATTGATCCCCATCCTCTTTAATAACAACCCTTAAAATATTTGAAGACTCTTATCAGGTCCCCCCTCCATCTTCTTTTTTCAAGACTAACAACCCAGGTTTTTTAATCTGTCCTCATAAATCAGATTTTCTAAACCTGTCATTTTTTGTTGCTCTCTGCTGGACTCTCTCCAATTTGTCCACATCTTTCTTAAAGTGTGGTCCCTAAAATGTACCCAGTACTCCAGCTGAGGTCTCACCAGTGCCGAGTGTAGCAGACGATTACTTCCTGTGTCTTACATATCACACTCCTGTTAATACACCCCAGCATGACATTAGCTTTTTTCACAACTGCATCACATCATCTGACTCAACAAACCACAGATGTGCTCAGACATGTGGTAGCTCTCTTTGAGGTAACTGATATTGGCTGGTGTGGTCTTGCTCTCTGCAATTATTTATATTACTGTAGTGCCAGTAAGGACCTGACCAAGATCAAGGTCTCACTGTGCTAGGTGCAGTACAAATACATAGAGATGGTGTCTGCTCCAAACAGCTTACAATCTAATTGGATAAAACAGAGAAATGGAATGTCCTCACTTGACAGCTGGGAAACTAAGGCACCAAATGGTTAAATAACTTGTCCAGGCTCTCTTTGGTAATCTGTAACAGTGCAGGGAAATTGAACCAAGCTCACCTGAGTCATTTCAGTGCCATACCTTCAGGGGATCTCTCCTCTCCCTCCTGAGGGTCTGTCTGAATCAGGTGTTCTCAGGTTAGACATTCCAGCTATGATGCACCTTTCTTGAGACTGCTTGCCAGAGGTCATCCATGGCTAGTGGCAAGGCCTTTGCATTAAGGCATCTTTGACCATTTTATCCTCTGTAGACATTTTTCCCAGCTCTTTTTGGATCATTTTCTCTGGCCCTCTTTTCTCTGGTTTGTTTTAATTTTTGATTCCTCCATGGAATATTCCAACTCCTGGTCTTAGAGAGGTTGAAAGTCAATCTAACAAGGATTCAGTTGAGTTGCTCACTGATTCATCGTGGTTAGATAGAAAAGGATTGTGGTGGAGTCTTCAATAGCATGGGAATTGCTGTTCTCCCTTTTTTGCTCCTGCCTGCCCTATAGTTCAGAGGGCAGGTATTAAGGATAGTACACGCACAAAAGACCTTGCCAAAACAGTACTCCAATGTCATCAACACCCTGCCCAGTTTGCAGAACACTTGTATTCTACCATCCTCATTGTACATACTGTGACAAAGTCAGGCTAGGCACCTGCAAGAGGGTGATGGAAGGCAGTATGTTAGCCCTAGAATGATAAAGATTTTTTTTCCTATAAGCTGAGAATGGGTTACCTCAGGTCAATTAGGGACATCTGAGTCCAATTAGGGGCTGCCCGAGACCTTTAAAAGACCCTCCTCTGGTTAGAGAGGAGGAGGTGAGACAAGCTGCTGCAGGGCTGGTAGCAGCCTCTCACCCTGTTTCCCTGATGCCCTCTTCCCTACTGGGGGAAACCCCCAAAACGAAGTGTCTGTTTAGGGGAATGACTGACGGCCCAGGACCAACAGCAAGACACCACCACCCCAACAAAGGGAACAGGGAAAGATATTCCCCTTTTGTATATGTAAACTGGTTTCTTTTGGTTTGCTGGAGGAACCCTCTTTGGGCCTGCTGTGAGGCCTACCTTGAAAATACTGATAACAGAATACAGAGGGGGAAGACAAACACTGTCTAGAGTGGGGCTGATTTAACCCAGGCGTTACCACCAACAGAGGGGGACGTGCAAAGTCTGACGAGACAGAGGAGGTGCCTTGCCACAATACCTGTACTTGGAGCATTCTTTATTAACAGATGATGGCAGTAATTTATTGTATGTATTATGGTACTGGCGTAGAGGCCTCAATCAACACTGATGCTCTGCTGAGCTACACAGTGTACAGCACAGTCCCTGCCCCAAAGAGCTGACAGTCTAAATGGACCAGACAAATGCTGGGAATATGTCAGGATGCCAAGTCCTAGGAAAGAAGACATTGGAACAGGCCTTTTGCACTGCAGTGTGAGGGGAAAATTGGCTTTTGTCAGGAGAAGGAAGGATCAAGCCAAACCAAAACCCTGAAGGTGATCGAATTGGGAATCCTTTGTTCCAGGTGGGCCTTGAGTGGTTATTGGAGGGAAGGCTTTGAGCTGGGCCACCTGCTTCGAGCCAGCAGCTTTATAAAGAGGCAGCCAGTTGCGAACTGAGTGAGCAGCAAACAGAGGACAGGCAAACAGAGGGAGTTCACCTGCGGGGATTTCGCACAGAGTGTTTTTGCCTTTCAGCTCCTGTGAGCAGTACATACAACATCTGAGGAGTCTCTTAGAAGGAAGACATGGCTAGTGAGTGATCAGCTGTTGTGCCCTGCTCAGAATGTGCAATGTTTGTCTTTCTCCCAGAGGACAGAAGCGACTTTGTCTGTACGAAGTGCAAGCTGGTCTGCATATTGGAAGAGAAGGTTAAAGGACAAGAGGACCAAGTATCAACCCTGCGTTGCATCAGAGAACATGAGGATTTTCTGGATAGAAGTCAGTGTTTGGTGCTGGAAGCACAACATGCTGAAGAATCAGAGAGTGCAGTGCAGAATGGGGAAGAATATTGGCACCATGTGACCTCCAGAAGAAGAAAGAGGAGAACCTATGTACCCCCAATGCAGATAGAAGTGTGAAACTGTTTTCAGGCTCTCTGCACAGGTACTACTGCGGAGAAGGATTTGGAAGAGCCCTCTGAGGGAAGGGATCAGAAGGAGCCCCCATCGACCAGAAGGCATGGGATGCATTGTCCTAGGGATGGGGGTTCCATGACCACCACTCCCAAGAGGAGGAGATGGGTGGTGGTGGTCGGGGACTTCCTCCTAAGGGAGATGGAGTCATCCATCTGCCAACCAGACTGGGAGACTCGAGAAGTGTGCTGCTTGCCTGGAGCTAGAATCTAGGATGTGACGGAGTGTCTGCCGAGACTGATCAAGACCTCGGACCGCTACCCCTTTCTACTTCTCCATGTGGGCACCAATGATACTGCCAAGAATGACCTTGAGCAGATCACTGCAGACTACATGGCTCTGGGAAGAAGAATAAAGGAGTTTGAGGTGCAAGTCGTGTTCTTGTCCATCCTCCCTGTTGAGGAAAAGGCCCAGGTAGGGACCGTTGAATTGTGGAGGTGAACACGTGGTTACACAGGTTGTGTCGGAGAGAGGGCTTTGGATTCTTTGACCATGGGATGTTGTTCCGGGAAGAAGGATTGCTAGGAAGAGATGGGATCCACCTAACGAAGAGAGGGAAGAGCATCTTCACAGGCAGACTTGCTAACCTAGTGAGGAGGGCTTTAAACTAGGTTTGCCGGGGAATGGTAACCTAAGCCCAGAGGTAAGTGGGGGAGTGGGATACTGGGAGGAAACACAAGGAGGAAGGTACAAGACAGGAAGCCTCGTGATTCATACTGGGAAAGTAGGGCAATTGGCTAGTTACCTTAGTTATCTTAGGTGCATGTACACTAACAGCATATATGGCAGGCGACCAGCTTGGCTTAACTGTGAAATCTTCGGTGAGCTTAAACTCAAAAAGGAAGCTTATAAGAAGTGGAAATTTGGACAGATGACTAGAAAGGAGTATAAAAATATTGCTCGAGCATGCAGGGGTGTAATCAGGAAAGCCAAGGCACAATTGGAGTTGCAGCTAGCAAGGGATGTGAAGGGTAACAAGAACGGTTTCTACAGGTATGTTAGCAACAAGGTGGTCAGGGAAAGTGTGGGACCCTTACTGCATGGGGGAGGCAACCTAGTGACACATGATGTGGAAAAAGCTGAAGCACTCAATGCTCTTTTTGCCTCTGTCTTCACAGACAAGGTCAGCTCCCAGACTGCTGCACTGGGCAACACAGTATGGGGAGGAGGTGAGCAGCCTTCAGTGGTGAAAGAACAGGTTAAGGACTATTCAGAAAAACTGGACATGCACAAGTCCATGGGTCCAGACCTAATGCATCCAAGGATGCTGAGGGAGTTGGCTGATGTGATTGCAGAGCCATTGGCCATTATCTTTGAAAATTCGTGGCGATTGGGGGAGGTCCAGGATGATTGGAAAAAGGCAAATATAGTGCCCATATTTAAAAAAAGGGAAGAAAGATTCCAGGGAACTACAGACTGGTCAGCCTCACTTCAGTCCCCAGCAAAATCATGGAGGAGGTCCTCAAGGAATCCATTTTGAAGCACTTGGAGGAGAGGAAGGTGATCAGGAACAGTCAACATGAATTCACCAAGGGCAAGTCATGCCTGACCAACCTGATTGCCTTCTATATGAGATAACTGGCTCTGTGGATATGGGGAAAGCAGTGGATGTGAAATATCTTGACTTTAGCAAAGCTTTTGTTACGGTCTCCCACAGTATTCTTGCCAGCAAGTTAAAGAAGTATGGATTGGATGAATGGACTATAAGGTGGATAGAAAGCTGGCTAGATTGTCGGGCTCAACAGGTAGTAATCAATGGCTCGATGTCTAGCTGGCAGCTGGTATCAAGCGGAGTGCCCCAGGGTTCGGTCCTGGGGCCGGTTTTGTTCAACATCTTTATTAATGATCTGGACGATGGGATGAATTGCACCCTCAGCAAGTTTGTAGATGACACTAAGCTGGGGGGAGACTTAGATACGCTAGAGGGTTGGGATAGGGTCCAGAGTGACCTAGACAAATTGGAGGATTGGGCCAAAAGAAATCTGATGAGGTTCAACAAGGACAAGTGCAGAGTCCGGCACTTAGGATGGAAGAATCCCATGCACTGCTACAGGCTGGGGACCGACTGGCTAAGCAGCAGTTCTGCAGAAAATGACCTGAGGATTACAGTGGACGAGAAGCTGGATATAAGTCAACAGTGTGCTCTTGTTGTCAAGAAGGCCAACGGCATAATGGGCTGTATTAGTAGGAGCTTTGCCAGCAGATCGAGGGAAGTGATTATTTCCTTCTATTCGGCACTGGTGAGGCCACACCTGGAGTACTGCGTCCAGTTTTGGTACCCACACTAGAGAAGGGATGTGGACAAATTGGAGAGAGTCCAGCGGAGGGCAACAAAAATGATTAGGGGGCTAGGGCACATGACTTATGAGGAGAGGCTGAGGGAACGGGTTATTTAGTCTGCAGAAGAGAAGAGTGAGGGGGGATTTGATAGCAGCTTCAACTACCTGAAGGGGGGTTCCAAAGAGGATAGAGCTAGGCTGTTCTCGGTGGTGGCCCTGATGGCAGAACAAGAAGCAATGGTCTCAAGTTGCAGTGGGGGAGGTCTAGGTTGGATATTAGGAAAGACTATTTCACTACGAGGGTGGTGAAGCACCGGAATGGGTTACCTAGGGAGGTGGTGGAATCTCCATCCTTAGAGGTTTTTAAGGTCAGGCTTGACAAAGCCCTGGCTGGGATGATTTAGTTGGTGTTGGTCTTGCTTTAAGCAGGGGGTTGGACTAGATGACCTCCTGAGGTCTCTTCCAACCCTAATATTCTATGATTCTAAATGATGGGGTACTCTGGCAATGTGACCTCTTCCAGCCACCAGCACCTTACAGGCTGATTGTGTCCCTAGAGGATAGGCCAAACAACCATTTCTTGGCTTCTGAAAATGTAGGCATCTGTGTTTCTGCTAAAATGATCTGCAGCGTGAAGTGAAATGGTCAAATTCAACTGTATTCCCATCCCGTGAGCCCACGGGAGCTGTTGTATCCTTAGAAGGATTTCCCCCTGGGGGAGGATAGGTGCTGTTTCCACTGAGACCTGCCCTTGTGGGGGCTTTTGGCTACAGACACAGCTTGAAAATGTGACCAGGTGTCAAGGCTGAATCTCAACTCTGTCATTCCGAGTGCAGAAGTGGGGCCCGCAAGGATTTTAAAAATTAATACTTGCCACTCCAGGTTTGTATTTAACTCCCAAAGTTACAACTTTTCTCTGACCTTGGCTTGGTAAACGCTGCCACCACCCAAATGCAAAAAAACAAAACAAAACACCTTTTGAACCCAGGAAGGAGCACTTGGGAATTCCTCCCTGTGGGGTACCCTCAAACCCTTTCACCACCTGAGAAAGGAAACAAAGGAAATTAGCTGTGGCTGCCAGCTAATCAAACAACATGCACAAACCTCTTAATACACCAAAAATGCAATCCTGTTCTTAAAAAAGGTAAATTTTATTAAAAACAAAAAGAAAGAAAATACATCTGGAATTTAGGCTTTTGCTAGATTTTAAAAGAGCAATTCCAAAAATCAAGCACTCAAAATAGCTTTCTTGGGGGTTCAGCTTACAGGTTATAAGCAAACAAAAGCATCTGGGGTTAGCACAGAGGAGTCCACAAGCCAATAAGAAATAAAAGAAATAACCCTAATCGTGTCTGTGACGGGTTGGATCACAGAAACCCCCTTGGGACTGCCACCTAATGTGCCTAGACTACCTCTGAGCCCGTTTTCCCTGCCAGCTTGGGACTCCAGTACCTTGCCTTGTTTGAGCCAGACACGCTTGCGTGCTGCAAACACAGATCCAAATCTCAACCACGTCCCCCACAAACTGCAGGCTTAACTGAAAACACCTTAAGAAGTGCTCCTGTCTCCAGCACTCAGATACCCAGCTCCCAATGGGGTCCAAACCCCAAATAAATCCATTTTACCCTGTATAAAGCTTATACAGGGTAAACTCATAAATTGTTTGCCCTCTATAACACTGATAGAGAGACATGCACAGCCATTTGCCCCCCCACCCCTCAGGTATTAATACATACTCTGGGTTAATTAATAAGTAAAAAGTGATTTTATTAAAGTAGGATTTAAGTGGTTCCATGTAAAGACAGACAGAACAAAGTACATTACCAAACAAAATAAAATAAAACACGCAAGTCTAAGCCTAATACAGTAGGAAACAATGCAGGTAAATCTCACCCTCAGAGATGTTCCAATAAGCTTCTTTGACAGACTAGCCTCCTTCTAGTCTGGGTCCAGCAATGACTCACACCCTTGTAGTTACTGTCCTTTGTTGCAGTTTCTTTCAGGCATCTCCTTGGCGTGGAGAAGCTATCTCTTGAGTCAGCTGAAGACAAAATGGAGGGGTTTTCCAAGGGGCATATATAGTCTCTCTTGTGGGTGGAAACCCCTCTCTCTCCCTCTGTAGAATCCAGCTACAAAATGGAGGTTTGGAGTCACATGGGCAAGTCACATGTGCATGCATGACTCAGTTTTCTACAGGACATTCCCAGGAAACTCAGATGTGGATTTGCATCTATCAAGGTCCATTGTTAACCAAGTACTCCCAATTACTTGAATAACCCCTTCACACTGTGTTGACCAAATCTGCTTTAGGTGCTTTCTACAGCAAACACTTTAAATACAAGCATAGAGCCAATGCTCATAACGTCAGATATAAAAATGATGCATGCATACGAATAGGATGAATACATGCAGAAGAACATAACCTTTGCAAAGATATGTTACATGGCATATTGAGCATAAAACATATTCCAGTTATGTCATATTTACACTCATAAGTATATTTCTATAAAGCATTATGGGGTGCAACGTCACATCATATTTTTAGACATTCCCTAATTTTACTTACATATCTGAGGCTCCAGATAAGTAGGTTTGACGTATGAATTGATAATCTATAATCCTACCTGACTTAAAGCTGGTTACAGCATTACTGCCCGTTTCCCTGCAGCCCAGAGAACAACAGACAAAGGGAAAGTTTCTTTCCCAATTTTTAAAAGTTCTACCTTCCCATTGGCCCTTTTGGTCAGGTGCCCACTTTTTTTTTCTTTACCTGGGGGACTTTTTAACCCTGTACAGGTAAAGCAAGTAAAGAACAGCTACCAAGAGGATTTTATAGCTAATTGGCTGGCTGGGTATCCATCAAAGGGAGCTATCCCTCCTTTATTTATCACACGCTCCCCAAATCACAGACGGTGCTGGCCAGCCTGGTTCAGGTCGGGTCCACACTGGCTGGGATTTCTTCTTGGAGGTTTAGGAAACAGAGTTAATAAGATACATGCACCTCTAATTTTACTAATAATTACATGAAGAACTAAACAGTACTTTTTACATTTCAAGGACTACAATGACTTAGAATGCAGGGACATTTTTACCCGGCTGATTCTGTTAGTCTCTTTAACTGTATGAAGCCACTTCAGTGCAGCATGGTCAGTCTGCAGGTGGAACTGCCGTTCCCAAATGTATGGGCATAGCATCTCCAGAGCATACACAATGGTGTAACATTCTTTTTCTGAAACTGACCAGTGGCTTTCCCTCTCAGAAAGTTTTTTTGCTGAGAAACACGATTGTTGATCCGGTTCTTCCTGCATTAAAACTGCTCCCACACCACACTCGGATGCATCTGTGGTTACGACGAATGGTTGGTTGAAGTCCGGGGCCCAGAGTATAGGGTCAGACATAAGGGCCGCCTTAAGCTGGTTAAAGGCTTTGACACTTCTCAGTCCACTGAACTGCATTTGGTTGATTTTTGGTGTCCTAAGAGGTTTGTGCATGTTGTTTGATTAGCTGGTAGCCACAGATAATTTCCTTTTGTTTTCTTTCTCAGCTCTTCCCTGGGGGAGGAGAGGGGTGGGGGGAAAGGGCTTGAGGGTACCCCACAGGGAGGAATTCCCAAGTTCTCCTTCCTGGGTTCAAAGGGTTGGGTTTTTTTGCATTTGGGTGGTGGCAGCCAACGTCAGAGAAAAGCTGTAACCTTGGGAGTTTAATACAAGCCTGGAGTGGCAAGTATTAATTTTTTAAATCCTTGCGGGCCCCACTTCTGCACTCGGAGTGACAGAGTTGGGATTCAGCCTTGACACCAGGTCTTAATAGGACTCTTGCCAGTGGAGGCTGCCTAGAGGTTGTGCTGAATCACTGGGGCAGAGCTGGTTGCAGGGTCCCAGGGGAGTGAGGATGGTGGTTACCTCATGCCATCACACCACCACACTAGGTGAGCTTTCCACTGCTGGCAGCTCGAAGCCCTGGGATGCGCCTGTGGGGGCCAGCAAACCCAGGAGTATACTAAATTGTGCAGCTCTTCACCCCTCCCCCCTTCTTGCTTCCTGCGGAATGATCCGGATGACAAACATGGTGCCATCAACCAGGAAAGATTGAGGCAAAGCATAAAAAAAGGCAGAGGACCTAAGGCAGATGCCACCCCCAGCCCCTCAATGGCCTCCTCACTTGGGTGCCTGGAATTTCATTCTCCACTCATTCTTTCCCTCTGGGAACTTCTTATGAGGATTAGGACCTAAGAGGAACAAGAAGGACCAAGCCAGAAAAGGCCATGACTAAGCACTGCCTGTGCTGAAGGAACATCTGAGAGCACCTCCCAGAGGATCCTATGCCAGGTGTGTGGGTCCCACCTTGGCAGGAAGATTTTTGGAGGGAAAACTCCAAAGGATCCATGCAGGAAGATTGGTATCTCTGGGGAATATAGTTCTGCCTTTATTCTTTCCACTCCCCATGGGTTTGATCCCAGCTGGCCAGTCTCCTCTAGTGGTACATTTAATTCTGATGCTGGTTTGGTTCACCTCACCCTCAGCTTTTGCACTGTGACTCCTGGCTGGCTCCTTCATCTTCCACTGCTGCCTCCTCCTGGTCCCTTCCCCATCTCCTTAGTCTTTTCTCCTCCCCACCCCCGCGATCAGATAGATCAGATAGAAGACTGTTTATAATGTAGGGTGGGGCAAAGCTTCCTTCTCTCTCTTTCTCAATCAATCATCCAACCAGTCAAGACAAAAACCTGGAGAGGATGAGGAACAGCAGATAAAGTTTCTGGTTCACACTGTGAGGAGGGGAGATAGAGAGGGACTGTTTCCCTGTAGACCTTCAACTGTGGGAGGGAAAGGGGTGAGCTGGAGTCCCCTTACCCGGCTGTGGAAGAGGGGTGGAAAAGCACCCTCACCCTGCTCCAGCCCGCAAAGAACACTGGAAGGAAAGATTTCTACAATCGAGGTTGTGTGTATGAAGTAGTTTTATTTTGAAAGACTTTTGCGGCCACCCCAGGTGAAACTGGAGCAGGGAATTTTAAAGGGCTTGCTGAGAAAGTGGGTGAGAGTGGCTCAGTTATAGGGTCCCATTGTTAGATGGACTCCTTAATGTGCAGGCTGCCACTAGCAGAAAGAATATCTGAGCTAACTCTTCAGGGGACCCTACACCTCGTATGCTGGTTTACTCACTGCGGAGAGAGACAGTGGCTCTGCCTCTCAGCTCCCCTAGCTCCCTTTCCCCCATATCTCTTATTCGGGCCCTTGGTGGTGCTGTTTTTGTGATTACTCGGTGCCTTTTATCCTGTGTTCTCAGAACCTACAGACATTGAGTTACGCTGTATCTCCACTGTAATGTGTATCTGTTCCTGTTCCTAGGGGAGTCTGAGCTACAGAGGTGTGTTAGCATTCACTGAGTTTTTTCAGAAGGTGGGTTGCAGAACCAGGGCTAGAAACCTGTATCAATAAAAGATTGGTTTGTGTGGGGAATGTAAGGGTGGTGTTGCTGTGTTATTAAGGGCTCTAAGTTGAAACACCCATCATCCAAGAAGCACTGAGGGCTTCCCCATTCTTCAGTCCTCAGCTCTGTTTTATCTATTGCCTTTTCTCTTTTTCTGGTACAAGAGAAAAAGAAGAAGTGTTCCACATTTCACACTTCCATTCTTATATTCCAGGATTTGCACCAGGAAGTGTCCTCTCCCTCTGTCATCAGTGGGGAATTCCCTCAGTGAATTGGTCTGCCTTCAGATCCTAAGCCACAGGTTCTGCTCTTGGCCCTTTAATGTCTTGGAAGGAGGCCTACTCCTGGGACTAAGAGAGGCATTTGATTTTCTATTCCCCTCCTCAGACCTTGTGTCGAATCAGAGTGGATAAAGAAGTCGCTGTCCTGGATGCCCCCAGCCAGCCTCAGAGTTCCTGCTCTCCCACTCCTGAATCTTGCCTTGTAACAATGTGTGGACCCACCCAGTCATACCTGATCTTCTCCAGAGCTCAGGTCCCCTATCTCTTCCACATGTTCTTGAACCTCATTGTCATGGAAGATGTCAGAGGAAGGTTTCACCCTCAGGGTTGCACATATGTTCACTAGTAGCCACAAGCTCTAATCAAGAAGCTTAATCATGAGTCTGCTGATCTTTTCTTAATCACATATGTACAGGCATCCTACTCCCTTTAATTGTTTCCTATCATGTCTGAGTTTGTTTCGGCCAGGTTGAACAGAGGTCTGAAATTTCCCTCTCTGAGGTCTGGTTTCAGATGTCTTGGCCTTCTCAGGGTTATTCCTACCAGTTCTTATACCTCCACGTTTTTCTGCTTTTGGAGGAGACCACTTGCAGAGACATTTTCCCTCGACTGGACTTCCCTTCTCCAGAGTCTGGGTGGATAAGCATTAACATTTTCCCTGCATCTAATGACTGAGGATGTAGCTCATTTAAATGATGAAACCTGTCTGGTGCACTGGAGAATGAAGGTTTGTTGTTTAACTCCCCATTCTTTCAATTTCTCATCAGACAAGCTGGTGTATCAGTTGCCTCAGGAGTTCCTCCCAAAATGTTTTTGAAAAACATGTGATTGAGCCCATGGTCTTGCTGTACCAGCCTCTATCCAAATGTATCCTATTCCCTTGAAAATAATTGTATCTATCTGTCTTACTTATACGGGTCCCACTGCACAGTATCTGAGCACCGCACAATCTTTCGTGTATTTTTCTACACTCTCTGGATGAAATCCTGGACCCCTCAAAGTCAATAGCAAAACTCCCATTGACTTACATGGAGCTAGGATTTCACCCTCTGTATGGAGTGAGCCATTAAGTTTAACTTAATTTTGGAGGACAAGATTGTCTCTTTCCTAGACCCAGAGTAGGGTCTATGGCTACCTTGTCCCTATCAGTCATTGGTTAAAGCCACATACTAACTTTGAGTTGTGAACAGATGGGTAAGGTTCCACCTGTGCCAATTAAGGGCTGCTCTAGCCAAGGTATTTCCACTTAGGCTGAGAGGGCTGAGATCATTACACGGGAAATTTGTAAACTCAGTTATGGTCTTTTTATCTCCCTTTCCCAAGTAAAAATAGATGGTAGAGGCAAACTTAGCTTCTAAAGTTGTCTATGCTGTTTCTTATCTAAGCCCTTCTTCATACGGGACTGCTTGCTACATCTGCTTGTAGCTTGGAATTTTTCAGAGGATGGGAGAAGAGGGGGACAAATGACAAGGAGAAATTACTCACCAGTAATTCAGTTAGTCAGAGTCTCTCCTCTTCTCCCATCCTGAATGCCTGCCTCCCTCCCTCCTCCCCTTTTGGTATGGGGAATCCTACCTGGGTTGGGACTTTATGGCTTTAAAACTCACTGAGGAGCTGGTGGGTGCAGCTTGCCTTATATCCTCTGGCTTTCTCTATTCTTTGCCTCTATGTTTCCTGGCTGATGTCCCTATAATGTTTGTAACCTGGAATGTTGTGCAGGATGGGAGAAGAGCAGGGAGACTGACAAACTGAATGACCAGTCATCATTTTCCAATCATTAAGATTCGGATTTATCTTCAGATTCAATATTAATGGAGCAGTTTACATCTCGCAGCTATTGTTTCTTGTGTCTGCAGCCTCAGGCTTACAGTCAGAAGGGTTTTTTTTACAATCATAAGGGTTGAAATTTCTTGGGCCAGATTCCTCCCCTGGTGTAAACTGGGGACCCTCCACCAATTTCAATGGTGTTACACTGATTTACACCACCTGAGGATCTGACCCTTGAATTTTTCTATAAAATGAAAACTTCAATTCTGCAGAAAGTGATGGAACACGGGAGAACTGCAGGTCCCCAGTTGTGTGTACCAGCTCAATCTGACCATGCCTCTCTTCATCCAAAGATCAGGTACAGTGCAGGAAGAAGTACTTTGCACTTTGAGCTGGAGATGTAACATCCAGCTTGGGTAGATCTATGGGCACTAGCTATGATGGAGCTAGTGTGCTCAATATAGAAGCATAGCTGTGGCGGCATAGGTGGCTGGTTGGACTAGCTGCCCAAGTATGTACCTAGGTCCGCAGTGGTATTGTACTTGGGGCAGCTAGTTTGTCCCACTGCTTGTGCTGCCATGGCTATGATTCTGTTTTTAGCACACTGGCTCAATCAGCACCAGCACAGGTACGTCTACCCAGGCTGGAAATTACACCTTCCAGCTCCAGTGCAGAGATACCTAGAGTGGAAGCTTCCCCTACACTGCCCTGCCTGTCTGTCTCCACAGTGAACTTGAGGGGCCATATCTCAGAGTGGTGCTGAAATGGTAATTCATGACTCTGGCTTATTGAGACCTCTTGGCTAGGACAGCCACAAAGGTGCCAATTTAATCCAGTTGTGCTGCTGATTTTTGTGATATATGGATACTTGTGCCCTGGACTGAACTAGCCAATTTATAGCTTGCTTGTATGAGAGATGACATAAAGGACCAGATCCTCAGCTGGTGATAATCAGTATGGCTCCATTAGTGTCAGTGGAGTTGGACAAATGTACATCCACTGAGAGTCAGGCTCCTAATTGTCAGAATGTAAAATTGGCCAGAAAATGATGCCTACAGTCGTAGATGAATCTTAGCCTGAGTGAACTTGCTTTTTTCTCTTGTGGGCAAAACAATGAATCCGAGTAGAAATGTGCATTAAATCCATTTAGGATGCAGTCCAGCATTCCTTTAGGGACTTTAGCTGAGTTAAGATCTGCAGGAATCAGCCCTTTCTTTGGAAGCTGTTTTAGGAAATTATTCTCAGGGCTAATTACACAGTTAGCCCTGGTCTACACTACAGGGTTAGGTCGAATTTAGCCGCTTTAGGTCGATTTTATAATGAATGCATCTACACAAGCAACCCCATTCCGTCGACCTAAAGGGCTCTTAAAATCGACTTTTGTACTCCTCCCCGGTGAGGGAAGTAGCACTAAAATCGACCTTGCTGGGTTGAATTTGGGGTAGTGCAGACGCAAATTGACGTTATTGGCCTCCCGGAGCTATCCCAGAGTGCTCCAATGTGACCACTCTGGACAGCACTTTCAACTCCGATGCACTAGCCAGGTACACAGGAAAAGCCCCGGGAACTTTTGAATTTCATTTCCTGTTTGGTCAGTGTGGCGAGCTCAGCAGCACAGGTGACCATGCAGTCCCCCCAGAATCGCAAACGAGCTCTAGCATGGAGTGAACAGGAGACACTGGATCTGATTGCTATATGGGGAGAAGAATCTGTGGAGGCAGAACTCCGATCAAAAAGAAGAAATGCTAATATATATGCCAAAATCGCACAGGGCGTGATGGCCAGAGGCTACAACAGGGACAAACAGCAGTGCCGTGTGAAAGTCAAGGAGCTCAGGCAAGCCTACCAAAAGACAAAGGAGGCAAACAGTCGCTCTGGGTTAGAGCCCCATACATGCCGCTTCTATGGTCAGCTGCATGGCATTATAGGGGGGACCCTACCACTGCCCCACCACTGTCCGTGGACACCTGCAAGGCGGGAGTCTCACACAACACGGAGGAGGATTTTGTGGATGAGGAGGAGGAGAATGCGCAGCAGGCAAGCAGTGAATCCGTTCTCCCTGGCAGCCAGGACCTTTTCATTACCCTGGAGCCAATACCTTCCCAAGGCGGGATCCCCGACTCTGAAGGCAGAGAAGGCACCTCTGGTGAGTGCACATTTGTAACTACAGTACAGGGTTTAAATGCAATAGTGTTTAATGTTTGATTTGCCTGAAGACTTGGGATGCATTCGCGGCCAGTACAGCTACTGGAAAAGTCTGTGTCTGGGGATGGAGAGGGAATCCTCCAGGGACATCTCCATGAAGCTCTCCTGGAGGTACTCTGAAAGGTTTCTGGGGAGGGCTGCCTTATTTCGTCCTCCACGGTAGGACACTTTACCACGCCAAGCCAGTAGCAAGTAGTCTGGAATCATTGCAGCACAAAGCATGGCAGCGAATGGTCCTGGGTTTTGGTCGCATTCAAGCCACATTTGGTCTATATCTTTCTGTGTTAGCCTCAGGAGAGTGATATCATTCATGGTCACCTGGTTGAAATAGGGGAATTTTTGTAAGGGAACAGTAAAAGGACCCCGTTCATGCTGGGCTGTTTGTGCTTGGCTAAAAGGGATCATCCCTGAGAACAGCCACGCGGGGAGAGGGGTGAAGGGATCATCCCAAATAGCCAGGTGGAGGGGTGGCGGGAGGTGTGTGCTGCACTTCCACCCGAAAACCGCAGCCCCTCCTTTTAAATGGCAAACCCAACCGGCATTGCTTGCTATGGGAAAGGAGGGCACTGCAGTTTGAAAACATTCCCACATGTTATGAAGGCGTTAGAAGCCAAACCCGCGTACCCTTTGGCTTACCATGGCTGCCTGGAAACTGAATTCTGTTGCCCAGCCGTGTGTGATGTGTCACCATACCGGCAGGTGCTCAATATAAAAGGCAAAATGCAACCTTGTACTTAAAGCACATGTGCTGTCTGCTGTGAATTGCTTGATTCACTGTGAAAGAGTCTCCCTTTTGTTCTCAGAAATGTATCATCTTAAATTTTACTCTCTTTTTACCCCCTGCAGATGCAATGTTTCTATGCTCCTCCTATCAGCTCCGTCCCTGAGGTTATCGCAGATTAGAAGGCAAAAAAAAACGCACTCGCGATGACATGTTTTCCAAGCTCATGCAGTCCTCCCACACTGATAGGGCACAGCTGAATGCATGGAGGCATTCAGTGGCAGAGTCCAGGAAAGCATTACATGAGTGCGATGAGAAGAGGTAGAATGCAATGCTGAGGCTAATGGGGGAGCAAATGGACATGCTCAGGCATCTGGTGTAGCTGCAGGAAAGCCAACAAGAGCACAGACCGCCGCTGCATCCACTATACAACTGCCTGCCCTCCTTCCCAAGTTCCATATCCTCCTCACCCAGACGCCCAAGAACGCGGTCGGGGGGAGGCTCTAGGCACCCAGTCACTCCACTCCAGAGGATGGCCCAAGCAACAGAAGGCTGTCATTCAAACAGTTTTGATTTGTAGTGTGGCTACAATAAGCAATGTGGCCTTGTCCTTTCCTCCTCCCCTCCTCCCCCAGCCCACCCGGGCTACCTTATCAGTTATCTCCCTTTTTTTAATTAATAAAGAAAGAATGCGTGGTTTCAAAACAATAGTGACTTTATTTCCTTTGCCAGCTGTGATCGAAGGGGGGAGGATGGTTGGCTTACAGGGAATTAAAATCAACAAAGGGGGTGGATTTGCATCAAGAAGAAACATACACAACTGTCACACCATAGCCTGGCCAGTCATGAAACTGGTTTACAAAGCCTCTCTGATGTGCAGCGCACCTATCTGTGCTCTTCTAATTGTCCTGGTGTCTGGCTGTTCAAAATTGGAAGCCACGCGATTTGCCTCAACCTCCCACCCCACCATAAACATCTCCCCCTTACTCACAGATATTATGGATCACACAGCAAGCAGCAATAATAATGGGAATATTGCTTTGGCTGAGGTCTGATCTACTCAGCAAACAGCGCCAGCGCTTTTAAACGTCCAAAGGCACATTCTACCACCATTCTGCACTTGCTCAGCCTATAGTTGAACTGCTCCTTACTACTGTCCAGGCTGCCTGTGTATGGCTTCATGAGCCATGGGAACAAGGGGTAGGCTGGGTCTCCAAGGATAACAATTGGCATTTCAATATCCCCAACAGTAATTTTCTGGTCTGAGAAGTAAGTCCCTTCTTGCAGCTGCTCAAACAGCCCGGAGTTCCTAAAGATGCGAGCGTCATGCACCTTTTCCAGCCATCCCACATTGATGTCGGTGAAACATCCTTTGTGATCCACCAGTGCTTGCAGCACCCTTGAGAAGTACCCCTTGCGGTTTATGTACTGGTTGGCAAGGTGGTCCGGTGCCAACATAGGGATATGCGTTCCATCTATCGCCCCACCACAGTTAGGGAAACCCATTGCAGCAAAGCCATCCACTATGACCTGCACATTTGCCAGAGTCACTACCCTTGATAGCAGAATGTCAGTGATTGCACTGGCTACTTGAATCACAGCAGTCCCCACAGTAGATTTGCCCACTCCAAATTGATTCCCGACTGACCAGTAGCAGTCAGGCGTTGCAAGCTTCCACCGAGCTATCGCCACTCGCTTCTCAACTGTCAGGGCAGCTCTCATCTTGGTATTCCTTCGCTTCAGGGCGGGGGAAAGCAACTCAGAGTTCCAGGAAAGTGGACTTACGCATGCGAAAGTTTCGCAGCCACTGGGAATCATCCTATACCTGCAACACTATGCGGTCCCACCAATCTGTGCTTGTTTGCCAGGCCCAGAATCAGCGTTCCACTGTATCAACCAGCCCCACTGCTGCCATGATGTCCCAATTGCCACATCCCATGCTTTCA
This sequence comes from Terrapene triunguis, assembly GCF_002925995.2. Lineage (NCBI taxonomy): Eukaryota > Metazoa > Chordata > Testudines > Emydidae > Terrapene > Terrapene triunguis. The sequence continues at coordinate 4,685,515 of NW_020664563.1, read as the reverse complement.
GGAACATCTGTGTCCATGTCCTCCTCACAATCATCCTCGTGCTGCCGTCTCTTAGCCCGGTTCTGCACATACTGCAGTACAATGCGCGAAGTGTTTACAATGCTCACAACAGCAGTGGTGAGCTGAGCGGGCTCCATGCTTGCTGTGCTATGGCGTCTGCATGGGTAACCCAGGAAAGAAGGCACAAAATGATTGTCTGCAGTTGCTTTCACAGAGGGAGGGAGGGAGGGAGGGGAGACTGATGACATGTACCCAAAACCACCCGCGACAATGTTTCCCCCGCCCCCCAATCAGGCATTGGGAGCTTAACCCAGAATTCCAATGGGCAGAGGAGACTGCGGGAACTGTGGGATAGCTTCCCACAGTGCACCGCTCCGTGAGTCAATGCTAGCCACGGTAGTGAGGACGCACTCTGCCGACTTAATGCACTTAGTGGGGACATACACAATTGACTGTATAAAATCGATTTCTAAAAATCGGCTTTTATAAAATCGACCTAATTTCGTAGTGTAGACATACCCTTAGGGTAATTCTTGGGCAGAGGGCTCTGCCAGCCACTGAAACATCTGGAACTAGATATTGTTAGAGACAGGATTCCAGACTAGGCTTAATTATTTTACTTTGTCAATTTCAAATTTTGACTGTAATGAATATTTGGCTTATGAGACGTCTAAACAATTTGTCTGAAACTTTGGCAAAATGTATCAGAGAACCTTCATTCTGATAAAAATCTTTTAACGTTAATCAGCTGGAATTTATTAACAGTAAATTACTTCCCATGATAGTTATAATGCCTTTCCAGAGAAAAAGGTCATGTGCTTCTGTTTCCTAAATATTTGATTTCCCAGCACATAAAGGCTTGCAATTTCACTGTGTATTTTCAGTTCTATAAAGAAATTTGAGAGATTTGTATGAAAGTTGCTGTATAAAATACAAATTATTATTATTACTGTTATTTGACTGTAATTAGGAAGCTGTCCATCGGGTAGGAAAGGTTGTTATGTAAATATAATAAAATAAAATAAAATTAACATATTGTTATTAGTTTACTTTATTTGTATAGTTCTAATGGTGTGGTTTAGACATTTTGAATACAGGACCCAAGACACAGTTCAAGCCCTGATGAACTTACAAATTAAATATCCAGCCATTTTAGGCTATAGCAGGTCTTCTCTTTACAATCACCACCATTCCTGAGCTGGGGAAATACTAGAGAGATGTTTTACTTTCCTCTTCACCCACCCCCGCCTCAGCAAACCATTTTGGAAATCAGAACAATGGCAAACTAGCTCCTGTAATGTGTAAATTAAGTATCAATTTAAACTTAATTGGAAATGGTAGCAAACCACTCTGAAACCACAGCTAAAATCACCTTGTTCATGCTTGCCAGTGGATGTGATGTAACTACTGTAAAAGCAAGAACTGGGCAGGGTTTCAAACACCAACAACCATTTCCATCACTGTGCGAATGGGGGAGGAAAAAGCCTCAAGGGCCTAGTCCTTTTCCTCTAATCATCTTCTGATTTCTGACAATCCCACCCCTCCACTGTCACATGGCCAAACTCCATGTTGCATTTTCCCCCCAGCCATGCAATCTTGGCTGTTTATCCAGCCACGTCATAATAGACATTAGGAAATGGGTGTGGCCTAGAGGATGGAGCAGAGCACAGAAAACTGAGTCACAGATGTAAATTCTGTTCATGGCTCTACTATGGACTTCCTGTGTGTCCTTGAGCTATCCATTTTAATCTTCCTGTGGCTCAGTTTCCCTGTCAATAAAATGGGGAAATGCTTACCTCATGTGAGAGGAGTATGAACTAATTAATGCCTGTAATGCACATTGAAATCCCCAGATAGCAGGTCTAACAGAAGTATGAACTGTTATTTCTCATGTGATTTCTGGTGCTCCTTACCTGGGGATGGACTAGAAACACTAAGGAAACAGACTTCCTTCTCTTATTTTGATGCTTTTACTCCTGGTTCCTAGACAGAACTCAGAATTACAGAAGCTTGAAAAAAAATAATCTTCATATAATGCCTAGCAAAATGGGGTCCCACTCCAACTGGGGCCTCTGGGTGCTACCATAATAGAAATAATAAATTGAATTAAAGTTAAATAATGTCTTCTAGGTTTGGGGATAAAGGTTCGGGTCAGCTCTCTTCTTATCTAACCACTTCTGTCTATCTCTAGCAAATACTGACTGTTATTCTGAATGACATATGCCTCAATCCCGCAAAGCACATGAGTAGTCCCTTTGAATTCTAGTTTAAGTGCTTTTCTGAATTAGGAGCTAAAATCAGTTTTTCATGACTACATTGATCCTAACCACTTTGACCCTACTGTCCATGGCTCTGAACCGTATAATTGACTTTTGCTGTTATTGTTTCTTTTAGGGGTTTTAGTTGCTGTGATTTGAGGCAGAACACAAGGAGTTTTGCATATAAAAATCACATGCCCCAAAGCTGGAGAAATGCCCAATCTGCAAAATTTGGATCTGGATTTAAGTCATCTCCCCCAAAGTGTTCTGAGGTGTTCAGACCCGGGGCTTTAATTTAGCTCATGACGGCTATGGACAGGTCTGATAGCCTTCAACCTCCTTCTAAAATTTGTGGATGTTCCTACTCAAGGTTACATCCATTGTAGAGATGTACATGAACCCTAAATTCAGATCCTGATTCAGGAATGGGAGGACTTTTCAGTTCTGAAGTTCTGTTTTTACGCCCATTTCTAATTACAGAGATAAGGATCAGCTTTGAAAATCAGCTCTGGAGCAATGGTTCAGATTGCAAACTCCCTGTCAATGTCTGAAAGTGGAGGGTGCAGACCCACTGTGTTTAATGAAGGCCTAGGTCAACCAAATACTGAACAAGGTTTTGAAACAACCATTCCTTGCCATCCTTAATTACATTGCTGTAATTAGTTCTTCAAAATGGCACCTTGAACTTTCCCAAAATTCTTGAGGTTCAATGATCTAACATTGTACTTAAACTTTTCTCTCTTTCTTTCAGTTTAATACCATCTGAGTTACAGACAACCGAGCATCTGTAAACTTATCCATCCTTTCAGGTAAGATAGTTGTGTCTTAGAACAATGACAACTGCTGTTTAAATGTTAGGAAAAGCCTTTGAAATTCCTAAACACATTATTGATGAAAATACCCAGGATTCAGGAAAAGAACTAGACATTTGTGTGGCTCATGGGAACAGCCACAGTTACCTTATCTGGGAACTTGCCATCAACTATAGTCACTGGTGCAATGGTCCTTAGCAGACTGTTGTGATATCATAGAATCATAGAATATCATGGTTGGAAGGGACCTCAGGAGGTCATCTAGTCCAACCCCCTGCTCAAAGCAGGACCAATTCCCAACTAAATCATCCCAGCCAGGGCTTTGTCAAGCCTGACCTTAAAAACCTCTAAGGAAGGAGATTCTACCACCTCCCTAGGTAACCCATTCCAGTGCTTCACCACCCTCCTAGTGAAAAAGTTTTTCCTAATATACAACCTAAACCTCCCCCACTGCAACTTGAGACCATTACTCCTTTATGTATCCATAATTATTATAGTGCAATGATAATGAAGTCATAGTTGTGGTTGGATCAAAAAATTTTGCTTAACAAGGGAAAAGAGTGGGAATAACTGCTAAATGTCTTCTATAAAAATCTGGAACATACAAAGTAGTGTAGGAAAGCTTTACATTTTCTATGCAATTAGAATTTGTATCGGAATAACACATTTTGGAAATTAAAATGGATGCCTTTTGAAATTGGGTCCCTGGTATCTCACTTTGTTTCAAAATCTTTTGCAAAGACTACACATGGCAATCCTACTCAAAACTTCCAGGATGGATTACTGTATATCTATAGTCTGCATAAATATCATTTTTATATTTTGGTGTTTGAAAGTTGCTGAAAGTTGTTCATTTTGTCCTGAAGAAATGCGGAAAAAGAACCATGTAAGCAGCTGTACTTTTAACATGTGTGTATAACAGTACCAAGGCTGCATGAAATTTTATGAAGCCTCAAGTGTTAACAATGTGTGTTGGAACAAGGATAGTGTTAGATTAGAATTGATAAGTTTTATGCTGGTGTATGTATAGAAGCAAGTGTGCTTGTTGACCTTTAATTTTTATTTCCGAGCCTTTCAGCTTTGAAGGAAAATGTGATTAAAGCAGAACAGAGGATCCTTTACTAAAATTAAACCAAGTTTTTTTCTGTATGAATTGTAGGTGGAGCTGCTAGGGTTGCGTAGAGTTCAGCGTGCCCAACACTTTCCATTCAGACCCTAGTTCAGTGGCTTATAACTTTGCCAGACTGGTTGGATTGAAATCTCCTATGCTGAGTGTTTGCCTCAGGCTGATTATTAGTATTATGGTTTTGTTTAAGTTTCAGCTAAAACCCTTCAGCCAGATAGGGGAAAAATAAGTTGTTTTGTCCCTGTTTAAAACAAAAATCTTCCACCTTTTTGGTTGAGAAGCTCGTCTGCCTCTTTGCTTTGCAGCAGGCACTTGAAGTTTGGCAGGGAGGTTACACTGGGCTTAGGGAGGTGTCTTTGGCAATCCCCATGAAAATTTGCTTAAATTTGGCCGAGTTATGAGCCTTAGTTTGCACATGCTCATTAGAGACTGATTAGAGTTTGGCAGTCAAATTGTTCTAAGGGTCCCACTTTATTAAGCATGTGCAGAGCAGGACTTCCCTCACCATTGCTCCGGTGTAAGAGCAGGGAGACTCTCTCCCTCTCTTGTGTTCTCAATACTCCCACTGCTAGTGTCCAGTGGCAGAATGCAGCCTGATCTGCATATAGAGGGGTTAGGAATCGTGTGTGCAGGTAGAGAGGACAGGGAGAGTGGGGAAGAACAGCTGAAGGGGAGGGTGACGGTTATGTGAGCATGGAAAGGAGCAGAAGAGAAGAGGTCTAGAAGGCAATGTAGATGGAGTGGAAGGGGCAGGGGTCTGGGGGTGGGTAGGCCAAGAGGAGGAGGGAAGCAGAACCCGGAGTTGAGGAAGCTGGATTGTAGCAGAGGGGAGGAGGGCAGGATCTGGAGGGTTTGGGGAGTAGGTTGGAGCAGAGCAGGAGGGGGGCAGGAACAGAGGGGGATGGGGACAGGTTGGGAGCATAGAGGCAGAATTGTCTATAACAACCAGAGAATACTCCCCTCCATGTATATAATGGCATTATCATATATTCAGTATTTCTAGTCTATTTTGGGTGCATCCAGACATTTTTGTAGCTTTTTTTTTTTTTTTTTTACTGTTGCTGCACATGGAGTATATGTTGCCATTGAGCTGTTCACGTGACCTCCCATTCTCTTTCCTGAGTGATTACAGTTTATTGAGAAGGCAGAGATGTATATAAGTACCGTAAATTATTCCTTCCTGTAGGCATTACCCTGCCTTTGTCAAAAGTGAATTTCCTCCACCATCATCTGCTTGTTTACTTAGTTTATTAGGTCTGTGCAGTAACATGTTTAGTCTCTCACAGTGACTCCAGATCAAAGTTGTTCAGCTTAAACAATGAACTCACTGACCACTGCTGCAGCCTTAGGCTGGGATCTGAAAACTAAGCTGCATTCCTTACACATCTTACATCATCTCCAAGAATAAAGAGTCTGCCCTTGGAACTGAGCAGAATTTTGTTGCTGCAGCAGAATATAGTCCAGCTTGCTCTCCTATCATGGAATTGTCTCTGCAGAGTTGACAGCAATGAGAACTTGTTTGTGTTACTAAAGTCAAAAGCTGTGACTCAAAAATACACACGGAGCTAATATATTGAGTAAGAGGGTATTGGTCTTACAAACTCACTTTCAACCTTGTTCCTTTCCCTCTCTCTCAGGGAGAATCTTATCTCTGCATCAGTTTCAACTCATCCAGGAACCATTGACTACAACACTTTCTTCCCTTTTATAGTCTTGCTTGTTTTCATAGAAAGATTTTTGTTCTCTAGTTACTGCAGCCATATCTCCCACTTCCCCCTGACTAAGTTCCCTGGCCATCCAGCCCTGAGGATAGACACTATACAGCTCCTTTGCTTGGTGGGAGAGAATAGTGGGGTTGGGAGAGCATTTTAACATGAATTTTTAGTTGGAATGACTTTTCGGCAGAAGATGCTGTTTTCACAAAATCAGAATTTTCCATGGGATGGTGAGATGGGGTGTCCACCCCACACAAGGCCTGAAGGGATAAATTAGGCCAATTAACATATAGGCGGCACCTGGAGGAAAGCCAGGGAGTGCTAAGACCTAATTTGCTGATGAAGTCCAGCTCGGCAAAGAGCTGAGCTGGGTTTATAAAGCCAGGAAGCTGGCACCAGAGAGGAGCTGCAGGGAAGTCGTCTGCAGTCACTCCCTGACCATAGAGAGGTGAGTTTGAGGCTACAGGGTTCAGTAGTCCACAGTTACTCTTTGGGAGGGGGGAGTTTGAGCTGGTACACCCAGAGAAGGGGGAGAACGAGCAGCTGTTGGAAGGAGTCTAGGGAAGGAACAATGGGGTCTGAGGGAAACAACAGTTACCAGGTATGGGTCCCTGGACTGGAACACAGAGTAAAGGGTGGGCCTGGGTTCCACTAACTGCCACTGGGGAAGTGGCACTGTCACGGCAGTGCATGAGAAGACACCCTGAGACCATTGGAGAGGAAGGACTTTGATACCCTGGAAGGGGAAGACTAAAGTGACCTGGGCGGAGGGCCAAGCCACTAAGACAGACTACCCTCATATGCATGAGAGTCGCAGGGAATGAGAGAGAGAGAGACAGCAGGATGTGCAACCTGTGGCAGAAAGGGGCGTCAAACCTGAGTGGAGCTAATCCCCAGATGTGGCTTTGAGGAGTGCCCCTAGTGGTGAGTGGAGTTCCCTGTAACAGATGGGATTTCCTTTTTCCAGCCACCTAACTTTAATCCTTTCCCCACATAGCATTCTGTGGGGATGTTGTGACGGGTTGGATCACAGAAACCCCCTTGGGGCTGCCAACTGATGTGCCAAGACTACCTCTACCCCTGCTTTCCCTGCCAGCTTGGGACCCCAGCACCCTGTCTTGTTGATCCAGACATGCCAGCCTGCTCCAACACAGACCCAGGGTCTGAACCACGTGCCCCAAAGCTGCAGACTTAACTTAAAGCAACTTAAGAAGTGTCCCTGTCCTTAACACTCAGACACCCAACTCCCAATGGGGTCCAAACCCCAAATAAATCCATTTTACCCTGTATAAAGCTTATACAGGGTAAACTCATAAATTGTTTGCCCTCTATAACACTGATAGAGAGATATGCACAGCTGTTTGCCCCCTCCCCCAGGTATTAACGCATACTCTGGGTTAATTAATAAGTAAAAAGTGATTTTATTAAATACAGAAAGTAGGATTTAAGTGGTTCCAAGTAGTAACAGACAGAACAAAGTGAATTACCAAGTAAAATAAAATAAAACCCGCAAATCTAAGTCTAGTACAGTAATAAAACTGAATACAGATAAAATCTCACCCTCTGAGATGTTTCAATAAGTTTCTTTCACAGACTGGATGCTTTCTTAGTCTGGGCACAATCCTTTCCCCTGGTACAGCCCTTGTTCCAGCTTAGGTGGTAGCTAGGGGATTTCTCATGACTGCAGCCTCCTTTGTTCTGTTCCACCCACTTATATATCTTTTGCATAAGGCAGGAATCCTTTGTCTGTCTGGGTCCCCACCCCCTCCTTCTAAATGTAAAAGCACCAGGTTAAAGATGGATTCCAGTTCAGGTGACATGATCACATGTCACTGTAAGACTTCATTACCCACTTGCCAGCACACACGTATACGGGAAGACTTACAAGTAAAACAGAGCCATCTACAGTCAATTGTCCTGGTTAATGGGAACCATCAAGATTCCAAACCACCATTAGTGGCCCACACTTTGCATAATTATATTTCATATTTCTAGTTTCAGATACAAGAGTCATACATTTATACAAATAGGATGACCACACTCAGTAGATTATAAGCTTTGTAATGATACCTTACAAGAGACCTTTTGCATGAAGCATACTTTAGTTATATTATATTCACACTCATCAGCATACTTTCATAAAATCATATAGAGTGCAATGTCACACCCTCCTCCTGAACTTACTGCCAGAGACTTGGACACTGACCATGGCGGAGGCAGTATACCTAAAATTTGTTTTTGGGCTCCCCTCTGGGGCAGACAATCCTATGTCCCCCAAAAGGGAAAGAGACCCTGATCCAGCTGTGGGCTCACAGCTACCAGCTATGACAGACCTTTCATGGCCAGCAAAATCCCCTCCACCCCACCTTTCACTCATGTTGGGCTTGCTTGCAGCTACAGAGTCCTTGGGGTCTGTTCCCACCGCAGCAGTCATCAGGATCCCAACTTCCAGCTCCAGGATACATGTCTCTGTGCACCTCTTCCACTCCATTACAGCCAGTTCATGCTTCTGGGTCTCAATTTGCTTTGTCTTTTAAGTCCAGGGTTTGCTGGTGGGCAGCCTTCCAGGTCAGACTTTTCCCGGGCAAATTGCACATCAATTTCCATTTGTCTTCCCTTGAGACTGTCACTCGATGAGCTGGGATACCACAGAGAACCCCCTCCTGCCAGAACAGGCACCCCCCCCCCACTCCTGTCTTGCTAAGTTAGACACTCCAGTCAGCTTCAGCACAGACACAGAGGTTGGGCCACACCCATCTACAGTTCACTGAAACTGAGATGCACTCAGCTCAGGGGCTTCTTAGTTAACAGCGCCCAGTGTTCAATCTTTCTGGGCAATTTGCAACTAGTGTAGTTCTAGATTTTTCTGATCTTCAATCTTACTTATTTTGCTTCCTTTTCTGTCCCTATTGCCCTTACCCAAAATAAGCAAACAGAAAATAACAAACCAGTAACCACTTTGTCTGTTCTCCAGCCACCACACTTAAAACTCACTTAAAATCACTACCAGTATCTCAAAGCAATCATCTGTGCACAGATCCTGCTGACTACGCCACTGTGGCGGGTTGGATCACAGAAACCCCCTTGGGGCTGCCAGCTGATGTGACAAGACTACTTCTGCCCCTGATTTCCCTGCCAGCTTGGGACTCCAGCACCCTGTCTTGTTGAGCCAGACACGCCAGTCTGCTCCAATACCCTGAGACCATTGGAGTGGAAGGACTTTGATACCCCGGAAGGGAAAGAGAAAGGGAATGTGAAGGGGAAGACTAAAGTGACCTGGGCGGAGGGCCAAGCCACAAAGACAGACTACTTTCATATGCATGAGAGTCACAGGGAATGAGAGAGAAAGACAGCAGGGTGTGCAACCTGTGGCAGAAGGGGGCGTCAGACCTGAGTGGAGCTAATCTCCAGATGTGGCTTTGCGGAGGTACCCCTAGTGGTGAGTGGAGTGCCCCATAACAGATGGGATTTCCTTTTTCCAGCCACCTAACGCTAATCCTTTCCCCACATAGCATTCTGTGGGGATGTATAGACCCAATGATATATTTTTGTTTGATGTTTTTCAAAAGGAATTAAGTAGCAAAGGAAAAAGCAAGAATAGAGACAGCATGTAGTGGTGAAAGATCATTGTCAGAATGATCTGTGATGACCTTTGATCACTCTATATCCTATTTCTCTCTTTGCTGTAGCCTGTGGCTTTGCATGAAGATCCTTTTTACAAATGTAACTAAGAATACAAGAGAGAAGGTTATGGAGCCATTCCATGCAGGAGAGTGAAACTGACACCATGGGAACTGGCCATTACACTGAGACAACACCCTGCCAGAGATACAGGGAAAACTGAGTGAGAGAGAAGTACTCAGCTCCTGTTAAAATCAAGCCACTTAAATTTATGTTCCTAAATATGGCATCAAGTGCCTAGTTTCAGGCAGCTAAGTTTTTCAGTTATGGCTCTTGTGTATACAAAAGCCATATGATGAAAAGAATATTCAAAGCCACTCTGTGCATATGAGATTATAATACATAAAGGGCTTTGGTTATAGCATAAACCACAAGTATGATCTTAAGTCACCTCAGCCCCCAAATGGAATTTCTTACACTCGCTCTGTATTGTTTTCTTATTGTTCTTCTGCAAATGAGGTCAGAGAGTTCATAGACACATAAAAAAGAGCTTGAAATTTCCATATCAAGAGACCCAGATAAACTTACAAACTGTTTATATGAAACAACCTTAGCGAGCTTCACCCATCCCTAAATGCTCAGATTTCAAACTAAACTGGATCCCCATGAAGACTCCAGCTCCATTTAGATTCATTGCTGTGTTTTATACTCATACCAGAGGAAACTAAATAAATAAATGTCCAAGGGGGTGGGACACTAACCTACTCCTTGGTGATGGTGTAATGGTATGTGTAAGCCTATCTTGACTCCATGAAACCAAACATTCATATCCTACAGGAATCCATTCAGCCCTTTGACACTCCAACATTGATGAACTAGGGCGTTATCTATGCAGTTTTCTGGAGTTGTCTTTTGAGGGAATACTTATCTACTGTGTGTGCACAATGACCCTTTCTAGGACTCCAATCTCCCCAGGCCCCTCATCCTTATGTGCCCTGTATGCATAACCCTGTGTTGCAGTGTGAAAGCCTCTCAGAACTCCTGGGTGTGCAGGGATTGTGCCTGCTTCTCTACGCCTTTGGAGAGTCATTCCTATTCTATCTCATCCCATGCGTGACTGTCCCACTTCTCTGGCTTGTGCGCAGCTGCGTAGGGCAGAATTAGTGTTTGCACTCCCCTGAGCACTCCTCCACCTTGTTTCTCTCCAATATCCTGGGACCAATACAGCTACAACAACACTGCAAACAAAATCTGACAAGCTTTTTAGACACTAAATGTAACTTAGCCATTTAAACTATTGTCTAAAGTAGCTGTCTTACCTAAAGCAACCTCCCAGCGTTTCCAACAAACATGGCTGGTATCCTCCATTTATAAGTGCAAAAAATGTTGTCTTTTTTGCTTCCTTGGTCAAGGATCAAAAAAATTGTCCTTTTACCTTTTATGTGTACCCCAAAGTCCATTGTTTTGTCCCCAAAGTCAGGACACCTTCCTTCCCCCCCCCCATCATTTATTCTGGAGTGCTGGCTCCATGCCACACCCTCATGTCTACATCGTATGCAAACAGATTTTCATTGTGCTTACAATGCTTATTTTACACGTGAACCAAGACTGACAGGTGAATATACATCCCTTTGCCTGGCAAAACCTGCCTTAACACTGCTTTTAAAACGTATTTTCCAGTATATCTACAACATTCCTTAAATATCATCGTACATAAATCTCACAATGATTATGAAGCTCAGTATGACATAAGCTTTTATTAGATCCCTCGCTTGGTCCTCTTGGGATAAGCACTATGAAAGTGTTGGGTGTGATGAGTTTGTCAAGCCTGTTACAGAACAGTGAACCCATTGCCAGCTGGCATTGAGGAGGGTCACAAACCTCTGGGTGGTAGAGTTTTTTAAAATTATGACCAGAGTGGTCACTGTCACAGGGAATGGGGCATTGGTGGGACAGTTGCTGGAGGACTGTTAAGGTCAAGGCAGGTATTGCAGTGTCTACACTCCTACTGCGTCAACCTCACTAGGTCAACCATGGCTCTACACTCTTTGGGGAGGTTGTTTTACTCTGTTGCTGTAACAGGGTGCTTAAGTTGGCCAGAGACAAATTTGAGTGTAGACATAAGCTCAAATAGGTTGACGTGAGGCGACATACGTCAACCTAACTTTGTAGTGTAGGCCAGGCCTAAGAATGAGTATAGCCTGGTGATTAGGGCACTTACCTAGGATGTAGGAGCTGCTTTGGTCAAAAAGGGATAATAGTATACTTCCACAGAACTATATAAAATGATGATGAATAATAAATATAGAATTAAGTGATGCATTGCCCTCAAAGGGGTGAATTTCACCCTAGACGTATTATGCTTTTTGCACTGGGAGTGGGAATTGCCTTCTTGTAAAGTATCCCCAGTATAGGCTCTTGCTGAAGATGGCCCATCACATCTTTCATTCTAAGTTAGATCTGGTATTCCCTGCTCTTATTTATGGCCATTCTTTCAATGTCAAGAGCTTTACTGGCTTGACCCTCCTGTGTACAATACTATAAAATCCCTCCTGGCCAGAGACACCAAAATCCTTTTACCTGTAAAGGGTTAAGAAGCTCAGGTAACCTGGCTGACACCTGACCCAAAGGACCAATAAGGGAACAAGATACTTTCAGATCTTGGGGAGAGGGAAGGCTTTTGTTTGTGCTCTTTGTTTTGGGTGTGTTCGCTCTTGGGACTAAGAGGGACCGAACATCAATCCATGCTCTCCAAATCTTTCTGAACAAGTCTCTCATATTTCAAACTTGTAAGTAACAGCCAGGCAAGGCGTGTTAGTTTTATCTTTGTTTTCTCAACTTGTAAATGTTCCTTTTGCTAGAGGGTTTACCTCTGTTTGCTGTAACTTTGAACCTAAGGCTAGAGGGGGTTTCTCTGGGCTCTTTGAATCTGATTACCCTGTAAAGTTATTTTCCATCCTGATTTTACAGAGATGATTTTTACCTTTTCTTTAATTAAAATTCTTCTTTTAAGAACCTGATTGATTTTTTCATTGTTTTAAGATCCAAGGGTTTTGGATCTGTGTTCACTAGGACTAATTGCTGAGGGTATCTCAAGCCTTTCCTTTCACCCAGGAAATGGGGTGTAAGGACTGGGGGTGGGGGGGAGGAATTAGTCTCAAATCTGCCCAAGAAATGGGGTATTAGAGACTTGGGAAATATTTGGGGAAAGGCAGAGTTCCAAGTGGCTCTTCCCTAAGATTTGGAACACACTTGGTGGTGGCAGCTTACTGATAACCTAAGCTGGTAAATAAGTTTAGGGGGCTTTCATGCGGGTCCCCACATCTGTACCCTAGAGTTCAGAGTGGGGAAGGAACCTTGACACCACCTATTTAGCCACATAAATAGGGAATTAGGAGTCTGATTCTTAGGCACCCATGTTCTAAAACTTTGGCCACAGATTTTTTTTCTTCCTTGTTTTTTTTTTTAACCTGAAAATCACTATTTCCTGCATATCCAGACAGTATTGGTCTCCTACTTCTTCATCTATTGTATACGGAAGTAGAAAATATTTTCATTTCAATTTCTCCTGTGTCATTAATACTGATTATACAGTTAGTCCTGCTTGAGTTTCCAATGTCCTTTATGTCTCAGTTTCGATTCCTAACTGGTTTCTGTATTTGGTATCAGTTTCCCTACATGTCTCCCTTTTGACTGCAGTAAAGTAGTCAGCTAGTGTGAAGCTTCTGTGCAGGGATCTATGGGAATCTTGCCTGTTTCTTGATCTGCTCATTACAATAGGCTGTAAACTGTCTTTTTAGGACTTGGGCTAGCATCC
>NW_020664563.1:4623593-4657166 GCF_002925995.2 Terrapene triunguis | reverse complement strand
CATATATATGCTGAAATGGCTCCTCACCCAACTCCCATATTCCATATAAACAAACTGAAATACTACATATTTGGGGGGAAAGTGAGTAGTTAAGCATGTTGATGTTTGTATATACAAACACCCATTTCATCACTGTACTGGAAAATATAGCTGAACTCAATTTTCTATGTAATTTGAAGAAAGTATAACAGCCCCAATTGTTTTTTGTGTTAATCAGTGTGAACCTGAAAAAATTACATGCTTTCTAAGAGAAAAGAATGAGTCCACACTTAGTGAAAAAAAAATTCCTTCCAACTGGTGTTCAGAAGAGTGCTACAAGACACATACATAACCTCATGAACAGAGGGCGGAGAGAATACCCTCCCACATTATGACCAGCAAAATAATAATAGTAATAATAATTAATAATAAACTCCAAGGAGGCAGAGGTTCACAGATTTGCAAACCTAAAAACCTGTGTTATGCTTTAAGCCACCCCAGCACATACCAGGTTTATGAACATTAAAAAGTTACCTGCAAAGGAACATTGAAGCCCATTAACCTGAATGTGTGCCAGCCAGTGTGCCCTCACTGACTAAAGGTGCCGTCACCCCTGAACAGCTAAAAATTAATCTTGCCCTTTTGAGCTAAAAAGAGTCATTTCACTGGCTCCATCACTGTTGTTACATAACAGATGGGGCATGGTGCTGGCACATAGGGTCTCTGGTACGTGGTGTGATTTTTCAGAATCTCTTTTGGGAATAGTCATGGAGGTGAAATAGCTGCTACTTATGATTCTGCTATTTCTATGCATGTATATTCATCTTGGTATCTGAAGTTATGAATATTAGCTATGTTTACTACATGTTTGCTCCTGTGGTAATGCCCTCAAGGTATTTAGCGAGCACATGAAGGAACAAGTCAAGTTGAATGGCCCATTAAGGAGCACTTAGCTCACAATGGACCATGGAAAATGCCTGTCTACACTTAATGGACTTTTTGTGAATGTTTTAACTAGAATATGAGTGGGGGTGATGGACATGTAACTTGCCCATGTGACTCCAAACACCATCTTTCACAGTAAGAACAGATTTTCCTTTACTTGGCACTTGGCAGAAGCTAAAAGACCCTGGCATGGAAACATCCATTTTGCCTCTTTCCTCCTCTGGCCTCTTTCCAGCCTCTGGACTATGAACATACACTAATGGGAGCATTTTAACCAAGGGACTGAGGACTTTAAGGTAATCTGGAGCCTTCATATTTCCTTTGCAGATGGCCTTACGAGTCGGATATGGTACAGAGACTGTTCTAGCCTCATTGATTGCTAATTTCTCCCTTGCAATGGACAAAGATCAGATGTCTGCTGACTTTTTCACATGAGTCAGCAGCCTTTGATACCTGTGGCATAAGCAACATAGCTTTTGCTTGAGTGGTTTTGTTCTTTCCTCTCCAAATGTCAAAGCCTGTTCCCATTGAACTCAATAGCAAAACTCCTTTTGATTTCAATGGGAACAGGATTTGGCCCCAAGAGATCAGAGAATGTGATTTTGATCAATTGGTTATCTGTCTAGAGACAGTTCTCATGCACGTTCTGCCAGACTGATTTTGATTGCCCCTCCAGTATGTAATACTGAGGAAAATAATAAAGCAATTTGGGCTGTAGTTCTATCAAGATGTACATGGCACAGACAGTTATATGCATAGGTGCCGACTCCGTGGGAGCTCCGGGGCTGGAGCACCAACGGGGAAAAATTGGTGGGTGCTCGGCACCCACCGGCAGCTCCCCTGCCCTCCCCGCCCCCGCCTCCTCCCCTGAGCGCGCTGTTTCACGGTGTAACAAGCTATGGGAGGGAGTGGGAATGCAGCGCGCTCAGGGGAGGAGGCAGGGAAGAGGCGGGGCTGGGCGGGGCTTTGGTGAAGGAGTCCAATGGGGCAGGGAGGGGGCGGAGTTGGGGCAGGTACTTTGGGGAAGGGGTTGGAATGGGGGTGGGGCAGGGGTGGAGTCAGGGCAGGGCTGAAGGTGCGGGGGCACGAGCACGCACTGGCACCAGGAGAAGTTGGCGCCTATGGTTCTATGCTTCTTTTCCATCAAACCCAGATGGCGCAGCATCTTTACTTTCCTAGTGCATGGTGGAGATACTTAGATAAAGGCAAGCTGGCAGAAGCTTAGTTTGGACATAAGAGAGGCACCGATAGTATGTTAAGGGAAAGTGGGGTAATTATCCTTCCTATCCTTCTTTCATTTAAGAATGAATTTGGGTGTGCTGCTGGATTCTCAATGAACCTGGAAGTACAGGTGGCACCAGGGGCCCAAAGCATCATTTTACAACTGCATAGACTCATAGACTTTAAGGTCAGAAGGGACTATTATGATCATCTAGTCTGACCTCCTGCACAACGCAGGCCACAGAATCTCACCCACCCACTCCTGTATCAAACCCCTGACCTATGTCTGAGCTATTGAAGGCCTCAGCTTGTGGTTTAAAGACTTCAAGGTGCAGAGAATCCTCCAGCAAGTGACCCATGCCCCACTCTGCAGAGGAAGGCGAAAAACCCCCAGGGCCTCTGCCAATCTGCCCTGGAGGAAAATTCCTTCCCGACCCCAAATATGGCAATCAGCTAAACCAAGACTCACCAGCCAGACACCCAGGAAAGAATTCTCTTTAGTAACTCAGATCCCACCCTATCTAGTGTCCATTATAGGCCATTGGGCATATTTACCACTAATAGTCAAAGATCAATTAATTGCCAAAATTAGGCTATCCCATCATACCATCCCTTCCATAAATTTATCAAGCTTAGTCTTGAAGCCAGATATGTCTTTTGCCTCCACTGCTCCCTTTAGAAGGCAATTCCAGAACTTCACTCCTCTGATGGTCTAATTTCAAGTCTAAACTTCCTGATGGCCAGTTTATATCCATTTGTTCTTGTGTCCACATTGGTATTGAGCTTAAATAATTCCTCTCCCTCCCTGGTATTTATCCCTCTGATATATTTATAGAGAGCAACCATATCTCCCCTCAGCCTTCTTTTGGTTAGGCTAAACAAGCCAAGCTCTTTGAGTCTCCTTTCATAAGACAGGTTTTCTATTCCTCGGATCATCCTAGTAGCCCTTCTCTGTACCTGTTCCAGTTTGAATTTATCCTTCTTAAACATGGGAGACCAGAACTGCACACAGTATTCCAGATGAGGTCTCACCAATGCCTTGTATAATGGTACTAACACCTCCTTATCTCTACTGGAAATACCTCGCCTGATGCATCCCAAGACTGCATCAGCTTTTTTCACAGCCATATCACATTGGCGGCTCATAGTCATCCTGTGATCAACCAATACTCCGAGGTCCTTCTCCTCCTCTGTTACTTCCAAGTGATGCGTCCCCAGTTTATAACAAAAATTCTTGTTATTAATCCCTAAATGCATGACCTTGCACTTTTCACTATTAAATTTCATTCTATTACTATTGCTCCAGTTTACAAGGTCATCCAGATCTTCCTGTAGGATATCTTGGTCCCTCTCTGTATTGGCAATACCTCCCAGCTTCGTGTCATCTGCAAACTTTATTAGCACATTCCCACTTTTTGTGCCAAGGTAGGTAATAAAAAGATTAAATAAGATTGGTCCCAAAACCGATCCCTGAGGAACTCCGTTAGTAACCTCCTTCCAGCCTGACAGTTCACCTTTCAGTATGACCCATTGTAGTCTCCCCTTTAGCAAGTTCCTTATCCACCTTTCAATTTTCATATTGATCCCCATCTTTTCCAATTTAGCTAATAATTCCCCATGTGGAACCGTATCAAATGCCTTACTGAAATCAAAGTAAATTAGATCCACTGTATTTCCTTTGTCTAAAAAATCTGTTACCTTCTCAAAGAAGGAGATCAGATTGGTTTGGCACAATCTACCTTTTGTAAAACCATGTTGTATTTTGTCCCAATTACCATTGACCTCAATGTCCTTAACTACTTTCTCCTTCAAATTTTTTTCAAAGACCTTGCATACTACAGATGTCAAACTACCAGGCCTGTAGTTACCCAGATCACTTTTTTTCCTTTCTTAAAGATAGGAACTACGTTAGCAATTCTCCAGTCATATGGTACAACCCCTGAGTTTACAGATTCATTAAAAAAAATCTTGCTAATAGGCTTGCAATTTCATGTGCCAGTTCTTTTAATATTCTTGGATGAAGATTATCTGTGCCCCCCGATTTAGTTTCATTAAGCTGTTCGAGTTTGGCTTCTATCTCAGCTGTGGTAATATCTACCTCCATATCCTCATTCCCATTTGTCATCCTGCCATTATCCCTAAGCTCATCATTAGCCTCATTAAAGACTGAGGCAAAGATATTTGTTTAGATATTGGGCCATGCCTAAATTATCCTTGACCTCCACTCCATCCTCAGTATTTAGCGGTTCCACTTCTCCTTTCTTTGTTTTCTTCTTATTTATATGGCTATAGAACCTTTTACTATTGGTTTTAATTCCCTTTGCAAGGTCCAACTCTACATGGCTTTTGGCCTTTCTCACTTTATCCCTACATGTTCTGACCTCAATAAGGTAGCTTTCCTTGCTGTTCCCTCCCATCTTCCACTCCTTGTAGGCTTTCTGATTTTTCTTAATCACCTCTCTGAGATTCTTGCTCATCCAGCTTGGTCTACAATTCCTGCCTATGAGTTTTTTCCCCTTTCTTGGGATGTAGGCTTCTGATAGTTCTGCAACCTTGACTTGAAGTAATTCCAGACCTCCTCCGCCTTTAGCTCCACAAGTTCTTCAGTCCAATCCACTTCCCTAACTAATTTCCTTATTTTTTTTTAAATTAGCCCTTTTGAAATCAAAAACCCTAGTCACAGATCTATTTTTATTTATCCTTCCATTTAGTTTGAACTGAATTAGCTCATGATCGCTCGAACCAAGGTTGTCCCCTACAACCATTTCTTCTATGAGGTCCTCACTACTCACCAAAACCAAATCTAAAATGGCATCCCCTCTTGCTGGTTCAGCAACTACTTGGTGAAGGAATCTATCAGCTATCGCATCCAGGAAAATCTGAGCCCTATTATTACTACTAGCACTTGTCCTCCAGTCTATATCTGGGAAGTTAAAGTCTCCCATGATCACACAATTCCCATTAGTATTTACTTCATTAAAAACATTAAAGAGGTCTCCATCCATATCCAAATCAGATCCCGGTGGTCTATAGCACACCCCAAGCACTATCTCAGGGGAGGCTCTAGTAGCTTTCTTCCCCAATGTGATTTTTGCTCAGACAGACTCTGTCTTTTCCATTCCATCACTTCTTATTTCTTTACAGTCTACCTCATCATCGATATACAATGCTACTCCACCACCTTTGCCTTTATTTCTGTCTTTCCTAAACAACACATACCCTTCAATAGCTGTACTCCAGTCATGACTACTATTCCACCATGTTTCTCTTATCCCTATAATATCTGGTTTCACTTCCTGTACCAATAACTCTAGTTCCTCCATTTTGTTACCTAGGCTCCTTGCATTAGTGTACAAACATCTTAATTTTTGCTGTTTGGCTTCACTGACATTCTTTACCCGATTAGGCCCAGACATTCTACCACCAGTATCACCTATTAGAATGGTATCTACACTACCCTTCCTCCATACGTCCATTCTTCTACCCACAGCTGTATCCTTTCTTACTTCGTTTTCTTCCCTCTCAATGTTAAAATCCGGCGTGGAGATTACCTGGACATCTCCCATCCATCTCCCCGCAATTCCTAGTTTAAAGCTCTCTTAATCAGTTGTGCCAGCCTCTATCCTAGAAGTCTATTTCCCTCCCTACTCAGGTGAAGTCCATCCCGAGAGAACAGTCCTCTGTCCATGAATGCTTCCCAGTGGCCATACATCCCAAAGTCCTCCGTATAGCACCACTGCCTGAGCCATCTGTTGATCATCATAATCTTGTCACACCTTTGTTGCCCTTCTCTAGGAACAGGCAGAATCCCACTGAAGATCACCTGAGCCTCGATATCCTTAAGCGTCTTCCCCAGTCTGGCATAGTCTCCCTTGATACGTTCCAGTGACAAATGCAGTTGTAAAATTTTAGACAGGTAAAGGGGGTGTCAGAAGGGATGGGGAGAGCCTAGAGACCCCAGGCTGGGGGCAGGGCAGGGAGGAGTCACATGGAGGGTCATGTGGGGAGGTCACGTGCCCTCCCTTGTTTCCCTCCCATGAGTGCAGTACCGGCAAGAAATGATTTCTACTTGCACCACTGCCTTGAAATGGGTAATTATGGAATAACTTGCCCACATGGAAAGCTTATTCCTAACCTCACTAATCTCCCAAAGACAAAGCAGGGTAACATGAAAATAAACGATATAATAACATGCTCATCAGACCATGAATACATGCTATGAGATATCAGACCTTTTCTCCCTGGGATACCTCAGAGCAAGAGGATTTATGAACTGGCCTGATTTTTGCACAGTGCTGAGTGCCTGTCCTCTGAAAATTAGGCATCTTAAGGAGGCTGAAGTTGGGCAGCCACCAATCAAATCTTGGCTCCAGGTAGATAGCTGAGTGACATGAATTACATCACCATTATTTGCAGCCACACACATGCAGGTGGAAAATAGGTGAATCTGAGGCCAGACTGAAAACTGGGCCTTATCTCAGCAACTTTCCACTTCTGAAGATGAATTCCAGTCCCGTGGGCCTTCCAGCTCCCATTTGTCTGGATGGGTTTACTTAATTTTTGAATTATTTTTTACGCCTGGTCTACACTTGGGGGGGAGGGGGGATCAATCTAAGTTATGCAACTTCAGCTACGTGAATAACGTAGCTGAAGTCGACGTACTTAGATCTACTCACCGCGGTGTCTTCACTGTGGTGAGTTGACTGCTGCCGCTCCTCCGTCGACTCCGCCTGCACCTCTCACCGAGCTGGAGTACAGGAGTCAACAGGAGAGTGCTCAGGGATCGATTTATCGTGTCTAGACTAGATGCGATAAATCAACCCCTGCTGGATTGATCCCTGCCCGCCAATCCTGCGGGTAGTGTAGACATACCCTGAAATTGTCATAATTCCTGCTGTTGGCACTGCTGGAATAATCTGTGCCTGATGCAAATCTTTCCCCTAGAGATATCTGCTTCCCATTTCCTCTTCTTCGGATGGGCTTCAGCCTTAGAGCAGAAGACATTCCAGGGCATTCTTTCCCCATGATGAATACTGAATCCCCTCACAATATTTGTGGTTTGGATGATGTTTTTCACAGCATCTTAAACAGATGTTAGTCTGCAGCATGTTCGTATTATCACCAGTATTTGTCTTGTGAAAAAGTTCTTATGACTGTTTCCTCCTTGAAACCATGGTGATGTGGCTACATTTATAGTGCTGTTTCCTTCTACCCTGAATTTCAGACATTTCTTTGAATTCCATTGAGTTCAATGGGTTTTGGATGAAGCCCAAGGGAGAAGTTGTGAGAAATTGTTAGACTGAAAGGATGGAGGAGATGCGGGAAGAGATTAGAGAAGAGACGTATGTAGGTAGCAAGCAGAGCTCTGCCAAAAATTGAACATGATGTGGAAGGAGAGTGAAGCCAGTGAAGAGGATTGAACAAATCAGGAGATGTGTTCAGGGCAGCAAGAAGGAACGATGGTCTTGGTGGCAGCATTTATCACGCTCTTCCTTGTTGTGGGTCTTGCTAGCCTGACTGTTCCCCCCAGGTTTCATGTACTGCATGATGGATAATAACATGAGAACTCCCTTCTTGTTAAACTAAACTTATTTTTAAATTGAACTGGCTCTTTACTGAAGCATCTGCACCCCAGTGCAGAGTGTCATGGGGGGTGTAGCATGCTGGGTGTACTGCATGCTGGGAGGCAGGTGCTGGAGGATCATTAAGCACTAGGTCCATCAGTCTCCAGCCCCCACTGGGCTCCTATCAAGACTCAGATGCTGACGAATCACAAAATATTGCTCTACTAGGGCTCCCAGTAGTAAGTGCAAATACCCTGTTTGACCCCCATCTGCCCAGCCTCCCTGTCTGCAGGCTTTTCCTGAGTATGCACCTGTCATGGGCAACATGCTGCTTCCCAGCCCAGGTCTCAGCCTTTTCATCCCAGCTCCCACACAGCTCAGCCTTCTCTCCACAGCCAGCTCCCAAGCTGCTGCTCTGGCCTGCTGCTCCTGCTTGTATGAAGCCTCTGGTTCCCTCACCAGCCAGGTTCCTTCTGATTGTACCTAGTGTGACGGGTTCCCCCTGGGGTGCCACCTGGAACTGGGGTACCACTGAGTCCCCTGACACACCAGCCTGGGCTCCCTCTCACATTGTACTGCTGTAAAAATCTACAAAGCCCTCTAGCCTGCACTTCTACCAGCATACAGACAGGTAGGGCCAGGGGTGGCAGGTTTGTATAATTTTTGGTGGTGCCTAGAATGGGTCCAAGTCCCGCCCCTCTCTCCCCCCACACCTGCCTAAGGCTCTGGGAGGGAGTTTGGGTGTGGGAGGGGGTTTGGGGTGCAGACTCTGGGAGGAAGTTTGGGGGTGGGAGGGGTGTGGGCTCTGGGAGGGAGTTTGAGTGCTGGGTGCAGGCTCTGGGCTGGGACAGGGGGTTGGGGTGCAGGAGAGGATGCAGGAGGGTGTTGGGGTGCTGGGTGTGGGAGGGGTTTTGGGTGCTGGGTGCCGGCTCTGGGTTGGGACGGGGTTGGGGTGTAGGAAGGAGTGCAGGAGGGGGCTTGGGTGCTGGGTGCAGCTCTGGGAAGAGGTTTGGGTGCTGGGTGCATGCTCTGGGCTGGGACAGGGGGTTGGGGTGTACGAGGGAGTCCAGGAGGGGGTTTGGGTGCTGGGTATGGGCTCTGGACTGGGACAGAGGGTTGGGGTGTGGGAGGGGGTGTGGGGCTGGGCTGGGGATGAGGAGTTTGGTGTGCAGCAGGCAGGCTGCCCCAGGGCTGGGGGCCAGGGAGGACTCTCCCCAGCCTTCTCCCTGCCAGCAGCAGCGAGCTCTGGGGGAAGGGGAGCCCCTCCCCGGCCCCCCTGGCACAACACTCACCCAAGTCCCTCCAGGCTGCTGCTCAGGAGGTCCAGCCAGAATAACCCCCTCCCAGAGTCCCCCGCCGGGGGGCCTGCCATGCGCCTCCTCCCCTCCTCCCTCCACAGGTGCAACAGCCACCTCAGCCTGACCCCAGCGCTGCTCCCTTGTAGCTGGCTGTGGCAGCGGCCAGTGAGGAAGCGCAGCGCTGCCCAGGGCAGGCAGGGATCCTCGGGATAGGTGCGCAGGGGCGGCAGGTAGGGCCGGGGGAGAGACCCAGTCCTGAACATTAGTGGAGCCAGGCCCCCCGGCCCTGAATTTTCTGGAGCCCGGGCACCATGGGCCCATACAACTCCCCACCCCTGAGTAGGGGCACACCCAGCTGCAGTTACAAGAAGGCTCTCTGACCAGCCCCAGCATGGGAAGGTTACTCCCAGCTCTTCAGGCATGCACCCCCCCTGGAGTATGAACCCAAAATTATACCATCTTGCACTGCACAGGGAACTGTACAGCATAAGCTCATAAAATTCGCCCCATCCCTCAATGTGGAAAGGAATATGCAAGAGCCTGCTGCCCCTGAGTTATGATTCCCACACACTTCACTCCAACTCACTGGTTTAGATAAAGCAAAAACAAGTTTATTAAGTACAAAAGATAGATTTTAAGTGATAGCAAACAGATCAAAGCAGATTACCTAGCAAATAAACAAAAATGCAAACTAAACTTAATATACTAAATAGATTGGATATGAATAGCAGATTCTCACCCTAAGAGATGATACAAGCAGGCTGCAGATTCTTAAGGGGCAAGCTACACTTGCTTTACAGCTTGGAATCCCCAGGTGTTTCATTCACAGGGTAGAAATCCCTTTAGCCTGGGTCCAGCACTTCCCCCAGTTCAGTCATTGTTCCTCAGGTGTTTCGAAGGGTCTTCTTATGTGGGGAGCGAAGAACACCAGATGATGTCACTCCCCGCCTTATATAGCTTTTGCATATGGTGGGAACCCTTTGTTTCAAAGCTTGATTCCCAGACTGGTCTTTGGAAAAATACTGACATCCCAAGATGGAGTCCTGAGATATATGGTCTCATCACATGTCCTTGTAGAGTCATAGCAGCCATCACTCACAGGCTGTTTGGAGCGTTCACAGGAATGCTCACCAGGTGGGAGATAAGCTTCTCCTAAGGCCTACCTTTTTTTCCTAATGGCTCATTGCCCTGAATAGGCCCTTCCCCACTCATTATCTAGACTAAAAGCATCTTGTCTAGTGGGTGTTACCCAGGTGTAACTACATTTGAAATACAGATACATAGTCAATATTCATAACTTTAGATACAAAAGTGATATATGCATACAAATAGGATAATCATATTCAGCAAATCATAACCTTTCCAATGACATCTTACATGACTTATCATGCATAAAATACATCATAATTATGTCATAACCATATCATAATAATATCACTGTGAAGAATATGGGGTGCATTGTCACACCTCACTTTCCCATGCTCTGGAGTTTATGGAGCCCTTTGCTGGTTGGATGCTGCACTGGGGGTTAACCCACTACCCGGGGCGTTCATTACGCTATTGTTTACAATTGCTCCAACTGCTCCTTAGTGTTCCTAGCCACCTCAACACAGACTGATTTCCTGGTGCCCATCCAAACTCTTCCATTCTCAGTCCATGCTCCTTTTTCCAGTCCCTACAGAGGCTTCTACGGTTGTGATGACAGCATTTTGGCTAGAGGGATGGAAGCCTGTGAGAAAGAGGCTTGCAGTAGTCAAGATAAGCAATGCCCAAGTCATGGAAAAGGGATTGTGGTGAAGGGATAGAAAGAAGATGCTTAGCATTGTTATAGCAGAAGGAGCTAATGAGAACCTAGGTGAGGAAGGTATAGCTTGATGCAGGGGAACTAGATGGGGCTAGTCCAATCCTGCTGCTTGCAGTAGCCAGCAAAACAAGAAACCTGCCCTTAGTGTACCTAATCGATTGTGCAATGGTGTATACTGAGGCGTGGGAAGGAGTGCTTCCCCTGCTGGCGATTCATCTATGGCCTGAAGCATGACACTCAATTACTGATACCATCATTAAGACTGCATGATTGGAAATATTATTATGATACAATTACCCAATCTGTCTAATGATTCATACATCGTCTTTGATTCGCCGACTTCCAACAGTAACAAATCTCACTACATAAAAGCAGATTTCTATTTATTCTATATTTACTCTATTTCAGTTCCTGGAGCAGAGTGAAAAAACAATAACACATTTTCACTGTTCTCAGTACAGTAACTCCTCACTTAATGTCTCTTGGTTAACATTGTTTCGTTGCTGATCAATTAGAGAACATGCTCATTTAAAGTTGAGCAATGCTCCCTTACACTGTTGTTTGGCAGCTGCCTGCTTTGTCCACTGCTTGCAGAAAGAGCAGCCCGTTGCAGCTAGCTGGTGGGGGCTTGGAACCAGGGTGGGCTGGCAGCCCCCTATCAGCTCCCCTAAGTTCCCTGTGCAGCAGCAGCCCAGCAAGCTATCAATTGGTGGGCAGTTCAGCTGTCCCTCCCCCCACTGCCATGTGCTGCTCCCGCGCTCTGTCTTGGAGCTGCTCCTGGGAGCCTACTGCTTGCTATGCAGAGGAGGGGAAGAGGGGTGCTAATGTCAGGGTGTCCCCCTCCCCCCGCTCCTGCCCCCTGCTCCTGTACCTCATCTTCACAGAACGGGGTGGGGGGGTACAAAAGGACTCAGGACAGAGGGAGCTTGGTGGCAGCAGCTGCTGTCTCAACTTGCTGATCTACTTAAAAAGGCAACGTACTTAGAGTGGGATCAGCATACTTAAAGGGGCAATGCGCGTCTCTCTCTCACAAACACATGGTGTGTGTCTCTGTCTCTCCCTCTCTCTCTCTCTCTCTCTCTCACACACGGTGTGTGTGTCGATCTTTTTCTCTCTCACACACACACACACACACACACGGTGTGTGTCTCTGTCTCTGTCTCTCTCTGCCATGCTGTGTCTCCTCCCTCCATTCGTGCTGCCTTGTAGAGTGTGAGGCTACATTAAAAACAATGTGTTAACCCTTGAGGGCTCAGCCGAGTACTAGTTCATCCATTTAGCCAGTAAGGCATTCCCTGGGAAATATCCCACCCTCTTCCACCCTCTGACTCCACCACCTCAACCAAGCTTCACAATCATCATTGCTGTGTACAGTATTAAATTGTTTGTTTAAAACTTATACTGTGTATGTGTGTGTGTATATATATATATATATATATATATATATATATATATATATAAAAAATAGTCTTTTGGACTGGTGAAAAAAATTTCCCTGGAACCTAACCCCCCTTTTTACATTAATTCTTATGGGGAAATTGGATTCATTTAACATTGTTTTGCTTAAAGTAGCATTTTTCAGGAACATAACTACAATGTTAAGCAAGGAGTTACTGTACAATCTGTATACCTCACTCAGGTCCCGCCTAGCTCTCGATTCCAGGAGAATAATCCATTCAGATACAAAGCCTGTTCCCATACATACTATACATACAGTCACTTATAAACAACAGAAGAATCAGTGTTAGAAGTGACCATGCAGAGGAGTTTGGATTTAGGTCTGAACTTTCATGAAGTTCAGGGCTTTTGAGACCCAGGGTTTTGATTTGGGCCCACGTCTAATATTGTTACAATCACTGATAAAGGGCATATAGGTGGATAGAAAGCTGGCTAGATCGTCGGGCTCAACGGGTAGTGATCAATGGCTCCATGTCTAGTTGGCAGCCGGTTTCAAGCGGAGTGCCCCAAGGGTCGGTCCTGGGGCCGGTTTTGTTTAATATCTTTATTAATGATCTGGAGGATGGTGTGGACTGCACTCTCAGCAAGTTTGCAGATGACACTAAACTAGGAGGCATGGTAGATACACTAGAGGGTAGGGATCGGATACAGAGGGACCTAGACAAATTAGAGGATTGGGCCAAAAAAAACCTGATGAGGTTCAACAAGGATAAGTGCAGAGTCCTGCACTTAGGACGGAAGAATCCCATGCACTGCTACAGACTAGGGACCGAATGGCTAGGTAGCAGTTCTGCAGAAAAGGACCTAGGGGTCACAGTGGATGAGAAGCTGGATATGAGTCAACAGTGTGCTCTTGTTGCCAAGAAGGCTAACGGCATTTTGGGCTGTATAAGTAGGGGCATTGCCAGCAGATCGAGGGACGTGATCGTTCCCCTTTATTCGACATTGGTGAGGCCTCATCTGGAATACTGTGTCCAGTTTTGGACCCCACACTACAAGAAGGATGTGGAAAAATTGGAAAGAGTCCAGCGGAGGGCAACAAAAATGATTAGGGGTCTGGAGCGCATGACTTATGAGGAGAGGCTGAGGGAACTGGGATTGTTTAGTCTCCAGAAGAGAAGAATGAGGGGGGATTTGATAGCAGCCTTCAACTACCTGAAGGGGGGTTCCAAAGAGTATGGAGCTCGGCTGTTCTCAGTGGTGGCAGATGACAGAACAAGGAGCAATGGTCTCAAGTTGCAGTGGGGGAGGTCCAGGTTGGATATGAGGAAACACTATTTCACTAGGAGGGTGGTGAAGCACTGGAATGCGTTACCTAGGGAGGTGGTGGAGTCTCCTTCCTTGGAGGTTTTTAAGGCCCGGCTTGACAAAGCCCTGGCTGGGATGATTTAGTTGGGAATTGGTCCTGCTTTGAGCAGGGGGTTGGACTAGATGACCTCTTGAGGTCCCTTCCAACCCTGATATTCTATGATTCTATGATTCATATTTTCCAAGTGTTGTATGAGGTCACAGTCCAAGAGGACTCTGGCAGCTCCTCCCCAGCCCGTACTATGCCTCTGAACTTCCACCTACTCAATGATGTAGGCTTTAATCTTCCCTGGCACACAGGTGTTTTTTACAGCAAGATAAACAGGGTGAGTGACTAGGCACTTATAATGTTTACTAAGAGGTAGCTAGATTTTTTTTTTAAATGGAGATATCTTATCTCCTAGATCTGGAAAGGACCTTGAAAGGTCATTGAGTCCAGCCCCCTGCCTTTACTAGCAGGACCAAGTACTGATTTTGCCCCAGATCCCTAAGTAGCCCTCTCAAGGATTGAGCTCACCGTCCTGGATTTAGCAGGCCAATGCTCAAGCCACTGAGCTATCCCTCTCCCCCAAATGATGAGGTCACCACTATACCTCCTCTCCCTGTGGTTGATCTCACTTAGTGCACAAGAGGGTAAAACTACAATGCCTGGCCTCCACTATGTTTACACAGCTAATGAGGAGTAAAAACACCCTTCTTTCTATTAGTGAAAACAGCCTTAATACGTGGCCTCTCTTTGTGAAATGGGACTAATGCCTGACATTTCTTGGAATGACTGCTTCTGTACATCCTGTCCTCAAATATGACCACAGAAAATTAAAAAAAAATCCCCTCTGTTGTTTGTAACTTCTGAATGCTCCACTATAGAGCACATACTGCCTCCCACTCCATGCTAGGGATAGCTTGCCTACCCATGGAACTGAAGTTCTGCTGTGAGGGAGGGGTGTGATGAGGTGTCCTTATGCTGCAACAGCCACCCAAGGGTTAACTACCTCCTCACCCTAAGCTAATTATTTGACCAGCGACAGCTAAGATAAAAGGCTGCAGGGCAGGCAAAGCAGAAGCCCAAGAAGGACTCTGCCCTGGCTGCACACTTGGATGGTGAGGCAGAAAGAGCCAGACCTTCCAAGGACAATGGAAGTGGAATGAATAGCTCTGTGAGGGGACCCTGGATGTGGAGGAAGCTAGGAGGTGGTCCAGGGAATCAGCAGTGAGTCTGAGGGTGCAGACCTTAGCTGCTTATTACAGGGTCCCTGGGCTGGAACCAGCGCTTAATTTGTGCCAGGGTTGAGCCCCGACACCTTTTTCATTACAAATTAAGCACTGGCTGGAACCCAGAGGAGAAGGCGGGCCTGGGTTCCCCAGCCTGTTTCCAAGGAAGGGGATGTAAAACCCTATTGATGCAAGGGGGCTAAGACTGCGGAGCCCCAAGTAGGGCTGGAGATCTGGCATTAGGTCATAGGACTGTTTGTTTATTTGAACTCTTATTACCCCAGAAGGAGTGGGACTTCCAGTGACCTGGCTGGAAGGCTGAGCCGTGAGATGGGGCGTGCCAGAGCTGGAAGGCTGCTATGCCATGCCTGGCTGTGTGTGGAGGGGGTGGGAGTGCAGTGGCTGGGGAGTGACCCATCTACCTAAGGTAAGGCTACAAGGAGCCTACACTCTGTACCTCCTCTGCACTACCCAGAGCACAGCTCTGTGAGGCTCCTTGCTCCACAGAGGGGCAGGGTGAGGACATGGTGAATGGCTCCACATCCTTACTGGACCATCAGCCAAACCCCTATACAGAAAGATGCTGGAGTAACAGCCACAAAGTGGTTGTGCTGCCTACTGTATTGCTCCTAGTGCAGAGTCCTCAGGATCTCGCCTGCAGTGAGAAGTGAATAATCAATCTTCCCAAAATACAAGGTCTTTCTCCCTCAAAACATATTGCAGTATCACACCTGTCTTGTGCTGAGGCTCCTGTGTTTCAGATGACAAAGTCACATCAGCCTGTCTCCTAAAGGCTGGTTCTCTAACCTGGGTTTTGTGTAGGGCCTTACCAAATTCACGGTCCATTTTGGTCAATTTCACGGTCATAGGATTTTAAAAATAGTAAATTTCATGATTTCAGCTATTTAAATTTGAAATTTCATGGTGTTGTAATTGTAGGGGTCCTGGCCCAATAAGGAGTTGTGGGGGAGTCACAAGATTATTGTAGGGGGGGTTGCGGTTGCAGTACTGCTACCCTTACTTCTGCACTGCTGCTGGTGATAGTGCTGCTGTCAGAGCTGGGCGGCCGGAGAGCAGTGGCTACTGGCCAGGATCCCAGCTCTGAAGGCAGAGCTGCCGCCAGCAGCAACACAGAAGTAAGGATGGCATGGTAAGGTATTGCCACCCTTACTTCTGTGCTGCTGCCTGCAGAGCTGGGCCCTTGGTCAGCAGCTGCCACTCTCTGGCCGCCAAGCTCTGAAGGCAGCAGCACAGAAGTAAAGGTGGCATGGTATGATATTGCCACCCTTACTGCTGCTGGCGGGGCGCTGCCTTCAGAGCTGGGTATCTGGCCAACAGCCACCACTTTCCGGCTGCCCAGCTCTGAAGACAATGCAGATGTAAGGGTGGCAATACTGCAACCCCCTTAAAATAACCTTGTGACCTCCCTGCAGCTCCCTTTTGGGTCAGGACCCCCAATTTGAGAAATGCTGGTCTCCCCCATGAAATCTGTATAATATAGGGTAAAAGCACACAAAAGACCAGGTTTCACAGGGGGAGACCAGATTTCACAGTCCTTGATGCATTTTTCATGTGAATTTGGTAGAGCCCTAGTCATGCAGGACACCAGACTAGATGATCAGAGTGATCTCTTTGAAACTTAAAACGCTATGAAAAGTCATGGGAAAATTTCATAAGGCCAACTGCAACACAAGCTGAGAGAGTGAGAGTGACTCATGGTTTTGATAAATGTGCTAAACCCAGGGAGGTTGCTTGCTCTACAGGAGTATTTCATCCAAAATTACTTTTAGATCTGAATGCACCTTCCAGAGTCCACGTGTAAACAATGTAGCGTGAACTGTTTCTAATAGCTGCACTTATGTTGCCTGACCGATACATTGAGAACAGACGCTAGACCACGTGGCTGCTCCAGGATCTGCCTGCAGGCAGACTGTTCACTGTTATATCCACTAGTAATTTTGCATGAGGAAGGGGTATGGCTTGAGGAAGGGGATGTGGTTTGGTGGGAGTGGCTGGAGCAGGATTTATTTATTTATTTCCAACCTTAATGAATGCTGTGGCTGGCTTGGCAAGGATGATATGTGGAGTGGAATAGTCAAGAAAGGACTCCTCTGACTCATCATATCTGTGTGGTTATGTGAATTTGGGGTAATAAGGTGAGTGAAGGACAGTGTTTCCTGTCCAACTCTTTCATCAGTCCAGTTAGCCCATTTATTGCCCGCTTATTTTTGTTAACATAGCTCATTCAGGGAAAAAAAATAATCCCTGAGAAATGTTCTAAGAAGGTCATAAATATATTAAGAATTGCATCAGTGTTTCACATGCGTTTAACATCCAGCTCCCTTAGATCTGCCAATTTTTTCTTTCTTTCTGCCAATAACCATATCATGTTCCTAATTGTAACATGATATGGTTATTGGCTGCATTGCGTATGAATCTGGTAATAAACATAATGTCTTCTCAAGTAACTTTCCTATTGCTCGGTATTATATTTATGTTACATGACCAGACAAAGCCTAAATCTGACCCCGTGTGAATTTTGGAAATGTTTAGAATTTGATACAGCTTCTTTCATTTAAGTTTTAAACTATTTCTATATAGGGCCTTGTCAAGGCTGTATCCCCACTTTGAACTTTAGGGTAAAAGTGTGGGGGGCCTGCATGAGGACTTCTAAGCTTAACTACCAGCTTAGTTCTGGTCCGCTGCCATCATTCCCTTCCCTGGGAAGCTTTTAGAAACCTTTCACCAATTCCCTGGTGAATACAGATCCAAACCTCTTGGATCTTAAAACAAGGAGAAATTGACCCTTCCTCCCTCCTTCCTTTCACCAACTCCTGGTGAATACAGATCCAACTCCTTGGATCTAAAAACAAGGAAAAATCAATCAGGTTCTTAAAAAGAAGGCTTTTAATTAAAGAAAAAGGTAAAAATCATCTCTGTAAAATCAGTATGGAAAATAGCTTTACAGGGTAATCAAACTTAAAGAGCTCAGAGGACCCCCCTCTGTCTTAGGTTCAAAGTACAGCAAACAAAGATAAACACTCTAGTAAAAGGTACATTTACAAGTTGAGAAAACAAAGTAAAACTAAGACGCCTTGCCTGGCTTTTTACTTACAAGTTTGAAATATGAGAGACTTGTTCAGAAAGATGTGGAGAACCTGGATTGATGTCTGGTCCCTCTCAGTCCCAAGAGCGAACAACCCCTTAAACAAAAAGCACAAACAAAAGCCTTTCCCCCCCAAGATTTGAAAGTATCTTGTCCCCTTATTGGTCCTTTGGGTCAGGTGTCAGCCAGGTTACCCGAGCTTCTTAACCCTTTACAGGTAAAAGGATTTTGGAGTCTCTGGCCAGGAGGGATTTTATAGTACTGTACACAGGTAGGGTTACCATATTTAAAAAATAAAAAAAGAGGACCCTCCACGGGCCCTGGCCCCGCCCATTTCCCCACCCCCAGCCCCGCC
This sequence comes from Terrapene triunguis, assembly GCF_002925995.2. Classification (NCBI taxonomy): domain Eukaryota; kingdom Metazoa; phylum Chordata; order Testudines; family Emydidae; genus Terrapene; species Terrapene triunguis. The sequence goes on along the minus strand of NW_020664563.1, from coordinate 4,638,916 downwards.
CCAACTCCGCCCCTTCCCCGCCCTAACTCCGCCCCCTCCTCCCACTCCCAGCCACGGGGAAAGGGCTGCCCGAGCGCTACCGGCTTCACGGTTTGCCGGGCAGCCCGGCTCTTAAACAGAGCCGAAGAGTCGGGGAGGAGCAGAGCCGCCGCGGCTGGAGGCTCTGCTCCTCCCCTGACTCTTCGGCTCTGTTTAAGAGCCGAGCTGCCCCAGCGCTACCGGCTTCGGGCAGCCCCCGTGCCTCCGGACCCTGCGCCGCCGGAGCCCGGGAGGGGAAGTGCCCGGCCGGCGGCTGGGGTCCGGAGGCAAGGGGGCTGCCTGAAGCCCATAGCGCTCGGGCAGCTCGGCTCTTAAACAGAGCCGAAGAGTCAGGGGAGGAGCAGAGCCGCCATTTTCCCGGACATGTTCAGCTTTTTGGCAATTCCCCCCGGACGGGAGTTTGAGTGCCGAAAAGCCGGACATGTCCGGGAAAAAGAGGACGTATGGTAACCCTATACACAGGAGAGCTGTTACCCTTCCCTTTATAGTTATGACAGGCCTGAACTCTGAATCCCAAACCCAAACTGGGAAAATTTACATATTAGATCTGGATCTAAACCCTGTGGTTTAGGCTCATCTCTAGTATTATAATCAGAGAGATTTTATTATTTGACTTTCTTACTTTGCTAATCCACACTTTTCAGCAAAGATTTAAGAGCTGAGACAGCTGTAATGTAATCCACATAATGACTTCATTATTTTTCAAAACAGTGCTCAATATTTACTATTGTACTATGAAGTATTAGAAATCATTAAACTACACAATCAGTGCACCATGTCCACTATCCTGGGGATTATTAACGTTTTCTCACACATGCCCCAAGTGCAGTAATCTGCTAATCTCCCAGGCCCTGATTCAGGAAAGCATCCCTGGTCAGGAAAGATGCTTACAGCTGAATTTAAGAACTTGCTTAAGCGCCATCCTGAAAAATCCGTATGAAAAATCCTCCCCCCCTGAGTCCCATAGCTGTCCTGACCTAATGCCTGGTGTAGATGCAGCTAGGTCAATGGAAGAATGCTTCCATAGACCTAACTACCATCGCCTGGGCAGGTAGAGTTCCTACAGAGACAGAAGAACCCCTTCTGTCTGTGTCTACACTATGGGTTTACAGTGGCATAGCTACGGTGCCACAGCTATGCTGCTATAGCACCCGCAGTGTAGACATGACTAAACTGTAATTCTGCCTTTCAGCCCAACAACTCACAAAAAGGGAACATAGATCCCATGGGGGTGAGACTGATGTGAATGCTAGAACAGCTAGAAAGGACAGACCTTCACACGCCTGGACAGACTTTCATTGGACCTAATGTCTATAGTCAACAGGGGGTTGGAGAGCCTTTGGAAAGAACAAAGAGATGAGTCTCCATATCAAAGATCTGTGAGTCGTGGAAGGGCAAGGCAGACTTTTGGGAGAACATAAGTTTCTGAGTTTCTTCTATAACTTAATCAGTCCCGCCACCACTAGCCTTTATTTGATTAGGAATTGTGAATTACAGACAGCTAACATGGCTTTTGGCATTCTGTTCCTCAACAAGATGGGAAGGTCCTCTCCTTTGCTGGTAAATCTAGTTTGCTCCATTGAAGTTGATGCCAATTTATAACACCCTGTGGATCTGGCCCCATAAATTTCAATGCTTGTTTTATATCTGATTCTTCTTCTTTTTTTAGTAGCATCTCATTTGACTGTTAGAAACATAGGGGTTTCCAGACTGTTAGACTAGTGACACATCTGGTCCTGTATCCTGTTTCTGACAGCGGCCAGTACCAGATGTTTCAGAAAGAGGTGCATAAACTACATGGAGGACAACCATGGAGCAAACTGCCCATAGCAAAAACTTATCTCTAACCCTAGAGGCTATCTTATGCCCTGAAGCATGATTGTTGAGTTGGTCGGTAAAGCTGCTCTCAGCACTTCTCTGAGAAAGAAGGAATCTCCCTCCTCAGGGGTGAGAAAACTGGTGGGGCTCACTGACATGTCAAGCTATCCAGCACCCTAAAATCAGGCTTCATCAAGGCTTTGAGTTGAAAACAAAGAGGAGTCATCCTTTCTGGCACAAAATGGCCCCTCTGACTTTAGAGGAACTACTCTAGAAGACAGCAACCTGCTTCACACCCAATATGCTATACAGCAAACTAATTTAAATAAAACGTAGGTGTATTTAAGCCTTAATATTTACATTTAATCATGGGTCTGAGCCACAAAGCTTGATGGGGAGGGGAAGGATGGTTCTCCCACTTAGAAGTCCCAGAATTCAAGCATGTTGGTTCAGGACCATATCCTCTATTAGTCCTTTTTAAAAGCCGAGTTCTGTCCAAGTTAAAGTAAGTGAAATGGCTTAAAGTTGGCAATTTTTACTAGTTTTCAATTTTAATCTAATTTTTCATTTCTTCTCTCTGTGATCTTTGGAGATTATCACACACTCCATTACATTGCCCAGTATTTAAATATTTGGGGCACTTTCCATACGTAATGCTGAATAAAGTTAAGATATTGGCATTGCACATAAAGAAACTTCTTTCATTTTGACTAAGATGCAGTATGTGCCTATATTTTAATCCTGACCTCTCCCTCTCAGTTTTGATCCCGTTGTCTCAGATTCAGTCACAGACTTCCACAACCAGAAGGGGCTGACCACTTATGGGTCTTTAGTGGCCGCTGCTTCTCAAATGCAAGTTTCAGAGAAGCCACATGGTAGTGAGAGGAGGAACGGGGCAAACCCTTTCTTGACAGGCTGTGAAAGGAGATCAAGGAAGGCATCTCGCTGAGGCTGCTAATTTGCTGTTTTGTTACTGCAGTAAAACTGCTCTTAGCGTGTATGAGAGAAAACCAGAACCATGTGATAAAGGCAGACCTTTTTCATGAACAATATACAGACAAAGAAACACTGGTCTGGAAAAGCCAGCAAAAGGGTACGTCCTTCACCCTGAGCCTTCCAGCAGGAATGATCTATCTCTGTGCAGAGGCAAGGGCTGGGGGTTGAGGGAATATCTTTTAATAGACCAACTTCTGTTGGTACACAGAGAGACAAGCTTTTAGACTCATAGACTCATAGACTTTAAGGTCAGAAGGGACCAATATGGTCATCTAGTCTGACCTCCCGCATGATGCAGGCCACAAAAGCTGACCCCCCCACTTTCCCTTAACTCTGCTGTTGAAGTCTCCAGATCGTGATCTAAAGACTTCAAGTTGCAGAGAATCTTCCAGCTTGCGACCCCTGCCCTATGCTGCGGAGGAAGGCGAAAAACCTCCAGGGCCACTGCCAATCTACCCTGGAGGAAAATTCCTTCCCGACCCCAAATATGGCGATCAGCAGAACCCCGAGCATACAGGCAAGATTCTCTAGCCAGACCCTCATTTTACCAGCGATGGCCGTTATTGCCTAATTGACTAAAATCACGTTATCCCATCAAACCATTCCCTCCATAAACTTATCTAGCCTAATCTTGAAGCCAGAGAGGTCTTTCGCCCCCACCGTTTCCCTCGGAAGGCTGTTCCAAAATTTCACCCCTCTGACGGTTAGAAACCTTCGTCTAATTTCAAGCCTAAATTTCCCCACGGCCAGTTTATATCCATTCGTTCTCGTGTCCACATTAGTACTGAGCTGAAATAATTCCTCTCCCTCCCTGGTATTTATCCCTTTGATATATTTAAAGAGAGCAATCATATCCCCCCTCAGCCTTCTTTTGGTTAGGCTAAACAAACCAAGCTCCTCGAGTCTCCTTTCATAGGAAAGGTTTTCCATTCCTCGGATCATCCTAGTGGCCCTTCTCTGTACCCGTTCCAGTTTGAGTTCATCCTTTTTAAACATAGGAGACCAGAACTGCACACAGTACTCCAAGTGAGGTCTCACCAGCGCCTTGTATAACGGAAGCAGCACCTCCCTGTCCCTACTAGAAATACCTCGCCTTATGCATCCCAAGATCGCATTAGCTTTTTTCACAGCCACGTCGCATTGCCGACTCATAGTCATCCTGCGATCAACCAGGACTCCGAGGTCCTTCTCCTCCTCCGTCACTTCTAACCTATGCGTCCCTAGCTTATAACTGAAATTCTTGTTAGTCATCCCTAAATGCATCACCTTACACTTCTCACTATTAAATCTCATCCTATTATTATTACTCCAATTTACAAGGTCATCCAAGTCTCCCTGCAGAATATCCCGATCCTTCTCCGAATTGGCAATACCTCCCAACTTTGTGTCATCCGCAAACTTTATCAGCCCACTTCTACATTCGGTTCCGAGGTCAGTAATGAATAGGTTAAATAAAATCGGACCCAAAACCAAACCTTGAGGAACCCCACTGGTGACCTCCCTCCAATCTGACAGTTCACCTTTCAGTACTACCCGCTGCAGTCTCCCCTTTAACCAGTTCCTTATCCACCTCTGGATTTTCCTATCGATCCCCATCTTTTCCAATTTAACCAATAATTCCTCATGCGGTACCGTATCAAACGCTTTACTAAAATCGAGGTATATTAGATCCACCGCATTTCCTTTATCTAGAAGGTCTGTTACTTTCTCAAAGAAGGAGATCAGGTTGGTTTGGCACGACCTGCCTTTCGTAAACCCATGTTGTAATTTGTCCCAATTGCCATTCACCTCAAGGACCTTAACTACTTTCTCCTTCAAAATTTTTTCCAAGACCTTGCATACTACAGAAGTTAAACTAACAGGCCTGTAGTTACCCGGGTCACTTTTTTTCCCCTTCTTGAAAATAGGAACCACATTAGCTATTCTCCAGTCCAACGGTACCACCCCCGAGTTTACAGATTCATTAAAAATTATCGCCAAGGGGCTTGCAATTTCTCGCGCCAGTTCCTTCAATATTCTAGGATGAAGATCATCCGGTCCGCCCGATTTAGTCCCGTTTAGCTGGTCAAGTTTGGCTTCCACCTCTGATACTGTAATGTCAATCCCCCCTCCTTTATTCCCCTCTGTCCTACTACCTCTATTCCTAAACCCTTCATTAGCCTTATTAAAGACCGATGCAAAATATTCATTTAGATATTGTGCCATGCCTAGATTATTCTTAATTTCCACTCCATCTACATTCTTCAGCGGTCCCACTTCCTCTTTCTTTGTTTTCTTCCTATTTATATGGCTATAAAACCTCTTACTATTGGATTTAATTCCCCTCGCGAGGTCCAACTCTACACGGCTTTTGGCCTTTGTCGGGGACTTTTTAACCCAGACGGCAAGGTTCGTTGTCTGACCGCAGAGTGAGAGACAGGCAACACCAGCAAGGTCCAATACAAGCTCTTTATTGAAGAGTGCACACAACAATAGAGAGCGGCCCGTCTCCAGAGAGAACCAGCACACCCTTTACAACAACTAGTGAGATTATATAGACAGTTTCGTCGCGTCATAGTTAAGCAACTTAAAACCCCCAAACCCCCCCTTATTAGTTAAAGCTTCTAATATTTATGCATATCTATTTTCTTTGACAGTACAAACAGTTCATGATGCCTCAGCAGCTTCTTATCAGCTTTTTCGTTACGTATCAGAGGCTGAGAGAAAAGAGGGAGTTACGTGCAGATAAAAAACAGAAACAGGGAGTGGGGACTTCGAGTCTTCATCTGTTCAAACAAATTGTTCCTGGTACATTTGGTACAAGAATGCGGCCCCCACCTCCTATCTTATCCCCTGCAGCTTAAGCAAGCATGCCCTCAGGTCTTACAGAGAGGCAGGAATGGCCTAGCAACTACTGTTAGCCTAACTTTGGCTAAGCTGGCCAAACAACCTGTTCTATACTCCATATTTTTGGGCCTAACACCTTTCTCACCGCATCCCTACATGCTCTAACCTCAATAAGGTAGGTTTCCTTGCTGATCCCTCCCTTCTTCCATTCTCTGTACGCTTTCTGTTTTTTCTTAATCGCCCCTTTGAGACGCCCGCTCATCCAGCTAGGTCTAAATCTCCTGCCCACTAACTGTTTTCCCTTTCTCGGGATACAGGCCTCGGACAGCTCGTGCAACTTCAGCTTGAAATAATCCCAGGCGTCATCTGCCTTTAGATCCCTAAGTATGTTAGCCCAATCCACTTCCCTAAGTAGTTGCCTTAATTTATTAAAGTTGGCCTTTTTGAAATCGTAAACCTTAGTCACAGTATTATTTCTGTTAATCCTTCCATTTAGTTTAAACCGAATTAGCTCATGGTCACTCGAGCCAAGGTTGTCCCCTATAACCATTTCCTCAACGAGGTCCTCACTACTCACCAGCACTAAATCTAAAATGGCATCCCCCCTCGTCGGTTCAGTTACTACTTGATGAAGGAATTCATCTGCTAGCACGTCTAGGAACATCTGAGCCCTATTATTGTTACTAGCATTTGTTCCCCAATCTATATCTGGGAAGTTAAAGTCCCCCATGATGACACAGTTCTTATCAGTTTTTACTTCCCTAAAAACATTAAGTAGTTCTCTGTCCGCATCCAGGCTAGATCCCGGCGGTCTATAGCACACCCCAAGCACTATCTCGGGGGAGGCTCTAGTAGTTCTTTTACGCAGTGTAATTATTGCCCATACAGACTTCGTCTTATCCATTCCATCACTTATTATTTCTTTACATTTTAGCTCATTATTGACATATAACGCCACTCCCTCACCTTTACCTTTTTTCCGGTCATTCCTAAACAGCACATACCCTTCCATACCTGTACTCCAGTCATGACTACCATTCCACCACGTTTCGGTTATTCCTACGATATCAGGTTTCATTTCTTGGACCAGGAGCTCCAATTCCTCCATTTTGTTACCTAGGCTTCTCGCATTGGTGTATAAACATCTTACCATATGCTGTCTATCCTTTCTCCCATTAGTTATGCAATTTGGTACGGACCCCATGCTGTCCATCCGCCCCCTCTTTCTTATGTCCAATTCCCTACCCCTACCTATGTCTGTGCTTATCTCCTCACACTCCTTTTCAGTGTTGGAATCTGGCGTGGAGATTAACTGAACATCTCCCAACCGTCTCCCCCAAGTTCCTAGTTTAAAGCCCTTTTGATGAGATGAGCCAGCCTCCCTCCCAGAAATCTATTTCCTTCCCTACTCAGGTGAAGTCCATCCCGTGAGAACAGCTGTCTGTCCTCGAAAGCCTCCCAGTGGCCATACATCCCAAAGCCCTCCTTATAGCACCACTCCCTTAGCCAGCTATTTATCCTCACAATTCTGTCAGCCCTTTGCTGCCCTTCTCTAGGAACAGGCAGAATCCCACTGAAGATAATCTGAGCCTCAACTTCCTTAAGCGTCTTCCCCAGCCTGGCATAATCTCCCTTAATTCTCTCTAGCGAGAACCTAGCCGTGTCGTTCGTTCCTACGTGAAGGATGATCAAGGGGTTCTTACCCGCTCCTTTTAGGATCCTTTTCAACCGCAGGTCCACATCCCTTATCTTAGCACCCGGCAGACAGCACGCCCTTCTGTTTTCAGGGTCCGCTCTGGTCACAGGCCTGTCCAACCTCCTCAGCAAGGAGTCTCCAATCACATAAACCTGCCTTTGCCTGGTGACAGTGCTCTCTACAAATCTATCCCCTGTTCCCTGTAGTCGTAACTCCTGTGTCTCTCTATTTTCCCTTATAGTCCCCCTAGTGCCATCCTCTATCCTACTGGGGCCCGGTATTGATGCTGTCTCCATCAACTCCTGCCCTCTCTCTATCGGACTAGCCGCTCTTCTCTTCTTCCTCTGCCTCCCACCATCAGTTACCACCTGCTGCCTCCCCTCCTCGTTATCCAAACACTCAAACCTGTTCCTGAGTTCTATTTCCCCCTCACTAGCCCTCCTTTTCCTTGGCCTGCTCCTCACAGTCACATGCTTCCACTGATCTTGATCTGCCCCTGACATTCCCCCCTCACAGACCATAGCCTGTGCTTCCACCTGCACCCCTGAGCATTTCCCTTCTGCCACACCCTGCTTCTGCTCCATTAGTTGCTCAAATCCCCTTCTGAACTCTACCAGAGTATCTACCTGCATCTGGAGCCCTCTAATCTTTTCCTCTAGCAGGTCTATTAGGCGGCATTTCATGCAAACATACCTTTGTTCAGGCTCCCCAGCGAGGACCATGTACATACCACAGCTGCCACATGCAATCATCTGCATTGTGTCCCCCGCTGCTTGGCTCATGGCTGCTGTGGTCTCTGCCTGCTGCTCCTGGGGACACAGAGCACACCGACCACCCCACCCTCCTACCTCCCCTTCCACCTCCCCCTGTACACTCCCACTTAAACTCCCCTGTTAGCAGCCCTGGGTGCCGCTCCTCGCAGCTGTGCCGCTGCTCGGCTGGGAGGCCTCTTTTATAGGCCCCCTAATCAGCCAAGCTCCGCCCCCTAATCAGGGCTCCGGGCTCAGCAGCCCTCCCAGCACACTGCCCCTACAGGCCTCTACACACACAAGCACTACAAAGACAGACGCAAGTACAGATACCTTCTCCTCCAATGAGACTCACTCCCACTTAAACTCCCCTGTTAGCAGCCCTGTTTGCCGGCTCCTGGGTGCCGCTCCTCGCAGCTGTGAACCACCCAGAGCTCTGTCTCTCTCACCAACAGAAGTTGGGCCAGTAAAAGATATTCCCTCCCCCACCTTGTCTCTCTAATATCCAGGGATCGACACCTTCAGCTACACTGCATACCATCTCTCTGCAGGCACATGCAGCTCTTCCCTAGATCTCCAAATGAGTGTGTTTGCCTCAGCCTTTTAATCTAAAAGAACCACCTGCTATTTCAGGAGCAGATCCATGAGTCTCTGTAGCAGACAGAAGCAGATTCCTCATAGCTAGCTGAATCCTCTCCTTCCTTACTACACACTCAACAGCAGGAATGTTTGTAGAATATTTCCCTTCATATCTGTGGAATTTCTATGCAGAGGCTTTGTTTTATATTCTGTTTGGTCCCACTGTATGATTGTAAGACCCGAGAGTACAGGAGGAAGATGGCCTTATGGCTAAAGTTGGGGATTGGGATTCTGGAGACCTGGCTTCAGTTCTTGCTTTACCATGCACACATCCTGCGTGACCTTGGGCGAATCACTACTAAGTCTCTGTGTGTCTCGGTTCTTATCTGTAAAATGGGGCTAGCAGTATTCCCTAGATAGTGCATAATGAGAGATACTCTTGTGGTGAGGGCTATATAAGTACATTAAAGAGATGGGCGTAGTTACTGGAGTTTAATTCTGCACCATGTACTGATATACTTACACCAACTACTCAAGGACTTATCAGTATGTAGCAATTCTGTTGGTTAGTTCCATGAGACAGGCCTGGGTGAAACATCTAGGGCCGGTGACCAATGTGGTGATTCTACTACAATCATTGCTGGCTGCCAGCTGGTCTCATTTAGGTGAAAAGGAGGCTGAGTGTAGAAGTCCTCCCTGCAGGTATATAGCCTCTCTACTGTCAAGACCCTTGCAGTACCTCTGAGTGTTACCAACCAGTAGCTGGGCCCTTACATGTTCAGGCTAATTCTACAAGGGATCTCAAAGCAGCATGGGGCCCCAGAGGTGTAATGCACAGGTCCACTGGGATGTGGAATATGACCTGACATTCACTAACCCATGACCCCAGCTACTGGATTAGTAGCGAAGACCTTAACTGTTTCTATGGCTGATGAGAATCCTACACACTATACCAGCATAGCCAGCCGATGCAGGCATAGGAGAGGTTGCATGGAATGGTTCCATATCAATGACCATAAACTGCACCCTAACCTCTGCCAGTTGTCTTGTGAATACATACCACTTGAGTTCAGGAGAATGGGTGAGAGAGGGTGGACGGTGCAATGCAAACAGTCACCACTAAAAACAAACTCCCAAGTGTGATCCCATGACAGAGGAATGTCCTGCAGTGATGGGCGAGTGTCAAAGCAACAGGTATGGTGATGCTGGTGGTTGTCGTCACAAACCATGATATGGATCGCTTGGTATTGTACCTGGAAGTAGCAGCACCATTCAGCGACATCTTGGGTGTCTGAACAGCCCTATACGGGATTATACTGCTCACCCCGTATGGGGAAGGGACTAGAAAAGGTGCCCTAAAAATTATCTGCTTCCATAGAACCTCACCAGACCACCGTATCTGGAAGGTCATGCACCTATACCGTTGGATAATGAGCAAACCCACAACCACTTTTTGGAATGTTAGGACTCTGACCCTACCACCAGCCGACCTGAGAGGCACAGCACTTGTTGCAAGAGAACTGGCTGGGCATAGGGTCAACATTGCCACAGTGAGTGAAACCAGCCTTGCTGATAAAGAATAACTCACAGAGACTGGTTCAGGGTACAGGTTCTTCTGACGTGGTTGCCCACCCACAGAGCCCTGACAGTTGGGTGTTGGCTTTGCCATTAGCAACTTCATTGCTGCCAAGCTCAAAAGTCTAGTTGCTGCTGAAACAAAAGCAGTATGCTGTCATTATCAGCACTTATGCTTCCACCATGACAAATGCCGATGATGAGAAAGAAAAGTTCTACAGTGACTTAGACACACTCACTGCATCTGCATAAACTTATCACTATGGGGAAATTCAGTACATGGATTGGAAGTAATGTGGCAACCTGGTGGTACACCCTTGGACAGCATGGGCCTGGGAAAGAGAATCGCAATGGAACTCTGCTACTCAATGTATCAGGTGGCAACTGGTGATCATGAATACCTTTTTCCACTTACCAGACAAAGATAAAATGTCATGAATTCCCCCACGTATGCCCTGAAACAAGGCATCTTATTGACCACCTGATCATCCAGCAGCAAGATCTACAGACTATATAAATCACTGCGGCAATGCATGGGGCAGACTGCTGGACAGACCATCGCATGATCCGCTCCACACTTATTGGTAAGATGACCAGAGCATTGCAAATCATCATCTAAACCCATCAGATGGCTCACTGTAACGTGATTAGAAGATAAAGCTACATGGGCGCCTCTCTGCAACAACATCACAGTAGCTTTTTCTGAGCCGACTAGTGCCATGTAAATAGTGAGTAGGCGACTCTTTGTGATACTGTATCTGAAGATGCTCTTGCCACCTTGATACAGTAAAATGATATCACTAAGATTGGTTTGATTAGAATGACCCCGAAATCCAACAGCTGCTCACCAAAAAAACATGAAAGGCATCATCAAATTCTTGCTACCAATATCCCTGTAGGCACAGTAACAACTTGCAGGAATCTGTGTCATGACATCCAATCTAAGCTAAGAAACATGCAGGATCAATGGTGGAATGCCAAGGCAAATGAAATCCAGGGCTATGCCGACTGTTATGAGACCAAAAATGTGTATGCTGCTTTGAAAGATGTATATGGTCCTACACACACACGTACGGTGCCTTTTGAAAGTGCGGATGGCCTAACACTGATTACTGACAAAGGAGAAACCCTTCAGAGGTGGGGATCATTTCAGAGACCTTTGGAACACACTGTCCAACATTTCAGATGAGTCACAAATAAGAGTAGTGGGTCATCCAACATATAATGACAACATGGATGCAGCCCCATCCCTTGACAAAGTCAGCACTGCAGTCAGTGAGATGAAGAATGGCAGGGCCCCAAGATCAGATGGCATTCCCACAGACATATTCAAGAATGGAGTTGAGACTTTGCTGAGGCAACTGCATGGACTCTTTCTCAATATATGGAGTACTGAGAATGTACTGCAAGCCTTCAAAGATTTGCCTGTTCTTTTTGAATATGGTGACAATGGTGGTATTTCTGACTGTGGCAACTGTCGCAGTATCTCATTACTCTCCATGGCTGGAAAGGTTCTGGCCAGAGTATTCTTTGATTGTCTGATGTGCAACATTGCCAGTCGCATGCTATCAGAGGCACAATGTGGTTTCAGGTGAACACAAGGAATGGCAGACACATTTGTAGCTTTTCAGATGCAGAGAACAATAGGACTTTTGCACGGTCATTGACCTGGATAAAGCATTTGATGCTGTCAGTAGACCTGGACTTTGGCAACTATTATGTAAGTTTGGTGAAATATTTGGAGCAACCAACATTCTGAGGCTATTTCATGATGGAATGAGTCTGTGTAGATGGTGTTCTGTCTGACATTTCCTGTCACGAATGGTATAAAGCAGGGCTCTTTTCTACGCAGTAATATTCAATGCTGCTACAAGAGACCTGAATGCAGGTATCAGGATATGTTTCCGATCCTCTGGAAAATTATTCAACCCTTTAGAATACAGTCTTCCATGAAGATCTCTGAGGCAATTGTTCATGAGCTGCTGTATGTCGATGACTGTGCTCTAGAGGCACGTATCTCAAGAAGAGGAACAAATGATTACAGACAGATTTGCAGAGTCTGCAGAAAGGTACAGGCTGACAATCTGAAAAAGACAGATGTCATGTATCAACGTGTGCCAGAGAAGCCCTACACAAAACCAAAAGACAGCTGCAGGAGCACACAGCTGAAGGCTGTTATACACTTCTGCTATCTTGGCCAAAAGCCAAAGTGCCCAAGCCATCACTATATGTCTAACTCAGTGGTTCCCAATCTGGGGTTCGTGAACCCCTGGGGGTTCACGAAATGTTACAGGGGGTTCCCGGGGAAAAAATCCCCAATGCCGGACAGAGCTGTCCCTAGGGATCCTGGGCTGCATGGGGCTAGCAGCCTGGAGCCCCTGGACTTCCAAGAGCTAAGCAGATCAAAGCAAGCACATCTATCACACTGAGGAGATTTAAACTTCAAGACTCCTTATAAGAAATGGAAAGGGAGGTGGCTATTTTTTGCTGTTCTTAAAATTAAATAGGCAGCTAGTATTGTTATTTAAAATTATTACAAAGAATGAGTTTAAGCTTTGTTGTAACGTGCATTGTTTGTCTGGACTGCTCAAGCCCCGAATGCTTGTGTAGGAGGAACTCTTTGGATTAGCTTCTTAAATACCTTCATGCTGTTTCACATCTGATACTCCTTGATGAAATATAGGAGCCTTGTCTTATAACATGCTTATTCAAAGTGATACAAGCTACAAAAGTGAGATCGTGGAAGAGTGTTGCCGTTTCCATAACGTAATACATAAGAACATAAGAATGGCCATACTGGGTCAGACCAAAGGTCCATCCAGCCCAGTATCCTGTCTACCGACAGTGGCCAATGCCAGGTGCCCCAGAGGGCGTGAACCTAACAGTGATCTCTCTCCTGCCATCCATCTCTGACAAACAGTATTGTTAAAAGAACATTATTCAGGTGGCAAATGCAAGCACACAAAAGTTAGTAATTTACCCCCATATGCATTTGTATTATGCTAGTCTTTAATTGCATGATCTCACTCTATTTTTTCCCCACAAGCCTCCTGCCTCATTCAGTGCACAGAATGGACAGTGCTCACTTAATGAGCATCTGTTAAGTATTTTGTTTACTCCTAAACCAGTATCTGGCCCCATGCTTATTTACATCACGATTCAAACATTAATCTGATTATAGAATTATTAATTTCCTCATCAGCTTTTTTTCACTATAGTATATGTGTGCTTCACAAACATTAATGAATGTATTTTCAAACAGCTCTGTGAAGTAAGGGAGTGGTATCTCCATTTTACAAATGGGAAAGTGAGACATGGAGGTGAAGGTCAAAAGTATTTACTAATTTTGGGTGCCCAATCTGAGAGGCCTAAGGCCTGACTTTTCAGAGTACTTAGCCTTAGATAGCATATTTATGTCCAAAGCACAGCTCCCATTGACTTTAGTAGCAGCTGTGAGTGTTCAGCACTCCTGCAAATCAAGCCCCAGGGTCTCAAGTCAGGCACCCAGAAAATGAAGCTCACAGCCCTGGTCTACGCTACGAGTTTAGGTCGAATTTAGCAGCGTTAGATCGATTTAACCCTGCACCCGTCCACACGACGAAGCCATTTTTGTCGACTTAAAGGGCTCTTAAAATCGATTTCTGTACTCCTCCCCGACGAGGAGATTAGCGCTGAAATCGACCCTGCTGGGTCGAATTTGGGGTAGTGTGGACGCAATTCGACGGTATTGGCCTCCGGGAGCTATCCCAGAGTGCTTCATTGTGACTGCTCTGGACAGCACTCTCAACTCAGATGCACTGGCCAGGTAGACAGGAAAAGCCCTGCAAACTTTTGAATTTCATTTCCTGTTTGGCCAGTGTGGCGAGCTGATCAGCACAGGTGACCATACAGAGCTCATCAGCAGAGGTGACCATGGAGTTCCAGAATCGCAAAAGAGCTCCAGCATGGACTGAACGGGAGGTACTGCATCTGATCGCTGTATGGGGAGATGAATCTGTGCTATCCAAACTCCATTCCAAAAGACGAAATGCCGGAATATTTGAAAAAATCCCTGCCATAAACGTCTCCTCCTTACTCTAACAGATATTGTGGAGTACACAGCAAGCAGTAATAACGATGGGAATATTGGTTTTGCTGAGGTCTAACTGATTCAGTAAACTGTGCCAGCGAGCTTTTAAACATCCAAAGGCACATTCTATCACCATTATGCACTTGCTCAGCCTATAGTTGAACTGCTCCTTACTACTGTCCAGGCTTCATGAGCCATGGGAGCAAGGGGTAGGCTGGGGTAGGTGCAACATGCGGTGCTGCCGACTGGGAGAGCAGCCTAAGGCAGAAGCCTCCAGCTGGCATGATATTCCAGGCAGGACTGAATCTCCATTAGACGAAACTTAAAAAAGAGAATGACCTGGAGTCATTCCCGTTTTTGTCCAGGTGCCCCCGACCGACCTCACTGAGGCCAGCCAGGAGCACCCAAGTCTGCCCAGGTGTCCCCGACCAACCTAACCGAGGTCGGCCAGGAGCATCCACGGGACGATGACAACAGCTAGCAGTCGTATTGCACCGTCTGCCGTCCGCAAGACAAGGCAAGGCAAGGCAAGGCAAGGCAGGGGGATGCTGCTGTGTAGCACTGCAGTACCGCATCTGCCAGCAGCACCTAGGAGACATACGGTGACAGTGAGCTGAGCGGGCTCCATGCTTGCCATGGTATGTCGTCTGCACGGGTAACCCAGGAAAAAAAGGCGAGAAATGATTTTTTGCTGTTGCTTTCACGGAGGTAGGGAGGGATGGGGGGCCTGATGACATGTACCCAGAACCACCTGCGACAATGTTTTTGCCCCATCAGCAGGGCCAGTGCTACCATTAAGGCGAATTAGGTGGTTGCCTAGGGCGCCAAGATTTGGGGGCGCCAAAAAGCGGTGCCCCCCATTTTTTTTACCGCGTTCCTCCCCGAGCGTGCGGTCGCCGCTCCACTTCTCCTGCCTCCCAGGCTTGCAGCGCCAATCAGCTGTTTGGCGCCTCAAGCCTGGGAGGAGAATTAGAGG
>NW_020664563.1:4608418-4623493 GCF_002925995.2 Terrapene triunguis | reverse complement strand
GTGGAAGGTTCGCCTAGGGCGCGAAACTTCCTTGCACCGGCCCTGCCCATCAGGCATTGGGAGCTCAACCCAGAATTCCAATGGGTGGCAGAGACTGCGGGAACTGTGGGATAGCTACCCACAGTGCAATGCTCCGAAAGTCTACGCTAGCCTTGGTACGGTGGACGCACACCATCGACTTAATGCGCTTAGTGGGGATACACACAATCGACTGTATCAAATCGATTTCTAAAAAATCAACTTCTATTAAATCGACCTAATTTTGTAGTGTAGACATACCCACAGTGACCATCTATGAAAAGTCCAGTTTAAGTGACTTGCCAAGCTACACACAGGAACTCTGTGGCAGAGCCAGGGATAGAATTGAATTCTCCAGGGCAACATTCAACTGCCTTAACCATGAGACCATCCTTTTTCTTCTTGCAGTGCTCGAGGCCTTCACTACACACCTTCCAAATTCTGAAACAAATTAGGCAGGGGTCCTAAAGAGAACAGTCTACTTTACTGCACAACCCTGATTCATCCTCAGAGTAGGTCCATCCTGTGCAATGAATGAGGCAGGGATCCTGTGGAAAAAGTAGATCATGTAGTTAAAAGCTGTATCATAAGACATACACACACGGGGCTGAAAGAAAGTTGCACAGGCAACCTTAATTCTGGAATTTCCTAACTTTTGAGTGCTTGACTTTGCAACCGTGTGTGTGTGTGTGTAATTGCCTGTGTTTTTAAAAAAGTAAACTGAAAAAACCCCAGAAATTCTATCCTGTAGCCTCATATTGACATCCACAATGGTCAACAGCAGCCTTGGAACCTCTAGATCTACCACACCAGACCTCTGCCACTTGAGATCAAGAAGTAATTGATAGCAGTAGTAGGTTGTTGCCCGCTATATTGATCAACATTACAGCGGCATGGGGCACACTGCCAGTGGGTTTCACAGATATCTGCTGACAGCAGAGGAAGGATGAGACTCTAGGTCTTGGGTTCCATTCCAGCTCTGGAGGGGAAGGTGTTCTACTGGGCATTGACACTTCTGCTCCATCTTCTTCTAACAGTCCCTGTCCCAGTCCTGTCTTTTCCCTAGCCCTAGCTTCTCCTCTCAGTCCTATTCTCTCCTGGCAAGTTCCAGTCTCACCACTCTGGACTCCCCATGCCAGGCTCCTCCCCCTTGCTCTTTCTCTCCAGTCTTCTTGCCCAGTTTATCTCTCCATGCCACCATTCCCAGTCCCAGTTGTCCTCTTCCCTGCAGCCAACCTCCAGTCCCTGTTTCTGTGTGCTACCCACCTCCCTTTTTGCAATATCTTTCCCCCAAGCAATTCTGGCTTTTGTCCTCTCTGCATTCAAATCATGCAGCTTCTTTCTTCAAGCTACCCGGGCCCTGCAGGAGGTCAATGAGAACATGGGAGAGAGATGCTCCGTGCTCTCAGTTCAGCTGCATGGACCCAGCCTAGCACTGTACAGAATAGCCCAAAGCTGCAATTGCAAAGGAAGTCCTGCTCAGCCTCAGGCTAGTGCATGGCCATTGTGGATGAAATCTTTTGGGGGAATTAGCTGCTAAAATCTAAGAAGTCTGTACTAAGCATGCGTGGACTGAGATTTTTCAAAGGCTTATAAATTGACTACATTTGGGTTAATTTTCATGGGGACAGCAAAAAGCACAAAGGCCAGTCTCTGCCCCAGAGTATGAGAGTGTGAGATGTTTTCTAAAAAAAGGAAGTGGGAGCAACTCTAATAGAGGATGTAACTGCACTCCGAAGGCTAGCTCTCTCTCACGCCCACTCCCCAGTGAAGAACAAGGAATTGCTCGCTGTGGGAACATCAAACTGTATGTGGAGCCTGGAGGTGAGCAGGAAATCCCCTGCAGAGGCATGGCTTCAGTTAATGATCTCATTGAGAACCTTGGGCATTTCTTCTGGTGGCCCTGGATGTTTCAGGCAGTTTGAAGAAAGGTGGGCATTCAAAGACAACACCACACCCTCTTGTACCCTGGTTATATAACAACTTTTCTAGGAGCCTATGCCAAGAAGACTCGTAGGTACATAAACAAAGAAGAGCTACTATATGATGATTAGCATGTCTGGGCTGGGGCAGGGGGTGGGGTGCAAGGGGAAGTGAGGGCTCCATCTGGGGGTGCAGGCTCTGGGGTGGGGCCAGGGATGAGGGATTTGAGTTGCAGGAGGGAGCTTTGGGTTTGGGGTGGCTCAGGGCTGGGGCAGGGGTTTGGGGTTACCTCGGGTGGCTCCCGGACAGCAGCACGGTGGGAGGGGCTAAGGCAGGCTTCCTGCTTGTACTGACTCTGCGCTGTGCCCTGGAAGCGGCCAGCAGAACAGGTCCGACTCCTAGGCAGAGGTGCGACAGGCCGCAGGCAGCTCTGCACGCTCTGCTCTCGCCTGCAGCACCGCCTCCTCAGCTCCCATTGGCCGTGGTTCCTGGCCAATGGGAGTGCAGAGCCGGTGCTCAGGTTGGGGGCAGCACACGGAGTCCAGTGGCCCCCCCTGCGTAGGAGCTGGACCTGCTGGCCACTGCCAGAGCCAGGACAGGTAGGGACTAACCTGTCTTAGCGCTGCAGCACCGCCGACTGGACTTTTAACGATCCGGTCGGCAGTGCTGACCGGAGTTGCCAGGGTCCCTTTTTGACTGGGTGTTCCAGTTGAAAACTGGACACCTGTTCACCCGAGGAGCAGCCTATTTGGAGACTGCTGGGGACAGTTTGGAAGGAGACTTTAATAATACCCTGGAAGGGGGGAGGGATCTTTAATGTGACTTGACCAGAAAGCTAAACCATGAAGTGGAAAGTTTGAAGGCTGCTAGACATCAGCTTCCCCAAGGGCCCCGATTTGCAAGGCTCTTAAGCACATACCTAACTTTAAGCGTGTGAGTAGCTGAAGTCAATGAGACTGTTCACATGCTTAAAGTTAGGCAAATGCTGACGTACCTTGATAAAGGAAGGCCACAGTGAGCTGCTGCTTCAGCTGGGGTCCCTTAAACGTCTCCGGAAGCAGGAGAGCTGGCTGCTGCTGGAGAGATGGAAATGCTGCCAGGGTGGAAGAGCTGTGTTGGGGAAAGGCAGAAGAGGATGATCAAAATGAGGCTGCTGCTGTTTCCCCTCCCTGCTGGGCTGGCTCATTCTCAAGACTAGAGAGTTGCAACACTACAGGAAGACTGCAGCAGGCACTAGGGCCTGTCAGCGTTCACTGACCTCACCACTGCTTCAATCCCGTCAGCTCATAGAATCATAGAATCATAGAATATCAGGGTTGGAAGAGACCTCAGGAGGTCATCTAGTCCAACCCCCTGCTCAAAGCAGGACCAACACCAACTAAATTATTCCAACTAGGGCTTTGTAAAGCCGGGCCTTAAAAACCTCTAAGGTTGGAGATTCCACCACCTCCCTAGGTAACCCATTTCAGTGCTTCATCCTCCTCCTAGTGAAATAGTTTTTCCTAATATCCAACCTAGGCCTCCCCCACTGCAACTTGAGACCTTTGCTCCTTGTTCTGTCATCTGCCACCACTGAAAACAGCTGAGCTCCATCCTCTTTGGAACCCCCCTTCAGGTAGTTGAAGGCTGCTATCAAATCCCCCCTCACTCTTCTCTTCTGCAGACTCAACAAGCCCAGTTCCCTCAGCCTCTCCTTGTAAGTCATGTGCCCCAGCCCCCTAATTATTTTCATTGCCCTCCGCTGGACTCTCTCCATTTTGTCCACACCCTTTCTGTAGTTGGGGGCCCAAAACTAGATGCAATACTGCAGGTGTGGCCTCACCAATGCCGAATAGAGGGGAATAATCACTTCCCTCGATCTGCCAGCAATGCTCCTACTAATGCAGCCCAATATGCCATTAGCCTTCTTGGCAACAAGGGCACACTATTGACTCATATCCAGCTTCTCATCCACTGTCATCCCCAGGTCCTTTTCTGCAGAACTGTTGCTTAGCCAGTTGGTCCCCAGCCTGTAGCAGTGCATGGGATTCTTCCATCCTAAGTGCAGGACTCTGCACTTGTCCTTGTTGAACCTCATCAGATTTCCTTTGGCCCAATCCTCCAATTTGTCTAGGTCCCTCTGTATCCTATCCCTACACTCCAGCGTATCTACCTCTCCCCCTAGTTTAGTGTCATCCGCGAACTTGCTGAGGGTGCAATCTATCCCATCATACAAATCATTAATAAAGATGTTGAACAAAACCAGCCCCAGGACCGAACCCTGGGGTACTCCACTCCAACTAGACATCGAGCCGTTGATCACTACCTGTTGAGCTTGACTATCTAGCCAGCTTTCTATCCACCTTATAGTCCATTCATCCAAGCCATACTTTTTTAATTTGCTGGCAAGAATACTGTGGGAGACCATATCAAAAGCTTTGCTAAAGTCAAGATATATCACATCCACCGCTTTCCCCATATCCACAGAGCCAGTTATCTCATCATAGAAGGCTATCAGGTTGGTCAGGCATGACTTGCCCTTGGTCTTTCCTCTTCTCACAAAAGCTGGGGCTGCTCAAGTTCCTGGCTCTGCTTGTCGTTAAGTGCTTCCCGTTTTGGTATTTCAGAATCCCTGACCAGCCCCAGCAGTCCTGCTCCATGCCAGGCATTAGCTGCTGGTTCCAGTCCCCCTCCTGACTCTTTGTCCTATAAGCTGAACCCAGCACCAGTGTTTCTGCTTCCTTAGCTTTCCTCAAGCACACCATCCCTCCCACTTGGAGCATCAGCTCCTCCTGTTCTTCACTCCCTCTCCCCAGCAGCTGTGAGCAGAGCCCTGGCCATGCATGCCAGGGTTTTTAGGTTCTGCACAAATCTTCCCTGAGGGCGGAAATTCAGCACATGAAGAGGAAAGTGCAGAGATATCCCTGCCTCTTTTTTCCCATGGGCCATTCCAGTCTGTTTGGCCAGGGGGAGATTTTGGGCTTTTGAAGGGGAACGATACTAAATATTGTTACAGTTTGAGCTGGCTCTGAGTTTTGACGTTGGGATCCAATTTTGATAAATGCAAAGTAATGCACATTGGAAAACATAATCCCAACTATACATATAAAATGGTGGAGTCTAAATTAGCTGTTACCACTCACAAAAGAGATCTTGGAGTCACTGTGGATAGTTCTCTAAAAACATTCACTCAATGTGCAGCGGCAGTCAAAAAAGAAAACAGAATGTTGGGAATCAGTAAGAAAGGGATAGATAATAGGACAGAAAATATCATGTTGCCTCTATAGAAATCCATGGTATGCCCATATCTTGAATACTGTGTGCAGATCTGGTCGCCCCATCTCAAAAAAACATATATTGGAATTGGAAAAGGTACAGAGAAGGGCAACAAAAGTGACTAGGAGTATGGAACAGCTTCCACATGGGTATTGCTTAATAAGACTGGGACTTTTCAGCTTGGAAAAGAGACGACTAAGGGAGGATATGATAGAGGTCTATACAATCATGACTGGTGTGGAGAAAGTAAATAAGGAAGTGTTATTTACTCCTTATAACACAAGAACTGGGGGTCACCAAATGAAATTAATATGCAGCAGATTTAAAACAAACAAAAGGAAGTATTTCTTCATACAACACACAGTCAATCTATGGAACTCTTTGCCAGAGGATGTTGAGAAGGCCAAGACTATAACAGGGTTCAAAAAAGAACTAGATAAGTTCATGGAGGATAGGTCCATCAATGGCTATTAGCCGGGATGGGCAGGGAAGGTGTCCCTAGCCTTTGTTTGCCAGAAGCTGGGAATGGGCAATGGGATTGATTGTTCGATGGTTGCCTGTTCTGTTCATTTCCCCTGGGGCACCTGGCATTGGCCCATTGGTCGGAAGAGAGGATACTGGGCTAGATGGACCTTTGGTCTTACCCAGTATGGCTGTTCTTATGTTTCTGAATCTGAGCCTTCCCAAATGTCAGGTGTGTCTGGCTTATTGCAGAGGCAAGCCTGAGGGCTTGTCTACATGGTCAGATAGTGCATGACAAGCTGTGGTGTGAATGTACAGTACACTAGCTAGCCACACACTAACTGCCCCTGTGAACCCTGCTGCGATGCACTAAAAGTTTTGTAGTGTGTGTTGACCTACTCCTGTTTGAAACAGCTGGACGTCAAAACACACTATGGAACTTCTAGTGCATGGCAGCAGGGTCTGCTGGACCAATTTGTACATGCCACACTAGCGCGCTCTATATTTACAATACAGCTTTCTGCACACAAACTGTCCATGTAGACAAGCCCCGTGTCACAACTTTTGGAATCAGATATGGATCTGAATTTGAAAGCCCCTAAACACAGGTGTGGGGTTTGATTCCAGCAACCCAGTTTTGGCACTTCCCTCAGGGAACTATATTTGAAAGAAATATGTCAGTCACAAGACCGGACTGACCATTCCTTTGTGAATTCATAATACCTGATGAGGGGAAAGGTTTTCTCTGCTGCGAATAGCATGCAGGATATTTGAAGAATAGGAAATGTCTGCCCTGTTCCTCTCCACAGTAATAATGATGCCTTACATGTCTATAGCACCTTTTCTCCATGGATCTCAAAACACAATATAAATATTAATGAATGAAGCCTCACAACACCCTGGGACACGGATAACATCAAGGCAGCGGCAAAACTGGGATTGTCATTCAGGACTTTGTCAACCAGTGTAGGCTTGTTCATGTTTTTCATGGCATACAAGCAGAGAAGTTAGATTAAAAAAAATCATCAAATCTTCTTGTGGGAAGGGTACAATGTAACACAACTTTATTTCATAGAGTTCAGTACGATAACACACAAGAACCCCAAAACAAAGGGATCTTTGATAGGATAACGAGTCTTGTGGATAAGGGAGAAGCGGTGGATGTGGTATACCTAGACTTTAGTAAGGCATTTGATACGGTCTCGCATGATATTCTTATCGATAAACTAGGCAAATACAATTTAGATGGGGCTATTATAAGGTGGGTGCATAACTGGCTGGATAACCGTACACAGAGAGTAGTTATTATTGGTTCCCAATCCTGCTGGAAAGGTATAACAAGTGGGGTTCCGCAGGGGT
Source organism: Terrapene triunguis (assembly GCF_002925995.2). Lineage (NCBI taxonomy): Eukaryota > Metazoa > Chordata > Testudines > Emydidae > Terrapene > Terrapene triunguis. The sequence continues at coordinate 4,616,476 of NW_020664563.1, read as the reverse complement.
CTGTTTTGGGACCGGCTCTGTTCAATATCTTCATCAACGACTTAGATATTGGCATAGAAAGTACGCTTATTAAGTTTGCAGATGATACCAAACTGGGAGGGATTGCAACTGCTTTGGAGGACAGGGTCATAATTCAAAATGATCTGGACAAATTGGAGAAATGGTCTGAGGTAAAGAGGATGAAGTTTAACAAAGTGCTCCACTTAGGAAGGAAAAATCAGTTTCACACATACAGAATGGGAAGAAACTGTCTAGGAAGGAGTATGGCAGAAAGGGATCTAGGGGTTTAGTAGACCACAAGCTAAATATGAGTCACAGTGTGATGCTGTTGCAAAAAAAGCAAACATGATTCTGGGATGCATTAACAGGTGTGTTGTGAGCAAGACACGAGAAGTCATTCTTCCGCTCTACTCTGCTCTGGTTAGGCCTCAGCTGGAGTATTGTGTCCAGTTCTGGGCACCGCATTTCAAGAAAGATGTGGAGAAATTGGAGAGGGTCCAGAGAAGAGCAACAAGAATGATTAAAGGTCCTGAGAACATGACCTATGAAGGAAGGCAGAAAGAATTGGGTTTGTTTAGTTTGGAAAAGAGAAGACTGAGAGGGGACATGATAGCAGTTTTCAGGTATCTAAAAGGGTGTCATAAGGAGGAGGGAGAAAACTTGTTCACCTTAGCCTCTAAGGATAGAACAAGGAGCAATGGGCTTAAACTGCAGCAAGGGAGGTTTAGGTTGGACATTAGGAAAAAGTTCCTAACTGTCAGGGTGGTTAAACACTGGAGTAAATTGCCTAGGGAGGTTGTGGAATCTCCATCTCTGGAGATATTTAAGAGTAGGTTAGATAAATGTCTATCAGGGATGGTCTAGACAGTATTTGGTCCTGCCATGAGGGCAGGGGACTGGACTCGATGACCTCTCGAGGTCCCTTCCAGTCCTAGAATCTATGAATCTATGAAAAAAATAGGCTGCGAGGCACAACTCAACCCATCTTGATTTAAGAACACTTTCTTACGGTGCCCTCTAGCCTGCAAGCAGGACCAGGAACCATCCCCCAAACTCTTAACGTGATAGTTTGCAATTCCAACACCGTTCTCAATACACCACAGTTCAGAGGTGACAGCCTCTATACCATTCGTTCTGCTTCATAGTGCATTGAAATTTGAGTCAGGCCCCAGAAAGTAATGGGATATAAAAAAATACATTTTGGGTGCTTTTGATGTGGCTTCTGGGCCATTAGGGGTGCACCTGCTTCACGTTTACCAGCTTTTCTTCGCAACCACGAGGGCTATAAACCCACTCCTTTTTTTTTTAAATGAAAGCTGAGATTCTCATGAACAAGGCTGAATGCCATTGCAATGTCGTTCTGCACCATTGATGGTAACCCCCCCGCCCCCAAGTCCCATCCACCCTACAGCTTCCTCTGTTGTTACATTATCGCTATGCAGTTTACTAGTGTAGAGAAGACTGAAGTGGGAGGGCTGCAGCTGCACAAATGCAATTAGACCTTCCTGTGCAATCCCATAATTCTCTAGCCCACCTCTCAGAGACAACTTGTCCTGTTCTGAATATTGGCTCAAGCCACTCATTTCTCAGCTGCACATAGGCTGAGACAGCTCCTGGCTCTGTTCAGTCCCCACATTCTTCCTGAGAACTCAACTCCTAGAGAAGAAAAGAATGACACAAAAGGCGAATGCCAAATACAGCTTTATTAAACAATAGAACATGCTTAGGGAATGTTGCCAAAATAATTGATGTCACCTCAGATCCAATAGCTCTGGTGGTAGCCCTCAGGCAGTTCTAGCACAGTTCAGGCTCTAGCAACTTGCTGCATTGTTATCAGTTAAAACTGTATGCGCAGAATAGGTTTTTTTAATCACCCACTACTTTTATCTGAAAGAAATGTTTCCCCAAAGAAAAAGAGGCCATGACACATGTCCCCAGTGATGACCATGTCCCTCACAAGTTTCAAACTTCAGCAGGTTTTTTTTTCTTGTAACCTATGCAAAAAAGTGTGCCTAGAATTTCCTGCAGAATGGGTAAAAATGCATTTCCTCCCATTTTCCTAGACTTAAATAAATGGCTGGCAATATTTTACTCACATTTAAAAAACCAAACAAACTATAAGGTTTGGGCACAGACTAAGCATGGAAAACTGTATTCCCAAAGGAAAAAGATGTGATTGAGTGAAAATATCAGATTATAATAGAAATTGTTTTGCAGCTACAACTAACTCATCACATTGAATTTCTTGAGATTCTCTTGTGCTGGCCTGTGGAACTGTGCTGATTTCATGTCGTGGTGTGACAGATTTTTGTTACCAATCTGCCTGGAGCGTCAGGTGATCGTCTGGGGAGGAGATGATGTAACACACCAAGTGTTTAAATTTTAAAGCTTTATTAATAAAACAATAAAATACAGCAGAGAGTGCTGGGAATGCTCCTACGTCACTCAGGGGAAGAAAGAAAGCATTAGAGCCCCAAGCCCTAACCCACTTTCATACTCACACACACACTACCCAAAACTGGCCAGGCATGGGTGTAACGTAAGAAGAAGAGGGGGAGGGGTGGACGGGAGTTCTTGCCTTGGGCCCAGGTCGTGCGGGGAATCTGCTGTAATCTCCTAATTGCTCCAGCTCTCGGGAGGGTTTTTAAGTCCTGGGTTCCTTTGGGGGTGTCATTGTCCAGGGCCCTCTGTGCCTGGTGCTCTGTGTACCGGTTCAAACCGGCCTTTCATGGCTTCCTCAGTTTTCGAAAATATCCCAGCTTCAGAGACTTTGTTTTCCCTTCTGTTGGCCTTCGCTGTCGCCGTCTCATTCACTCTCACTGTTCTCGCTGCTATCTCTGCAGCTCTGCGTCTCAGTGTATTTTTTTCTTTTCTCATGGCTGGCTGAAAACTGTGAGAGTTAAACGCAGTTGCAGATTTCTCGTCTCGTGCCGTGACCTTGGATTGGGGCCAGCATCTTATCTTCGGACTGAGCTTGCTAGCTGCAGTGTTGAGTTAACCCGTTCTCTGCTCTTCTTCTTTCTCCCCCCCTCAGCCTCTCGGACTCTGCAAAGGAAACTTCCACTCTCCACTCACACACTTTTGACCCTCCCCAAAATGCTTTGCGACGCTTGCAACAGCGTTAGCCACATACAATGCTGATCTGCCTTCCCCGGGGACTCCCTGAGGGAGAGGGCTATTGGGGTGTGACAGTGGTGCTGGGCAAATGTAACTAAGGCTCTAGAGCAGAGGTTCTCCAGCTTTTTAATTTGGCAGATCATTTCAGGGAAGGTGCCCTCTTTCAGTCTCCCATCCCTGACCTTCTGCGCCTGGTCTCCCAATAGTCTGTGTTATGCATCCACTCTCCCACCTACCTTCTGTCGCAGCCTTTGCCACCACATTCTTTGGTAGCTGATGGTGGAACCATTGACCCCAGTCTGGGATGCATTGCTCCAGAAACCTCCGGCAGCTTATTTCTCATCAAATGTACAAAGGTTTCTTCCCCCTTCCTGGATGAAACCGTGCGTGTGTGTGCTTGCATGACGGAGAGATGTGAGATTTACTCTGGGAATGGATCCTTCTGTTCTAATGTGTGCCATCTACTGATCTCCTTCCTCTATGAAGAACAGGAGGCACAGTTCTGGTATTAGCAGCACATTTCACTGTGAATGGTGGAAGCTCTGCCCCAGTAGCCAGTCAGCAACACTCCAGTCACAATCTGGCTTCCAGCAGCTATGGTTACTGCTTGTGTTGGGGTCACCCTGCACTCCCAAATTCTTCCCCAAAATCAGTGTTCTGCACTGTCCAGCCTTCTCCAGAGCAGTTAGGATATTAGAGGTCCGTTGCCTCTGTAAGGGGTCAATATACAACAGTTTGCTACTTCAACTGGAGTTACCAAACAGTTCAGTTTAAACACAACCCTGGATTAGTTTTGATTAAAGAATAAAACAAGTTTAACTACAAAGAGAGAGAGTTTAAGGCCTGGTCTACACTACGAGTTTAGGTCGACTTTAGCCGCGTTAAATCGACTTAAGCCTGGACACGTTTACACTACGAAGCCCTTTCTGTCGACTTAAAGGGCCCTTTAAACCGGTTTCCTAACACCACCTCGACAAGGGGATTAGCGATAAAATCGGCCTTAGGGGGTCGGAATTGGGTTAGTGTGGACGGAATTCGACATTACTGGCCTCCGGGAGCTATCCCACAGTGCTTCATTGTGACCGCTCTGGACAGCACTCTCATCTCAGATGCACTGGCCAGGTAGACAGGAAAAGCCCCGCGAACGTTTGAATTTCATTTCCTGTTTGCTCAGCGTGGAGAGCACAGGTGACCATGCAGAGCCCATCAGCACAGGTAACCATGATGGAGTCCCAGTCCCAGTCCCAGGATCGCAGAAGAGCTCCAGCCTGGACCGAACGGGAGGTACAGGATCTGATCGCCATCTGGGGAGATGAAGCAGTGCTCGCCGAACTCCGAAACAGTAAAAGAAACGGCAAAACATTAGAAAAGATCTCCAAGGCCATGAAGGACAGAGGCCATAACAGGGACGCGCGGCAGTGCCGCGTGAAAATTAAGGAGCTAAGGCAAGCCTACCACAAAGTCAGAGACGCAAACGGAAGGTCCGGGGCAGAGCCGCAAACATGCCGCTACTACGCGGAGCTGCATGCCATTCTAGGGCGTGCAGCCACCACTAGCCCAAGCGTGTTCTATGAGTCCCTCTCTGCAAACGGGGAAGTGGGTTCGGCGGACGAGGAAGATGAGGATGGAGAGAACATAGATAGCTCACAGCAGCAAGGAAGCGGAGAAACCAGTTACCCCAACAGCCAGGATATGTTTGTCACCCTGGACCTGGAAACAGTAACCCCCGAACTGACCCAAGACCCTGAGGGCACACAGGGGACCTCTGGTGAGTGTACCTTTGCAAAAATTACACATGGTTTAAAAACAAGCGTGTTTAATGATTAATGATTAATTTGCCCTGGCAATCGCGGCCAGTACAGCTACTGGAAAAGTCTGTTAACGTGTATGGGGATGGAGCGGAAATCCTCCAGGGACATCTCCAGAAAGCTCTCCTTCATGTACTCCCAAAGCCTTTGCAAAAGGTTTCTGGGGAGGGCTGCCTTATCCCGTCCGCCATGGTAGGACACTTTACCACGCCAGGCCAGTAGCACGTAGTCTGGAATCATTGCATAACAAAGCATGGCAGCGTATGGTCCCGGTGTTTGCTGGCATGCAGACAACATCCATTCCTTATCGCTCTTTGTTATCCTCAGGAGAGTGATATCATTCACGGTCACCTGGTTAAAATGGGGCAATTTTATTAAGGGGACATTCAGAGGTGCCCCTTCCTGGTCTGCTGAACAGAAATATTCCCCTCTGTTAACCACGCGGTGGGGGGGAGGGGTGAAGTGACCATCCCAGAGAATTGGGTGTGAGGGGGAGGGGAGTTAGTTGGGTTTGTGCTGCATGTTAAACCTGAAATCGCAGCCCCTCCTTTTACATTGCAAACCCATTTTAAATGGCACGGGTGCTTGGTATGGGAAATGAGGGCAGAACTGTTTGAAACCATCCCCACATGTTAAGAAGGTTAAAAAAGCCCAAAGACTATATGTCTTACCATGGCTGCCTGCAAGCTGAAATCTGTGTCCTGGCACTGCGTGAGTGATCTCTCACACCAAACCAGGAGACTCTCAATATAAGAGGAAAAATGCGACCTTGTAACGAAAGCACATGTGCTGTGTGATGTTGTGAACAGCAAAATCTAACGTGAAAGAGTCTACCCATTGTTCTCTAAAATGTATCTTTTTTAACAACCTCTCCCTTCTCCACCAGCTGCAAATCTTACTCCTTCGCAGAGGCTAGTGAATATTCGAAGAAGGAAGCGAAGGACGCGTGACGAAATGTTTACTGAACTTCAGACTGCCTCCCACGCTGACAGAGCACAGCTGAATGCGTGGAGGCAGTCAATGACTGATTTTAAAAAAGCCCAATATGAGCGAGAGGAGAGGTGGCGTGCTGAAGAGGAGAAGTTGCGTGCTGAAACGCGGGCTGAAGAGGAGAGGTGGCGTCAACTTGTAATCAGAAAGCAAGAGTCGATGCTCCGGCTGCTGGAGCATCAAAGTGATATGCTCCTGCGTATGGTTGAGCTGCAGGAAAGGCAGCAGGAGCAGAGAACGCCGCTACAGCCCCTCTGTAACCAGCAGCCCTCCTCCCCAAGTCCCATTGCCTCCTCACCCAGACGCCCAAGAACACGGTGGGGGGGCCTTCGGCCACCCACTCACTCCACCCTAGATGATTTCCATAGCAATAAGTTTTAAAGTTTTAAATTGGAGTGTGTCCTTTTCCTTCCCTCCTCCCCCACCCATCCCGGGCTACCTTTCCAATTATCCCCCTAGTTGTGTGCTGAATTAATAAAGAATGCATGAATGTGAAGCAACAATGACTTTATTGCCTCTGCAAGTGGTGCTCGAAGGGGGGAGGGTAGTAGGGGAGGGTGGGGTGGTTGGTTTGCAGGGAAGTAGAGTTAACAGGGTGGTGGGGGAGGGGCAGAGGGTTCATCAAGGAGCAACAAACAGAAGTTTCACTCCGTAGCCTGGCCAGTCACAAAACTGGTTTTCAACGCTTCTCTGATGCGCACCGTGCCCTGCTGTGCTCCTCTAACCGCCCTGGTGTCTGGCTGCGCGTAATCAGCGGCCAGGCGATTTGCCTCAACCTCCCACCCCGCCATAAATGTCTCCCCCTTACTTTCACATATATTGTGGAGCGCACAGCAAGCAGCAATAACAATGGGGAGATTCTTTTCGCTAAGGTCTGAGCGAGTCAGTAAGCTGCGCCAGCGCGCTTTTAAACGGCCAAATGCACATTCCACCACCATTCGGCACTTGCTCAGCCTGTAGTTGAACAGGTCCTGACTACTGTCCAGGCTGCCTGTGTACGGCTTCATGAGCCATGGCATTAAGGGGTAGGCTGGGTCCCCAAGGATCACGATAGGCATTTCAACATCTCCAATGGTTATTTTCTGGTCCGGGAAGAAAGTCCCTTCCTCCAGCTTTCGAAACAGAAGAGACTGCCTGAAGACGCGAGCATCATGTACCCTTCCCGGCCAGCCTACGTTGATGTCGGTGAAACGTCCCTTGTGATCCACCAGGGCTTGCAGCAGCATTGAAAAGTACCCCTTGCGGTTTATGTAGTCGGCGGCTTGGTGCGCCGGTGCCAAGATAGGGATATGGGTTCCGTCTATGGCCCCACCACAGTTTGGGAATCCCATTGCAGCAAAGCCATCCACTATGGTCTGCACGTTTCCCAGAGTCACTACCCTTGATATCACCAGGTCTCTCATTGCCCTGGCAACTTGGATCACAGCAGCCCCCACAGTAGATTTGCCCACTCCAAATTGATTCCCGACTGACCGGTAGCTGTCTGGCGTTGCAAGCTTCCACAGGGCTATCGCCACTCGCTTCTCCACTGTGAGGGCTGCTCTCATCCTGGTATTCTGGCGCTTCAGGGCAGGGGAAAGCAAGTCACAAAGTTCCATGAAAGTGCCCTTACGCATGCGAAAGTTTCGCAGCCACTGGGCATCGTCCCAGACCTGCAACACGATGCGGTCCCACCACTCTGTGCTTGTTTCCCGGGCCCAGAATCGGCGGTCCACGGCATGAACCTGCCCCAGTAACACCAAGATTTCCACATTGCTGGGGCCTGTGCCTTGTGAGAGGTCCATGTCAATTTCCTCATCACTATCGTCGCCGCGCTGCAATCGCCTCCTCCTCAGCTGGTCCTGGTTTGGCTTTGGCATGTCCAGGAGGCTCTGCATGTTTTCCAGGACAATGCGCGTGGTGTTCATAGTGCTCAGAATTGCCGCGGTGATCTGAGCGGGCTCCATGATCCCAGTGCTGGCTATGGCGTCTGGTCTGAAAAAAGGCGCGAAAGTAGTATCTGACGGACCAGGGGAAGAAGGGAGGGAGGGAGAGAGGGAGGGAGGGGCGAGTGACACCGCGTACAGGTACAGGGAATTTAAATCAAGAAAGGTGGCTTTGCATCAGGGAGAAACACAAACAACTGTCACACAGAATGCCCCCC
>NW_020664563.1:4594165-4608408 GCF_002925995.2 Terrapene triunguis | reverse complement strand
TCGTAATAAACCATCTTCTACCAAAAGGCAAGGGGCTGGTGCAATGCAGCACCACGGCTGCCAGCCCCACAGCTGCCTGCACCCAGATCGCCAATGAAGGCTACCAGTCATGCTGCACCGTCTACCGCCAAAAGGCAGTAAGCTGCTGCTGCTGTTTAGCAATGCAGTCCCACGTTTGCCGGCACCCAGAAGAGATATGGTGACGGTAAGCTGAGCTGAGCGGGCTCAATGCTTGGCGTGGTATGTTGTCTGCACAGGTAACCCAGGTAAAAAGGCGCGAATCTATTGTCTGCCGTTGCTGTGACGGCGGGGGAGGGGCCTGACGCAATGTACCCAGAACCCCTCGCGGCACTGCTTTGCATCATCCGGGCATTGCGATCTCAACCCATAATTCCAATGGGCGCCGGAGGCTCCGGGAACTGTGGGATAGGTACCATAGTGCAATGCGCCGGAAGTCGACGCTAGCCTCGGTACTGTGGATGCGGTCCGCCGACTTCATGCACTTAGAGCATTTTAGGTGGGGACACACACAATCGGCTGCATACAACCGGTTTCTATAAAACCGGCTTCTATAAATCCGACCTAATTCTGTAGTGTAGACATAGCCTAAGTGAGTACCAGTACAAGGTATTAAAGTCAGAAATGGTTACAAGACAAATAAAGATAGAACACTTTCTAGTAACTAAAACTTGACAAACTAGACTTGGTTCAAGGTAAAATTCTTACCACACGTTTCCAGGAACAGGTCTGACCAAATTCTCAAGTCAGGATCTGCCCTCAAAGTCCAAAGGGCTGGTTTCTTTGTCTTCTTAGGTGAATGAGCAAGAGACAGAGAGAAGGAGAGCTAGAAAGAGAATACCTGGGGTATTTCACCCCTCACTTTTATAGTTGAGTCACTCTTTGAAATGTATTTCCCTGAGGTTTACCTCTAGATAAAGTTCCTTCCTGCTGTGAGGATGACATGGCATCTCCTACATAAGAACATAAGAATGGCCATACTGGGTAAGACCAAAGGTCCATGTAGCCCAGTATCCTGTCTGCCGACAGTGGCCAGTGCCAGGTGCCCCAGAGGGAATGAACAGAACAGGTAATCATCAAGTGATCAATCCCCTGTCGCCCATTCCCAGCTTCTGGCAAACAGAGGCTAGGGACACCATTCCTGCCCATCCTGACTAATAGCCATTGAGTGAAAGAGGTTCCATGGTGTTGCTTGCTAAAATGCAGATTGATCTGTTCCTGTCTCTGTTCACAGCCAAAGAATGGCCACGTGACCAGTGATAGCCAATCAGCTTTGATGACACCTAGCTAGAGGGTCAGCTTGTCCTTTGTCTTTGAGGAACTCGTTTATGTCCTCCCCAGACTTCTCTGGTAAACACATTTCAGTCATGATTTCAGTTACTATTCATAACTTTACAGACAACTCCCTGCTCCACTAGGTCCCACCTCAGAGCCCTGACTCTGGCAGGTACGCTTGCCATTGGGTCAGCGGGGAATCCACTTGAAACACACTGACACCACTCGGTACAATGACTAGTCTACCTGAGCTACTTCCTACCCTGTCCCTGGTTTAGTGGTCCATTGGCTTCTCAGCCTGTGCTGCTCTCACAGGAGCTTGGGCGTTTGCCTGTGTCTTGGTGTCTCTGGCTTCTGCCATCTGCGGCCTCAGCAGTTCCCAGGCTGGAGGCTGTATCAGGTGTCCTCTCTACTCGGAAAGTCAGCTCCAAATGAGCTGGGCTGCTCCCTTTTATACCTGGTCTCTAGCTGGAGCATGCCCAGCAGGGCCGACAGGGCATGGCCTCCTCACCCCAAAGAGTAGAGTTAATCCTTGCAGTACCAGTGAGGGGCAAGCCCACCCCTGGATGAGGAGAAAGACCTTGGTGTATTAGTTGATCACAGGATGACAATGAGCCACCAGAGTGAGGTGACTGTGAAAAAAGGCTAATGCAATCCTAGGTTGTCAGGCGAGGTATTTCCAGTAGAGACAGGGAAGTGTTAGTACCATTTATACAAAACACTGGTGAGACTTCATCCGGAATACTGTGTGCAATTCTCGTCTCCCATGTTTAAGAAAGATGAATTCAAACTGGAACAGTTGCAGAGAAAGGCTACTAAGATGAGCAGAGGAATGGAAACCCTACCTTATGAGAGGAGACTCAAAGAGCTTGGCTTGTTTAGCCTAACCAAAGGAAGGCTGGGGGCAGCTGTCTATGATTGCTGTCTATACCTCAGAGGCATAATTACCAGGGAGGGAGAGAAGTTAAGTGCCAGTGTGGACACAAGAACAAATGGATATAAACTGGCCATCAATAAGTTTAGGCTAGAAATTAGAAGAAGATTTCTAATCATCAGAGGGGTGAAGTTCTGGAACAGCCTTTCAAGGGGAGCAGTGGGGGCAAAAAACCTAACTTGCTTCAAGACTGAGCTTGATAAATTTATGTAGGGAATGATATGATGAGACTGCCTACAATGACATGTGGCCCATTTGTGACTGCTAGTAGCAAACTTCCCCAACTTCTGGTGATGGGGAGCTATAGAGAATTCTTTCCCAGATGTCTGGCTGCTGGGTCTTGCCAGCATGCTCAACGTCCAAAAGATCACCATATTAGGGGTCAGGAAGGAATTTTCCCCTAGGTCAGACTAGCAGTGACACGGGGGGGGGGGGGGGGTTCACCTTCCTCTGTAGCGTGGGGTATGGGTCACTTGCTGGTTTGAACTGGAGTAAATGGTGGATTCTCTATGACTTGAAGTCTTTAAATCATGATTTAAGGATTTCAGTAACTCAGCCAGAGGTTAGGGGTCTATTATAGAAGGAGGTGGGTGAGGTTCTGTGGCGTATGATGTGCAGGAGGTCAGACTACATGATCATGATGGTCCCTTCTGGCCTTAAAGTTCATGAATCTGAGGCTAGAGATACAGATATGTGAAAAAGAGTAAAGCTGCTACTCAGCCTTTATTCAAGCTGACTTCCAAACTCCCATTAACCTCATAAGGAGTTTGTCTCAGGCAGAGGTGCCAACTTTATGCCAGGGGGTGCTCAACCTCTGGCTCTGCCCCAGGCCCCGCCCCACTCCACCCCTTCTTCCAAGGCCCCCCCTCCCCACCTCTTCCGACCCCCCCACCCCACCTTGCTTCTTCCCGCCCCATTCCGCCTCTACCCTGAGCGTGCCCCGCCCTCACTCCTCCCCCTCCCCGCCCCAGCGCCTCCTGTATGCACCGGAACAGCTGATCGCGGTGGGCGGGAGGCACTGGGAGGAGAGGAGCTGATTGGGGGCTGCCAATGGGTGCTCAGCACCCACCATTTTTTCCCCCTTCTGTGCTCCAGCCCTGGAGCACTCACAGAGTCGGCACCTATGGTCTCAGTGGGAAAGACCTCAGAACTTGGTCCAAGGTTTTCATAAAAACCTCCTTCTGTAATAGACCAATAACATGAAAACCTCAGTGGGACTTGACCAAATCAGACCCTTTTTAATCACCCAATCAGCAATTTTCTTATGGTGGTGTGTTTGCATGTGTCTGAGAGAGACAAAGACTCTTTCTCCACTATCTATAACCATTTCAAAGCAAGAGGGGTCACAAACCTAACATAATATACCTGCCAATATTTAACCGTTTCAGAACTAGGTGTGCTGAATGGTGTGTACAGTCAGGCTACTGTAAGGTCTTCATCTGATTAAAGCATCTTATTTTAGCAGAGAAAGAATCCAGGACTTAGTGAGGAATCATGCTGTTTGCGACAGTTGGTGCAGCCGTGTGATTGAAAAGCAAACCCCAAAATCAGAGCTTTCTAGCTGTGGGGTTGCAGAGACAGGCATCTAGACACCATGGTGATAAGCATGGTCTAAGGCCTTGTCTACACTATGGGGGAAAGTAGATCTAAGCTATGCAATTTGAGTTACGTTAATAGCGTAACTCAAGTCGACGTAGCTTAGATCTACTTACTGTGGGGTCCACGCTACGCTATGTCGACGGGAGACGTTCTTCCTTTGGCTCCCCTTACTCTTCTTGTTCCGACCCCCAGTACATCGATCACTTCAGCATCGATCCCCCAGTAAGTATAGACAAGCCCTAAGAACCTTAAGGGAATTAAAACTGTGACTCACACTATAAGAGAAGACATGTAATTGCCACGGACTTCAGAGGGAGCTGGTTGCTGATCTTGGTGGGGCACAATGTTGCCCCCTGGTTGTAAATCTAACTGTTGTTTCTACAAATGGAAAAACTGCAGGACTTATTAGGGTTATTTGTATTTATATTGTATATTTTCTGTTTACATATCGGGCCTGTCCCACTTATAGTATAATGTTTTGGTCTATTTCATTTTATTTGTGCTAAAGAAGATTAAGAACACTGCACTCTTTAGAACTCTGTGTGATTCAAGGGTTAATAACTTTCTGTCCACTGTCCATTTCTACCTGAGCTGTGCAGTTCATTAACCATCGGGCATGGGAGACAAACTGGTATTTAGAAAATAATCATTAGCAACATCTCAAGGGATCAACTTTTTTTTTTTTATCAAAGTCAGATGACAAGCTATTGGACAATCAGACTTGTGGCATTTTTATACTCATTCCAAATGAACTTCCCACAAAATAGAAAATGAGGTATTATTAAAATGCATCGTATTTTATTATTATTTGTATTACCATAGTGCCTCGAAGACCTAATCATGAACCACAAAACCATTGTGTTAGGTGCTATACAAACAGAGCTGGCTCTAGGTTTTTTGCCGCCCCAAGCAAAAAATTTTTGGCTGCCCCCCCACTCCAACCCTGGGCTCTCTCCCCACCCCACCCGCACCCCCTGCTGCCCCAACCCTGGGCTCTTTCCCCTGCCCCCCACCTCAGCCCTGAGCTCTCCCCCCGACCCGCACTCCCTGCTGCCCCAGGCCTGGGCTTCCCCTCAGCAGTGCTGACTCCGCCCGCTCCCCCTCGCCTCCAGCCGGGCCGCACCTCAGCTCAGGGTCCCTCCAGCCAGGGCTCCCACCTCCAGGACCGGCCAGGACCTGGGAGGGCAGAGCCGGGGGGACCGCCCCGGCAGGGGGCTGAGGAGCCGGGGCAGGGTAGCCCCAGAGGGATCGGAGCCCCGGAGAGTGAGACGCGGGCCTCACATGGCAGCGCCCCGGGCACCAGTCCCCACTATGGCCCCGCTGCTGCTGTTGCTCCTGGCCACCCTGCCGCAGTCCCTGATTTTTTATTACAAATATTTGCACTGTAAAAATGATAAACAAAAGAAATAGTACTTTTCAATTCATCTCATACTGTAGTGCAATCTCTTTGCTGTGAAAGTACAACTTACAAATGCTGATTTTTTTGTTGTTCCATAACTGCACTCAAAACCAAAACAATGTAAAACTTCAGAGCCTACAAGTCCATTCAGTCCTACTTCTTGTTCAGCCAATCACTAAGACAAACAAGTTTGTTTACATTTACAGGAGTTAATGCTGCCCTCTTCTTATTTACAATGTCATCAGAAAGTGAGAACAGGCATTTGCATAGCACTCATATGCCCCTTCATGCTTCGGCCACCATTCCAGAGGACATGCTTCCATGCTGATGACGCTTGTTAAAAAAATAATGTGTTGATTAAATTTGTGACTGAACCCCTTGAGGGAGAATTGTCCCAGGATCACATTAGCTCTTTCGGACACAGTGTCCCACTGGGAGCTCATGTTCAGCTAATTATCCACTATAAGCCCCAAATCTTTGTCAGAGTCTTTGTCAGACTGCTTCCTAGGATAGAATCCCCCATCCTGTAATATGGTCTGCATTCTTTATTCCCAGACGTAGACATTTACGTTGAGACATATTAAAACACATATTGTTGCTTGCATCCAGTTTGCCAAGCACTCCAGATCGCTCTGTATCAGTAACTTGTCCTCTTCATTGTTTACCACTTCCCCAATTTTTGTGACATCTGCAAACTTTATCAATGATGATTTTATGTTTTCTTCCTGGTCATTGATAAAAATGTTAAATAACGTAGGTCCAAGAACTGATCCCTGAGGGACCCCACTAAAAACACACCTGCTCAATGATTCCCTATTTTACAATTACATTTTGAGACCTATCAGTTAGCCAGCTTTTAATCCATTTAGTGTGTGCCACATTAATTTTATATAATTTTTAATCCAAACATCATGCACTACCAAGTCTAAGTCTATTATGTGAACACTGTTACCTTTATCAGCCAAACATGTAATCTCATAAAAAAAATATCAAGTTTAGTTTTACAGGATCTATTTTCCATACATTGATTTGCATTAATTACATTTTAACATGATTAAGGCATACAGACTAAAGAACCATTGTCCTGATGAAAGTCATAATAAAGTCATGCTAAAGAGGAGACAGTGCACGTTGGGGAACTATATTTGGAGATTTGCACTTTTGTTGATGTATTTTAATCTCTGTATTGTTTTGAGTAGATGTGACTATTGGAAGGTTCTGGAAGAATGGCCAAAACATTGTATTGTTTATTACTAGCCAGATTGCAGTAGTGCCTGGAGGCTCCAAATGAGATAGAGACTCCATTGTGCTAGACACCGTACATACACATAACAGTCCCTGCCCCAAACAGCTGACAATCTAACTAGAGAAGACAGAGAAAAGAAGAATTTCCACCCCCACTTTGCAAAGCTGGAGCTGAGGCAGCGAGAGACCAAGTAACTTGCTCAAGAATGTACAGGAAGTCTTTGGCTGATGCGGGAATTAAACCTGGGTCTCCGGTCCTTGACTTAACGAGAAGATGACCTTTCCTCTCAGCCTTGAGTCATTTTTCATGGACTTATAAAAACCCAACATACTCGGAGGGAGGCGGCTTCTAGACAGCTTTGTTTTGCTGGCATTGTAGTGCCTGTCTTCCTTTACTCTCGGCTCCTGGGTATGAGTCTAATGGTTATGTAGCCTACAGGATCTTCAGACCTTGGTGTTGACAACTTATCTTAGATAGTACTGGATTGTGTGCTTCACCTGCTTGTCTGACATCTCAAGCAAGGAAGATTCCATCCCCTCTGGTACCTGGGCAGTACTGGACTCCCTTCCAGCCTCCCAACTTCAGAAAGACCAGCAAGGGATATATTGAGAAAGGAGCCATAGTTTTGCCTGCCATGATAGCAGTCGCCATCCACTGTGTCTGTCCATAATTATGACATTTTTCCAGTTTCCCCTCTTTTGTCTTCTCCTGCCTGTCTCTTTGTCTGTCCATGTTTAGCTGGTGCAACTGAGCTGTGCATGAGCTGAAAGTATCTTGATCACAACTGTTAAGGCTGAATCCCCACTCTGTCAATTCGAGTGCAGAAGGTGGGGGCCTGCAAGGATTCTAAAAATTAATACTGGCCACTGTCAAAGTTAGACTCAGGACTCATAGTTTGTCAGACCACTCTGTTTTATTAGCACAGCGCTCTGCTAATACATTCAGATAATGTGAGCCCCCATGCAAGATTCAAACAGTCTTATTTATACAGATAAAAGGGTGCGAACTAAACAAAGGGACAGAGAGAGCAAAATTGTAAAATTTGCCTGGGGCACAATATGCATATCCTGCTTTGTTATTAACTCTTATCGATCTAAGGCTAATGCTTCACCAATCGCCCTTAAATGGAGCAATTGATTAACAGTTAATGTCTGCTTTCCTGACACCTGGATTGTAGCATTTCTCATTTCTACTTAAAGGTACATACAACATTCTTTAATTCATTCTATTTCTTTAATATAATTCATTTCACTTTCACACCACTCCAGGCTTGTATTAAACTCCCAAGGTTACAGCTTTTCTCTGACCTTGGCTTGGTAAACGCTGCCACCACCCAAATGCAAAAAACCTCCCTGGACCCAGGAAGGAGCACTTGGGAATTCCTCCCTGTGCGGTACCCTCAAGCCCTTTCACCCCTCTCCAGGGAAGAATCATAGAATCATAGAATATCAGGGTTGGAAGGGACCTCAGGAGGTCATCTAGACTGAGAAAGAAAACAAAGGAAATGAGTTGTTGCCACCAGCTAATTAAACAACATGCACAAACCTCTTAAGACACAAAATCCAATCCTGTTCTTAAAACAGGTAAATTTTATTAAAAACAAAAAGAGAAAAATACACCTGGAACTTAGATATTTTGCTAGATCTTAAAAGAAAGAATTACAAAAATTAAGCACCCAAAATAGCTTTCTTAGGAGTTCAGTTTAAAGGTTACAAGCAAACAAAAGCATTTGTGCTTAGCACAGAGGAGATCCATAAGCCTTGAAAAATAAACAGAAACAAACCTGATCGTGTCTAGCTAACCATTGTGATCTTTGGGTTGTTAAAAGTAGTTCTAGATATGATGATTTTCATATCTGATTCAAACTCTACACAGCATTCCTGCTGCCCATCTCTTCAGCCCAGAGAGCAACAGACAAAGGGAAAATTTCTTTCCCAATTTTAAAAAGTTCTATCTTTCCACTGGCTCTTTTGGTCAGGTGCCCACTCCTTTTCTTTTACCTGTGGGCTTGTTAGCCCTTTACAGGTAAAGCAAGCAGAGAATAGCAACCAAGAGGGATTTTACAGCTAACTGGCTGGGTGGGTGTCCATCAAAGGGAGCTACTCTCCCCGCCCGCTTCATGTATCACAACAACCTAGTGAGTAATGCTATCATTTAACGAAAGGGCTAAAAGAAAAGCTGACTCAGATCCTCAAAATCTTCACGGCATGTTTAATTCCAGAGAAAGACTTACAGGTACTAATGCGGAGAGTGGACTAAATGATACATCTGAGGGAAGGGAGCAGAAGGAGACTCCACCGATTGGAAGGCATGAGATGCACTGTTCTATGGATGGGGGTTCCACGACCACTGCTCCCAAGAGAAGGAGGCGGGTGATGGTGGTCGGGGACTCCCTCCTCAGGGGGACTGAGTCATCTATCTCCCATCCCGACCGGGAAAACCAAGAAGTGTGCTGCTTGCCAGGAGCTAGGATTCACAATGTGATGGAGAGACTGCCAAGACTACCCCTTCCTTCTTCTCCACGTGGGCACCAATGATACTGCCAAGAATGACCTTGAGTGGATCACTGCAGACTACGTGGCTCTGGGAAGAAGGATAAAGGAGTTTGAGGCGCAAGTGGTATTCTCGTCCATCCTCCCTGTGGAAGGAAAAGGCCCTAGTAGAGACCGTCAAATCATGGAAGTCAACGACTGGCTATGCAGAGAGAAGGCTTTGGATTCTTTGACAATGGGATGGTGTTCCAAGAAGAAGGAGTGCTAGGCAGAGATGGGCTCCACCTAACGAAGAGAGGGAAGAGCATCTTCGCAAGCAGGCTGGCTAACCTAGTGAGGAGGGCTTTAAACTAGGTTCACCGGGGGGAAGGAGACCAAAGCCCTGAGGTAAGTGGGGAAGTGGGATACCGGGAGGAAGCACGAGCAGGAAAGTGCAAGAGGGGAGGACTCCCGCCTCATACTGAGAAAGCAGGATGATCAGCGAGTTATCTTAAGTGCCTATATACAAATGCAAGAAGCCTGGGAAACAAGCAGGGAGAACTGGAAGTCCTGACACAGTCAAGGAATTATGATGTGATTGAAATAACAGAGACTTGGTGGGATAACTCACATGACTGGAGTACTGTCATGGATAGATATAAACTGTTCAGGAAGGACAGGCAGGGCAGAAAAGTTGGGGGAGTTGCATTGTATGTAAGAGAGCAGTATGACTGCTCAGAGCTCCGGTATGAAACTGCAGAAAAACCTGAGAGTCTCTGGATTAAGTTTAGAAGTGTGAGCAACAAGGGTGATGTCGTGGTGGGAGTCTGCTATAGACCACCAGACCAGGGGGATGAGGTGGACGAGGCTTTCTTCCAGCAACTAACAGAAGTTACTAGATCACAGGCCCTGGTTCTGATGGGAGACTTCAATCACCCCGATATCTGCTGGGAGAGCAATACAGTGGTGCACAGACAATCCAGGATGTTTTTGGAAAGTGTAGGGGACAATTTCCTGGTGCAAGTGCTGGAGGAACCAACTAGGGGCAGAGCTCTTCTTGACCTGCTGCTCACAAACAGGGAAGAATTAGTAGGGGAAGCAAAAGTGGATGGGAACCTGGGAGGCAGTGACCATGAGATGGTTGAGTTCAGGATCCTGACATAAGGAAGAAAGGAGAGCAGCAGAATACAGACCCTGGACTTCAGAAAAGCAGACTTTGACTCCCTCAGGGAACTGATGGGCAGGATCCCCTGGGAGAATAACATGAGGGGGAAGGGAGTCCAGGAGAGCTGGCTGTATTTTAAAGAATCCTTATTGAGGTTGCAGGAACAAACCATCCCGATGTGTAGAAAGAATAGTAAATATGGCAGGCGACCAGCTTGGCTTAACAGTGAAATCCTTGCTGATCTTAAACACACACAAAAAAGCTTACAAGAAGTGGAAGATTGGACAAATGACCAGGGAGGAGTATAAAAATATCACTCAGGCATGCAAGAGTGAAATAGGGAAGGCCAAATCACACTTGGAGTTGCAGCTAGCGAGAGATGTTAAGAGTAACAAGAAGAGTTTCTTCAGGTATGTTAGCAACAAGAAGAAAGTCAAGGAAAGTGTGGGCCCCTTACTGAATGAGGGAGGCAACCTAGTGACAGAGGATGTGGAAAAAGCTAATGTACTCAATGCTTTTTTTGCCTCTGTCTTCACGAACAAGGTCAGCTCCCAGACTGGGCAGCACAGCATGGGGAGGAGGTGACCAGCCCTCTGTGGAGAAAGAAGTGGTTCAGGACTATTTAAAAAAGCTGGATGAGCACAAGTCCATGTGGCCGGATGTGCTGCATTCGAGGGTGCTAAAGGAGTTGGCGGATGTGATTGCAGAGCCATTGGCCATTATCTTTGAAAACTCATGGCGATCATAGGAGGTCCCGGATGACTGGAAAAAGGCTAATGTAGTGCCCATCTTTAAAAAAGGGAAGAAGGAGGATCCGGGGAACTACAGACCAGTCAGCCTCACCTCAGTCCCTGGAAAAATCATGGAGCAGGTCCTCAAGGAATCAATTCTGAAGCACTTAGAGGCGAGGAAAGTGATCAGGAACAGTCAGCATGGATTCACCAAGGGCAAGTCATGCCTGACTAACCTAATTGCCTTCTATGATGAGATAACTGGCTCTGTGGATGAGGGGAATGCAGTGGACGTGTTATTCCTTGACTTTAGAAAAGCTTTTGATATGGTCTCCCACACTATTCTTGCTGGCAAGTTGTTGAAGCATACTGATGAATGGACTATAAGGTAGATAGAAAGCTGTCTAAATCATCAGGCTCAACGGGTAGTGATCAATGGCTCCATGTCTAGTTGGCAGTCGTTATCAAACGGAGTGCCTCAAGGGTTGGTCCTGGGTCCGGTTTTGTTCAATATCTTCATTAATGATCTGGAGGATAGCGTGGACTGCACCCTCAGCAAGTTTGCAGATGACACTAAACTGGGAGGAGTGGTAGATACGCTGGAGGGTAGGGATAGGATACAGAGGGACCTAGACAAATTGGAGGATTGGGTCAAAAGAAATCTGATGAGGTTCAACAAGGACAGGTGCAGAGTCCTGCACTTAGGACGGAAGAATCCCATGCACTGCTACAGGCTGGGGACCAACTGGCTAAGCAACAGTTCTGCAGAAAAGGACCTAGGGGTTACAGTGGATGAGAAGTTGGATATGAGTCAACAGTGTGACCTTGTTGCCAAGAAGGCTAACGGCATTTTGGACTGTATAAGTAGGGACATTGCCAGCAGATTGAGGGACGTGATCATTCCCCTCTATTCGACATTGGTGAGGCCTTATCTGTAGTACTGTGTCCAGTTTTGGGCCCCACACTACAAGAAGGATGTGAAAAAATTGGAAAGAGTCCAGCGGAGGGCAACAAAAATGATTAGGGGGCTGGAGCACATGACTTATGAGGAGATGCTGAGGGAACTGGGATTATTTAGTCTGCAGAAGAGAAGAATGAGGGGGGACTTGATAGCTGCTTTCAACTACCTGAAAGGGGGTTCCAAAGAGGATGGATCTAGACTGTTCTCAGTGGTAGCAGATGACAGAACAAGGAGTAATGGTCTCAAGTTGCAGTGGGGGAGGTTTAGGTTGGATATTAGGAAAAACTTTTTCACTAGGAGGGTGGTGAAGCACTGGAATGGGTTACCTAGGGAGGTGGTGGAATCTCCTTCCTAAGAGGTTTTTAAGGTCAGGCTTGACAAAGCCCTGGCTGGGATGATTTAGTTGGGGATTGGTCCTGCTTTGAGCAGGGGATTGGACTAGATGACCTCCTGAGTTCCCTTCCAACCCTGATATTCTATGATTCTATGATCGTGTGTGTCCTGACTGAGGAGCTAAGCCTCAGAGGACGAGTGAGATCCCCTGAGTGTAGCACTAATTGAGAGGTGCAAACATCTTCCCACCTATGAGAGTGCCCTTGGATGCAAATAAAGTGAACCTCAAAGCAATTTATAAGCTAATAGCTCCATAACCAAAGTTTTCTTTTCTGTCACTGCTAACACCAACCCGAAGTCTTCATTTAAAGCCAACCTTTCTCAAGTTACCATGCAGTGATAGCTCAGGCACCGTAGTTTTCCCCTCAGACTTAGAATGAAAAGTGTCTCAGATACCAGTGTGTGATAACCTCTGGCAAATGATGATTTTTTGAAATGGAGACCACGGCAGAGTCCCAGAGATGTCAGTGGTAATTAAAATGCAAATCATACTGCAGTCAGAGGGAGGGGGGATTCTTCACATGGCCAAGCTTAGCCCATTGGTTAGGACCCCCTTTAGAACACAAACCCATGCATTTCCTGATTATTATTGATAGTAGCTGTGATGGAATCGTAATAATGCTGAGTTAGCACTTACATAGCACTTCCCCTAGTTAAAGCCCTTAATAAACATTGATTCACCGTGGACCTTGCCCTACTACAGATGTGTGGGTGGGAGGCGAGGACACCTCTTGTGCTCTGTGCAGGGGACAGGCACAATAACGAATTCCATGCTCCCTTTAGCACAAAGACTGACCCTCCTTCTCCTGGCCTTCAAATCCCACTAATGCTGTGGGAAGCAGACTACAACCTCAGGAATGGGGGAGCAGGAGGGATTCAGGGTCTTGGTTCTCCATGGAGCAGCACAGCTTGTCACCATCCTCACACTAGCCCAATTATAATGCACACAAACTGGCCTTACTCCTAACTGATAACCAACACCTCCCCTCCCGTGAGACAGATAAATAAGTACTATTATCCCTTCTTAAACATGGGAGTACTGAGGGTCAGATCCTGCA
Source organism: Terrapene triunguis (assembly GCF_002925995.2). Lineage (NCBI taxonomy): Eukaryota > Metazoa > Chordata > Testudines > Emydidae > Terrapene > Terrapene triunguis. Next base: position 4,595,158 of record NW_020664563.1, on the reverse strand, counting down.
GGCCTAACACAGGCAGAACAGTCAAGCTAGGTGAAGGGTGGATAAATGTATTTGCAAACGATCATGTTTGGCCGTATGCAAGGGCACTGTACACTTTTATTCTGAAAAACTTTATTCTAGATTAAGGGTAATTAACTAAGGTAAAGAACAAAGGTAAAGTCTCCATGAGAGAGCACTGTGTGTGTATGTTTGTGTCCCCTCTTTAATGGTCTGCACTGAAATGAACACAAAATGGCAGCCACTTCTGTAAAGCAGGCTCCATAATATTTGTTGTTGGAATACACAGAAAATAAAATCATAACCGCTACATTGCACCAAACTAATCCTAAATCGTGATTCAGTCCAATAGTGTTTGTATTTGTTTGTTTGTCCGTGAAAATCCACGAAGCTGTAATTTGTTTCAAGGAATAATTAGGGAGGCTTTATTCATGCAAATATGGCTATTTGTGTGAAAACAAGCATATACCAATCAGAGGAGCTTGCTCTAGGACAGCCAATCAAGGAACAAAAAACCCGACTGTGTGACCGACCACAGAGCTAGAACAGGGAATCAGAGTATCTCCAACCACTTTACAATGTCCGTTTATTCAGCCTCACAACATTCCTGTGAGGTAGGTAAATACATTGCTATACCTGACTTAGCAAGGAGAACTGAGGCACAACTACAGTGCCTTACCCAAGGTCACACACTGACTCAGTAGAGGAGCATAGGATACAGTTCAACAATCTCAATCCTCAGCTCTCCCCACTAGATCACACTCAGGGCCGGTGCAAGGAAGTTTCGCGCCCTAGGCGAAACTTCCACCTTGCGCCCCCACACCCCGCCCTGAGGCAGCTCCCCGCCCCACCCTCCACCCTGAGGCATCCCCCCCCCCCCCCGCGGCACCCCCCCCCTGCCCTGAGGCGCCCCCCCCCCGCAGCAGCTCCTTCCCCAGGGAACCGTGCGGCAGCTCCCCACCCCAGCTCACCTCTGCTCCGCCTCCTCCCTGAGCA
>NW_020664563.1:4572896-4594065 GCF_002925995.2 Terrapene triunguis | reverse complement strand
CCCCCCCCCCCCCCCCCCCCGGCCCCCTCCCCCCCCGCCCCGAGGCCCCCCCCCCCCCCCGCAGCAGCGCCTTCCCCGGGGAACTGTGCGGCAGCTCCCCACCCCCGCTCACCTCTGCTCCGCCTCCTCCCTGAGCACACCGCCCCCGCTCTAATTCTCCTCCCCTCCCAGGCTTGCTGTGCCAAACAGCTGATTGGCGCTGCAAGCCTGGCAGGCGGGAGAAGTGGAGCGGCGACCACGCGCTCGGGGAGGGGGCGTAGGAACGCTGTAAAAAAAATTGGGGGCACCGCTTTTTGGCGCCCCCAAATCTTGGCACCCTAGGCAACCGCCTAGTTTGCCTAAATGGTAGCACCGGCCCTGATCACACTCCTTCTCTACCTTTACTTCTACAGGTGTGCCCTCCCATCAATAGAGATATGGGTACCCCACTTCCTTTCAATGACAAATGTTACATCTGCTTATACTGCACAATGCAGCTATAGACGTTAAGAGAATTTGAAGCCTGATCCCCCTCCAGTCCAGATGCTGCTCTGTGTGACTTTATCTGCCCTGTTAAGTTCCATGTTAAAGCATTGTATAATAGAAAATGGTGAGGGTCAAGGGAACCCTGAATCTTAATATGGACACACAGGCTCTGTGTGCCACCTTCAGTACTCCAGCATTGGACTCAATGGTTCCAAGAGAAAATATAGTTTGCATTCATTCTGAATGCAGAACTCCTAAACAGTGTGAATCCCCAGGGATGATGGGGCAGGGTTCACCCTGAGGGGAAATTGGGACAGCTGCAGTTTCCCTTGTTAAAGTTAGGTATGGATGTGAGGAGAAAAGGGGACAGAAAGGAGAGACCTGGATGGGAGCAAGGAATTGTCCGTCTATCCCATTTGCCTTTAAACATGTTGGACCCTCAATCCCAGACAGGCCACTTTTTGTCCAGGTTATGTACAGTATGTACATTATACATTACATTGACATAGCATCTTTCATGTCCACGGACCCTCAAGGCACTTCACAAAATATACAAATGACAATCACTTTCACCCCACACGGAAAGGCAGCCAGCCATGGAGTGGAACTGTTTACCAGTGCAGAATGGGCAGAACATAGTGACTCATTTGCCTGGGATTTTAGAACTAACATTTCTAACACATCAAGGTATTGCTTTTCTTTGTTCACACAGTTGTTCTAGAAGTGTCTTCCTCCCATAACTTGTGACAATCTGATGTCATTACCGGAGTCGCACATTCACGTCTTGTTGAGCGTGTACCCTGAATTACTTCAACAGGAAGATGAGAAAGCCCAAAGCATCATTGTATTGAGTTTGATGCAGAGAAATTGCAAACATTTCAGACTCAAGGGTTAGATTCCTAATGTTCCTTGGAGGGTGAGAGAAGCTGACTCCGAGTGGAAGTCTGTTACATTTTGTACAGCCCCCAGTAAGTCTGATTGTCTTTCAAGATGTGTCCAAGTCCGCTATTGATTGTACAGAACAGCTTCTCCCCCTTGCTCAGAAAATAAGGTCTCCCGAAATTGATGGAGGCAGTTTTCTCCCCAGTATTTGTCCCAGTCATCTGGTTGAGGAGAATATTCTCATCTTTGTACAGCATCATCGTAAAATAACTTTCTATTTCCTTTATGCGGGTCACCTGGGCATAGATGAAGTACATGCCACTCTGCAGGATCTCCAGCTTTTGGTCAGAGTCATTCCTTACGAAGCTACTGCAGTCTGTCAAGTTCCACTTCCATATGATGTAATGACCATGATCATCTGAAGGTGCTTCCATAAAGGAACCAGACAAGGAAGAAAACAAAGCGAAAAGCATACAAAGTGGTTAATTATATTTCAAAGGCTAGCCCATTTCCTAGATTTTCCCTTGTCATTTTGTAAATGCTCTCCATTAGTTCATATCCCTTCTTACCTTTTCCTTATCTCTTTGATTTGAGGTCTTTGGGGAAGAAAGGGAAGGGTCTGAGCCACAAAATTCAGAGCAGGACCCAGACTCTGAACAACTCCCAGAGTTCTGGGCTGTTTGGAGCTGGGATTCTGTTATTCAGACCCAGATTCAGATTCTGACACCCATGAAGTGAGGGGATCTTTAGGTCCAGGGTTTGGGTCTGAGCCCATCTTACTTAATTAAATCATTCGACTGCTGTTCAGGGGGCAGATCCTCAGCCAGTCTAAATCAGCATGGCCCACTGGAGTCAACCCGGGTTAAGGTAAAGGGGAGCAGGGCGAAGCCCAGCTCTCCCTCCGCTTCTAAAAGGTAAGCAGTGCTCTCCAACAACTAACTCCCTCTCCTCACTGGCCATTGTGGTGAGGGCACCTTCCTGTTTCAGTCAGCAGACACAAATCCAGCCCATCCCAGCGAGTAAACTTTTCACTCTGAAAAGTGACTGTGGATACAGTATTTCCTGACTCACCAGATCTGATGCCTATGTTTGTGTTCAGAATCGTATCTGCTTTCTATGCTGAATAACAGCATTTTCCTACTGTTTAGTCCTGTTATTGCTCCAGAGCCAGCACCTCTCGGGGTGACTGCTGGAGTCTATCCAGACACTCAGACATCATCAACAGAACTGTTAATGAAGGGTTTGTCTACACAGAAAAATTCTGCTGATTTAATTATGTCTGTTTAGAAACTAATCTGGTACATTCTTAATTTGGGTTAAGAGGATTTTATATCAATTTAGCTTAAGTCAGTAAGGAACTGACAAGCTAAAACAAGGTCTTGCTCACAGATGTAACAAGTTTCATTTCCAAAATCTTTCTTGTTGCTGCTGCATTAAGCCAAAAGGCTTCAGCTTGATTTTCAGATCCCAGGATGAGATTACAGGCCTAGCAGTTAGGACAAACCCTCCCCCCCCCCCTTTTTAAATTAGTAACATTTGAGAATTTGATCTGCCGTCACTGAGAGACAATAAATATGGAACCCCAGGATGCTGTTTGTACAGTCATGTTTCAAAGCAGAACTGCACTTTAAGAGAGATGATTCATAAGATACCGCTAGCTAGTGCTTGGAACAGAACTGAAAAGCGACTGACACCCGCTTGCCTACAATAGCCACTAGATCACCTGGGCTTCATGTTTCTCTGTTTTCATTATTTACTGTTGTTCATAGATAGGGGAGAAATACTCCAGCCTGCTGAGTACATTATTGTGATCTAGTCGCCTTCACCGCACTGTGTGAATGGTAAAAATCAGAAAACCACTCCAGTATCTTGATACTTACAAGTTGCATGAGCCCAGCAGATCTCCGGAGACTGTGGAGAGAAGCAAAGTTTGGTCAGGATGTTGCATGTTATGGCCTGGGACTTTTACATCTATCAACTAATGTTCTTTGTGTGTTTGGGAGAGGTCCCAGGCAGCAGAAGTCTTTCTGTTATCAGAGGAGACAGACTTCTATTGGGTCTCTTTCAATTGGCTCTTCACTTTCACTGGAAAGCAGCTGCTTAACCCAAATGGCATCTCGCCCTAGGGCTGTTTTAATTTTAAATGTTGGCGGAGGTTTTGGTGTTTCTAAGAGTAAGAGTCTAAACGACACAGGATACCTCCAGACATCACACAGCACTGGCTGGTGCCATGTAACTGTACCCCATGCTTACATAGTCTGTCTCTTTGTCACCCTCTAGTGGGTAAAGCATGTTTAGAGGTTTATGAATCTGTTACTGCCCCCAAGGTAACAGCTCTGGATCTTTAGCTTTGGGGATAGACACTTATACGTTTAAATGCAGAGCTTCTGGGTTTAAATCACACAGATAACCTTCCAGGAACATTGTTACTCCATCTTTTCATGTGGCTTTGCCAGTTTTTATTAAATGAAATCAAATTGTATTGTCTCTTACATTGTGGTTTTAAGGAAAGACATATAGTTAAGAAATGTTTGATTTGGTTTATTTTATTTAAAACTGCAATAAAACATTACTTTTCAAGAGCAGTGAAAGAGCTAGCAGTGATGTCAAAGAATCATCACTGAAATCTGAGTAAGCCCCTGTTGAATGCTGCATTTCACAGCTATAGTTTCAGGCTGTCTGCAAATTTAGGTAGACGTATCATTTGTACTCATATCAGGTTTTGAAGATTTTCTCCCCAACTATAACAGCCAGAGACTAATTTTTTTTAAATGAAAGCTAAGACTCTGGAGAACAACCAAAGGGTCTGTCTGAGCATGACCCTGGTTAGTCCTTTTTACTGCCTTTCCTTGTGGGAATGCCCCACAGCTTGGAAAACACAAGTAGAGTGAAAATGTGTCTGTTTACATCCATAAGTTGGCAGTACTCCATCTGTCCTGTGGATACTGGCCAGCTGTCTGACTGATCCATATGAAATGGGAAAAGGGAAGTAACTCTCTTACTTACAAGTGTAAACAATCAACAATTTCAAATATTAGTGTAAATCTCTTATGTTAGATAGTAGTGGCCTAAAATATTTTACATTATTAAATATTATTAATTATTATTATTAAATATTAATGATTAATTATTAATTGTTTTCTGTGCATATTTTCTTGGGCTTTTGCACCAAATATAAAAACAAACCACAGACATTAGTACCTATTAGGGGAGACAATCACCTCACTTCTTAATTGTGGCAACTTCAATTCCATTTCTTCGCCTCTCCCATACAGAAACTACCAATAGCAACAACCCATCTGGAAAGATTTCTCCTCCTCCTCCTCTTCATCATCAATGATTATTATCTGTTATTGCTGTTGTTGTACCTTGAGCCCCATCAGGACCCCCTTTGTGATAGGTGCTAAGTACATATATTATTAAGAAAGACGGCCACTGCCCATATAGTCTAAACATATTTTTAACGGGAATGAATTCAGACCCTGGTTAGTCCTTTTTACTGCCCACCCTTGTAGGAATGTCCCACAGCTTGGAAAACACACAGTAGAGTGAAAATGTGTCTGTTTACATCCATAAGTTGGCAGTACTCCATCTGTCCTGTGGATACTGGCCAGCTGTCTGACTGATCCATATGAAATGGGACTTCAAAGGTCATTGCATTTGTGCATTGGCCTAGATTTTGTCCCAGATCTCCTGGCATGAATGGCTACAGTAGTTCATAGATGCTACAACACAAAGTCCTGCCAGACTTTGCTTACAGTGGAAACATGCAGTATTTTACATTGATCTACATAAGGCTACCGGACAAACACCTGCACTATTGTGTACCTTAGTTTTAACCTACTGATCCTGACTGAGTTCCCATAACCAGTATTCTGCTTAGGTTCTTATACTCGGCCTGTCACTGTGGTATTTCAGCATCTGCTTCTAGCAACTGGAGGAAATGACTCTTTGTTCAAGGGACATGACGACTGACATAGCTTTCAGCTAATACGTAGCTGAGCCTTTCCTTCCATGCTGCCAGCGAAATGCCCACTGTCCAGGGATAATTCTATTAACTGACTCAGCTGCCCAAAAGATTGGGGTGGTCAGAACACCTTAGCTCAAAACACATAGATGACACTTTGCCCTTCTCTAGAACCTTCCATCCAAGGCCTCAAAGCCCTGTGACTAATCTTCCCACCCCGTGGCTCTCTCCATTGAAGTACAGGGAGCTAAAGTGATTCATGTGAAGTCAACAGGGCTGGCCTTACGGGTGGGCGATGATCAGGATGCCATGGTCAAGAGGGTGCCGGCGCCCAGGCAGGGTAAGAGGTGAGCGCCCACCGGCTGGGGTCTGCTCCCCAGTTGTGGGTGGTTTCATTGGCACATGTGGTGTCCCAGCTCGGTGGAGGGGGCAGGTGGGGTGGTCCAGCTCCAGCCAGGGGAGAGGCTAAAATTGCAGGGTCTGTTGCTGTAACTTGTGGCTGGGGAGGGTCTGCCCTGGGGGCAAGCTGCAGGAGCCCCGGTGGGCCTGGGGGAATGCTCTGCAGGGCAGGCTTTGCCCTTGGGGCTCGGAGATCTGCTTCCACCCGGTGTCTCCTGCAATCACCCTGGGCTGCCTGGCACAGCCTGCCCACCAGGGTAGCTGCTCACCTGTCCCTAATGCCCACGAAGCAAGGGCAGATGGGGCACGCCCGGGCTGGTGGCGAATGCTCCTGGGACTGCAGAGTGGTATCCAAAGTTGGGTGGCATTGAGGAGTGGAGGCAGCAGAGCTCCCTGGACAAGTTCCCAGCAGCCGAGCTGGATGCATGCTGGGCTGGGCTTCTGTTTGTGCCTCACAGCGCTGCCATCCCCCCGGTGCTTGCACGGCCGCCAACCTGGCATTCTCACCACTGGTGCCAGAAGCTCAGGTGCTACGACGAGCTAGCACTGAGCATATGGGCTGCCTGTGCCATTTGCAGCGGTCTCTGCTGTAGGTGCACACAGTCCCTACTGTGACTTACAAGCTTCTCCAGTAAACTTCAGGTGTGTGACCGGATTGTGCTTAAACTCAAAGAAAGTTCGCCCAGGGCACCATTTTCCCTAAGGCCAGCCCTAGATGTCACAAATGACATCATCGGCAGGACTAGAACTCTGCCATCTTGCCTCCTCCTTCATTTTGAGCTCTCAGCCATGCTTCTTCCCCAGGATCGCAAGCAGGGCCTTTTATTCTTTCAGCTTGTGAAAGCGTTTGCAGATGGGAGCAGGAGTAAGCCCAGCTTACCCACTCTGTTAAGGACCAGATTGCAAACTCTTCACTCACATTGCCTTTAATGGAACTACTCCTGTGAGTAATGGCTCGACACTGTGCATAAGGGGCTCACAATCTAGCCCTATATAACAAGTTTGTAGCGATGTTCACTCAATGGCAAATACCAAACTAGCAAACTTGTCCTGCCCTTGCAGATGGATGGATTCAATCAGTTGGTCTTCCCCATCCCTAACTACAGTGCAAAGAAGAGCTTTTGTTTATTCAGACAGTGCTCTCTCTGCAGTGGGAAAGAAAGGGGAAGGAGATGGAACTCTTACGGGATGGCGTGTGCTTTACTTTGCCAGTATCACATGTAATTTACTGTCAGCGGTATGCAATTTTGAGCACAGTGCATGTCATGAGACTCCTGTGTTATGCCTCCAAAATAGAATGGCAGGACGGGGAAGAGGGAGAACTTAAAAGAAAAAAAAAAGTTGCACCAAGATAATTTTTCTCCTAAACGCTTTATACATTTCTGTTCTGACAGGTTGTGCTCCTGTGAGGTGCTGAGCACCCTCTAGCCCCATGGGAATTGAGGGTGCTCTGCATTTTGAAGGAGTGATCAGCACCTTACAGGGAGGATCCCTGGGGGAGGGACAGCTCAGTGGCTTGAGCATTGGGCTGCTAAACCCAGGGTTGTGAGTTCAGTCCTTGAGGGGGCCACTTAGGGATCTGGGGCAAAATCAGTACTTGGTCCTGCTAGTGAAGGCAGGGGGCTGGACTCGATGACCCTTCAGGGTCCCTTCCAGCTCTATGAGATAGGTATATCTCCATATATATATATCCCCTAGTGTAACTCATGATATACACCACAGCCACAGCCATCATATTTCCTGGAGGTGTTTGATACTGATAGGGTTACCATCCGTCCGTATTTCCCCGGACATGTCTGGCTTTTGCGTCTCTAAATAGCCGTCCGGGAGGAATTGGTTACAAGGTTAAAATGTCCGGGGTTTTTTTCTCCCTCGCCTCCCTCCCTCCCTTCCATGCAGAGTGCGGCTGCTGACTGGGCGGCTGGGCCAACTGACCCGCTCCCATTGGCCTCCAGCAGCCAGAGCCCTCCCCTGCTCCCCCCTCCCTCTGTCTGTAGCCCTGTGTAACACACAAACCGACCCACCGGGCAGAGTATTTTGCAAACACATGGAGCCAGAATGGTAAGGGGAGTCGGGGGGCGGGGGGGAGCAGTCAGGGAGCGGGGGAGTGTTGGATGGGTCCTCGGCCTCCACCTGCCAGCCCCCCTCCTTGCGTCCCGTCCCCCCGTGGACCCCCCCCGCCTGTCTCTCCCTTGTCTGCTGCCCCCAGGTCCTAGTGTCCCCCATCTACTAATGGGAAGACAGGCTGCCCTTACCCTGCCCTTCCACCCTAGCCCTGAGCCTCTCCAACGCCCCAAACCCCTCAGCCCCAGCCCTCATCCCCCACACCCTAATCCTCTGCTCCATCCCTGAGCCCCCTCCTGCATCATGAACCCCTCATCCTCAGACCCACAGCCCTCACCCCTGCATCCCCTCCTATCCCCAAACCCCCTCCCCACACCCCCCTCCTGCCCTCAAACTCCCTCCCAAAGCCTGCACCCCCTTCCTTTGCACCGCCTCCCACCCCCAAACTCCATCCCAGAGCCTGCACCCCTCACCCCCTCCTGCACACCCACCCCCTGCCCCAGCCCGGAGCCTGCACCCAGCACCCAAACTCTATCCCAGAACCTGCACCCTGCACCCCTCCTGCACCCTAATCCCCAGCCCAGGACCTGCACCCCAGACCTCCTCCCCCCACCCAACCCCCCTCCCAGAGCCTTAGGCAGGTGTGTGTGGGGGGTTCTGGGCAACACCAAAATTTCTACAACCCTGCCACCCATGCGAGTGGATAAGGGTCGGGGCAGTCAGGGGACAAGAAGCAGGGGGGGTTAGGGTTCTGAGGGGGGAAGTCAGGGGGTGGGAAGTGGGAGGGAGTGGATGGGGGCGGGGTGGGGGCGGGGCTAGGGCGGGGCTCCCCCCTGTCCTCTTTTTTGATTGTGGAAATATGGTAACCCTAGATACTGAGTATCTAAATAGGGAACTTCTTCCCCCATTCCTGGAGCTATAGCTGAAGACAGGCTGCAGCCCAGCTGGATACTAGAAACACAACATCCAGAGCAAGGGGTTGGATTCTCCAAAAGCGAGTGTTCACCTTTCAGGAATGAGAGTAAAATTCCACGTATCAATGGGCTGTGCAGGGAGGGAGGGGGATCTTTAGCCTTCACCTCCCAAGTGCAGAACACTGTGAAGAGAAGCTAGAGATCTCTTAGGCTACATTCAGTCCTGAGGTAAGCACATGCAACTCCATTGACTTCAGTGGAGTCACACCTGCTTGAACTGGGCCCCTTGACCTTCCCATGCCAGGGCAGGATTGTCTGCTCCATTGCTTTGGCCAGCCTAGTTGCAAATGTTTCAAGTGACATGTTTCATGCTATTCCACAGTGTCAGAGATCTCCCCAACGGATAGTTTCTTCTGATAGTCAACCTATTCCTTTGCTTAGTACCATCCTTTTCCTCCTGGATATACATCTCTCTACCCTCTTCTACTGCCTTAAAAATTCCTCCCTCTCTTCGGTGTTTGAACCCTTTGGAAATTGGCCGACAGTTGGCATGTGTCCCCTTAGTTGTTCTGTGGTCAAGCTATAAATACAAAGACGACTACATTACATAAATGTTAGGTTAAAAGTCAAACACTGAAAAGAGGAAATACCAGATTTATGGTTACCTGTGCAACCTATACATTGAACAAGACAGGGGTCCTGTGGAGAAAGTAGCAATGTGATTGTTTTCAGAGTAGCAGCCGTGTTAGTCTGTATCCACAAAAAGAACAGGAGTACTTGTGGCACCTTAGAGACTAACAAATTTATTAGAGCATAAGCTTTCGTGGGCTACAGCCCACGCACACGAAAGCTTATGCTCTAATAAATTTGTTAGTCTCTAAGGTGCCACAAGTACTCCTGTTCTTTTTTCAATGTGATTGTGTAATTAAAGCTATCATAACACACCCATACAAGGGGGCCAAATTAAAGCTGCAACCAATAGGGGCAATTTTAGAAAATGCTCAGTGCATCCTGCAAGGTGCTGAGCGTACTCTGCTCCCATGTGAGTGCAGTCATGCCACCATAGAACTAGTACAATGCAATAGAAAATTAGTGACTTCTATTGAGAGTGGAAGGTGTTAGCACTTTACATGATCAGGCTTTATGAGGTTGGAGGCATGCTGAACCAATGGACTCCTAGTCTAGCCCTTCCCTTAATAGGTATTGCCAGATAATAATAAATAATAATAATGCACAACAACAGTGGGCATAGTAGAAGAGGACAGATGAGAAGAAAGCACTGACTTTTTATCATTTTTAAATGAAAGCAAAATGAATGAAACAGTTTCCCAAAAGAAGTGGTTAAAGCGCTTGGGCAGTTGAAAGCAGTCCTGACAAAGCATTGGCTCCAAGAAGGAACAGAACTAAAGGTTACAATTATCCAAGATATCAGTCATAATAAAAATAATTAATACTAATATACTATACTCGCTAGTATTTTTGCGCTCTCCTTACCTGGCTATGAAGGCACAGAAAGCAGACTATCAAAAGTGGAACCACAACCAGTATTAAAAGAGCCAAAGTGCAAAGGTTCATCCGATTGCATCCTGAATTGTTTGCTTCCTTGGGAATATTCCCATTCTCCAGGAAATTTGATATTTCCATGTTGCTTAGCTCTCAAACTGCTAGAGATGAGACAGCTCAAAACCAAACAGCAGCAGCAACATTTAAAAAATACTGCAAGAATTCCTGAGTTCTTGACACCAAGAATGAGTAGCCCTGGACGGAATTTATATGCAGGGGATAAGATGGAAAAGGGAGGAGCTTATGCATGTGTTTCATCACTGTGTAGCTGCAGAAAGCAATTAGCCAGCATTTCCTCATGAAACTGATGTAGACAACGGAACTCTCATTTGGCTCCAGGCCCAGAATGGAAGGCGGCTTTGAAATGAAACTCAGCCAGCAAACTGCAAACATTTATGAAAAACCCCCAACATTTTCAGACAAGGAGCTGAGTTCACAAAGCTCTTCGAAAGAACAAGAGGAAGGGCAAGTTATGAAATGCACAAATCCTAGCATTTGCAATATATTGCAGAGTCTGATTGTTTTTCTCTCCACAAGGATTTGTTTTACAAGAGTTTTGGTATCTGGATTAAAACAGTTTCTCAATTCCAATGCAGAAAAACAGAACAGTATTGACAGAAGGCAGCTTTTCAATACTCTGAGAGATTTATTATTTGTATAGTAAACACGGAACTAGTCGAGATTTCAAAGCAATGACAGAATATGAGCCACATTTCCAAAATTGGCCACCAAAATTGCACCCAAAAAGTTTGGCAATTCACCTTTTGGAGCCACCAACCCTATATTATATTTTCATTTGAAAACAGTGACTTGTGCATGTAGTTCCCTGCTTTGTACACTGGAAAGGATCAAAAAAAGAAGAATGCAATTTAATTTCATACAGCTCCATTGCACCCATTTGAAAATTGTAAATTGCTTTCAGTTTGCAGGGCTTGAAATTGACCAATTTGTTTTTCAAATACATTTACATTGTTACCTATTTCCAAACATTTTAAATTTTCAAAAACAAAAATTAAAACAAAAAATATTCTACATTTTTAGTTTTTGAAAATGACAGGAAAAATATCATGTTATTCATTTTTAAAAGGGAAAAAAGGAAAAACAAGAAATGGGGTGGGGAAGAAAAGAAAGAAAAGAAGGAAAAAGTAAAATGCACAAAATGAAAATAAATGTTAAAATATCAACCAATAGAATGAATACATTTTGGTTTCCAGATTTTGTGAAAATTTGGGGCTTTTTTAATAGAAGGAAAAGAATTGAGACTTTTTTATTTAAAAAAGCCATTTTTGACACACACAAAAACAAAAAACCCAGTCATTTAAATAACTTCAACCAGCCCATTTTGCCAGTGTAACAGGGACGCAGGCAAATTTTATTCACACATTTTAGGCATCCACTTCTGCAATTCCTCCACCTCCCACCCCTCCCCTTTGCTACAACAGTGCATTTGGAAATGACAGCTACATAAAACAAAATACAGCAGAATCTCTCTGGTTTGCATTGATCTGGAGATTCACTGAAGATTATTCAAATTCGCAAAGTAGAGCAACCCCTCCCCCCCCCCCCAAAAAACAAATCAGCCAAAACAACAACCAAACAATCAAGGATGCTGCATTAAAACACACTTTGTGGGGCTATTTCTCATTTACACTAATTCCCTTTATACCACTTTGGCAGCATAAACGGGCCTTAAAATAAGTGTTCGTGTAATTTACATTCATCTTAAGGTAGGGTGACCAGATGTCCCAATTTTATAGGGACAGTCCTGATATTTGGGGAGTTATCTTATATAGGCCCCTATTGCCCCCCACCCCCGTCCCAATTTTTCACACTTGCAGTCTGGTCACCCTATCTTAAGGTCCCTTTTGCACTGCCACAGAGAGTTGCCCAAATCTGGCCGAATGCATTTTAAATAATTTGAAATATTACACTTTGTAACTCATGAGAACAGTCCACTTTCTATTATAAATGTGTATTGGATTGGTAGACTTCATGTGCGCTTACTAGAAATGGGTCGTTGCCACAGAAATTCAGCTCTAGATTTCAAGCACCACTCAGTTTGTAGTTACTGTCTTGTGGAAATGTCCTGTAGATTTTAACAAGGTTAAAAGCCATGAGAGTTCTATTGAGAAAAGGGGTCTAAAGAAATTACTGTGAAACACCACAGACTCTCCAGCTGTTACCTAATTTTTTCATATGTAAAAAATGCTTTTTAAGAATCACCTGCCTGATTCCCATAATAAGCACTTAAGTGATGGCATATGAACAGGCAGAGTAAATATAAATGTCTTTTACAATGTGATCCTCTCTTCATGGGATAATAGATATAGTCCCACCCTGTTAATTAGCTGCCATTGATGGACCACCAATTTGCAGGTGTAATGAGCAGGAGGCTGCTTAATTCCTTTCCCAGTAGAGCTAAACCTTTGGGGGATGGAAAGGAAATAAGATAGAGACGATAGTCTGAGAGACTAACAACAGGGGAAAGAGAGAAAAAGAGAGGACCTGTCATACTTATGGCAGTTCCTGCTGAAAGGAGGGACTCCGATTTTCAGGGAAACAACCGAGAGCGTGAAGCAGTTATGAACTAAGTGAGGCTGTTGCAAGAACAGCACTAGCAACCTTTACCCTTTTTAACATAGACTTTCACTACCCACGCTAGCGCCACTCCCCATACCTGTGGTTAGGTGAGAGGAAGAGTAAAATGGTTGGATTTACAGGTGTCTGTTTCCCCACTTTCTTAAATAAACAGCACATAGTTTAAGCTGCACCTCTGATAGTTGCTGAGTATCCATCCCAGAAGATGAGAAGGGTGCTACCTTCCAAGATGGAGGACAAACGGATATAATTCCCCAAGCTAGGGATGTCAAGGTCACAAAGTCTTAGTATGTGCCACAGACTACAGATAGCGCTTCATACTGGTCTGGGGGTCACCCTCTGGCCTACCAAACATTGGGATAGAGTGACCCATTAGTCCCTAGGGTTCCAACATGCCAGCTAAGATACCCTGTTAGCAACACAAAACACTGCCAGACCCCAGATCAGCCCCTTCAGTTCCGTCTCCGCACTGTTAAGTTCACCTCCCTTTTAACCTCCATTTGCAATTCACAAAAAAAAGAACCAGGCAATCTTCATTTTGAACCAAAGCAATGCAGAGTTCTTGTGAAATCACATCAGCAATGCCAATGGGCTTCTTAGTGGATTATATTGTTACAGTACAGTTGAGCAGCTAATCAGAATGAATAAATATTTGCAACTTGCAAGAAAGTGTTTTATTGTTTGCTGAATTATGCACAGTGTCTCACTATTGAAACACCAGGCACAAAGTACAGTAGAATGACATTCACAGGATATAATGTACTAAAGAACATTTACAAGGAATCTAAAGATAAGTACACTAGCCGTGCCCCACCACACACCAAAAAAACACCCCGCGTTGGAAGAATGGTATACCTCTACCCTGATATAATGCGACCCGATATAACACGAATTCTGATATAACGTGGTAAAGCAGTGCTCCGGGGGGGGGGGGGGGCTGTGCACTCCGGTGGATCAAAGCAAGTTCAATATAACGCGGTTTCACCTATAATGCGGTAAGATTTTTTGGCTCCCGAGGACAGCGTTATATCGAGGTAGAGGTGTATTAATATTGCAGTCAGGTCAGGCACTCAAAAATTAAGGAATGCCAGAATTACAGATATTAATTAATTAAGCCCAGTGAGGTATTGTAGAGATAAATATTATTATACCCATTTTACTGGTGGGAAAACTGAGGCAGAGACTGAGTAGTTTATCCAAAGTCATAGGATAAGTAAGTGAAAGAGGGAGAGAGACAAGGACTGAGCTCAGGAATTCTGATTCACTGTCTCCTTCTTTAAGTCCCTAAACACATTCCTTCCCAAAATAGTTAGCATGGGCCATTTATTGTTTCTATTGATGTGGTTATGTGTCTGTATCACTGTGATATTGGAAGATTTTGTAATGGTCTGTCCCTTTAAAGCCGCCCTACAACTGTAAACAGACCCGAACAAGTTTGTGAGCGTGAGTCACCAGCGCATGAATGTACAGTGTGTGGAGCAGGCTGTGGGGAGTCTGCTAAACAAATAGCACTGGACTGTTCCTCTGTGCAGATGTGTTGCTTCAAGACAGTCATAACAACAGAGAGAGTGACCACATGTGCAAGTGCCTCTGGGACAGAGTGAGCTGGTGGGATACGAATGGTGGACTGGAAGACTGCGTCAGTGTGGGGGGTTGGCATGTATGGCAGGGTGTGGGCTGGGAAGAGTGGGAGAGGGTGGGCGTGTGAATGTTAGGGGATTGCTCATGTACTGGGGAAAGTGGGTGGGGGAGTTCTGGGGGAAGTGGGGGAGTGGATGTGCATGTCGAGGAAGCAGGTGTGCTCGAGAAAGTGGAGAGAGTGGATATAGGAGTGGAGGTGTGCTGCGAAATGCAGGTGAGGATGGAAGAAGCTTGGGAAAGCAGGTTGGGAAGGGAAGTTTTGCATGTGGGCGGGGGAATGTGTCAGCCTGCAGATGAGGAGTTCTGTGTGGGCTGGCCTCACGTCAGTGCCTGATAAACACAATGACGGCACAATGGTGAGCTTGGCACTTTGTACCTCAGAAAACACCAGCCGTAAATATAGCTATGTGACTTTCAGTCAGTAAAGGCTGCTGCGTAGTTTTGATTGCACATTCATAAACTCCATTGTTATTCCCGCCTCTCCCCCATTGATCCATGGGTCTGCGTGTAGTAGTGAGTCGCTCCAGAGGCAGTGGTGTTGTTTTGTTTTACTGGGGATTGATTTTGAAACTTGTGAATAATGAAGACTCCCTAGCAGCACTGAGTTAAAACTCAGTGTCAAAGACTGGACCAGGTTTTTCTCATGTAAACAAAAAGCAACTGTAGCTTCATTTTCCGTTTGTTTTCTTCCTCATTTCTTGGCACTTCTCAAAATAGCTCAGAAAGCTAAATGACTCCAGCTCTGGGAATGTGATTGTGAGATGAAGAATGTGACCGCCAGTGACTGGATGCTTTAGCTATGCTAGGCCTTTCCCCTTTCATTCCTTGTCTGTTCCCATGGGAGGGAAATGAATTAATGCAAAACACTCCTATTAAAGGAGAAAGGTTGGAACCCCCATGAGCCAGCCTGGGAAGGAAGGAGGCATAAGATGAGATTTCTGTTAAGCAGCATCACAGATTTTTAGATGCCTAGGCAGAGTTTGACTTGTGTATTTGGGCAGGCAGAGGGCTTAATAAGTATAGCTCTGACTTTTGAGTTTGCCAATGATTAGTGGTACTTAAATTACAGTGTACTTGAAATCACAAATACAGTTTACATGTATTATTTAATCAGCCTTCATTTTTTGATTTAATTTAATTATTTGACACTTTTAGCAGCTACCACAAAAAAAAAAAAAAATATCGAGAGCTTCCATGTAATTGTGAATCACATCTCCCTGGTTTTAGAGATACATAAACAGTGTCTTAATATAGAAATACTGTATTTACCTTAATGTAGATGCAATCTTCTTTCCCTTTGGTTAGGGCCAGGAGTAGCTCAACCTTCCTTATAGAAGTAACCCCTTGAAGTAAATGCCTGCTACTCCCTAAACATGTCTCTAGTTAGTAGTTATGTAACAGAAGTAATACTCCACGCCTGCCTCCCCTACAGAAAACTATTCACAAAATGTTCTCCAGTGAGATGCCTTTCTTTGAAGGGGAACTTTTTCCTGTCAAGCCAGTGAGGAATTGTTTTCTATCTGAATAAGCTAATTTACTTTTTCCTGCAGTCTTTAATACTTGGAAAATATGGTAATGAATGCATGTCTATATGGGAGGAATTTCAATTGATCAGTTTTTCCATGTGTAACCCTTCTGCCTGTCTGAGTTGGCAACAACAAGGGCCGGGTTCAGTATCTAGAGGTTCCGTTTCAATAACACAATGCAAAACCAGCTCGAGCCCCCACCCAGTGACCTGGGACAATTACATACCACCCCCCCTCCTGGGCGCCTCTAAGAGGCAATACTTCCCCTCCCGCAAGCACAGAGTCTGAGTGTAGCAAAATCCTTTTAATAAAGGAGGGAAACAATGCGGCATTATGTTGGGGAAACACCACAAACAGGATTCATAACACAAACCATGAGCAAAAGACCCCCCCCCCCCAGTTTGGCAGTATCCTTTTCCCCTCAGGGTCATCGAACACAGATGACACTTTAGGAATAACAGGTTCAAACCCACAAAGATCTTAATGAGTAAGGCTCAGCACAGGACAAAGGGGTGTTGGTGAAATGGAAATATATTTTTTACTAATAGAGGTTTTTTACATTGTTACCAAATGACAAAACTCGCCTTATTTTATTTTATCTGAAAGAGCACAGGGGGAAAATATTACTTTTTAGGTCAGTCCAAGCTAAGTTAGTTCATAGTTAAAAACCTTTCTTATTAGCTCACAGTTGATTTGATTAGCCAGTCCCAGATGAAATTAGATGTTATTTATACTGGAACCATTCCTGAGAACCATGCAGAAGAGAATTGTGAGAGGGCAAGAGGCGTGGAATGAAGAAAAGACTGGTATCCATGTAATGCTTTGGGGCGTATGATCCTGAGAACTGGTTTTCAATGAAAGCAGCAAAGTGGAGATGGCATATGGCGGGGTGTGTATTGAAAAATGGTTGTGAGCTCAGTACTGAAATATGTAGCAGCATGCAAACAGCACAAAGGAAGAGAAGACCGTACATGTTTATTAGCCATTGATGGCCCTCATGTAAGGAATGGTGAGTGCGTAGAAAGTGTTAGCAATTTTTTATCAATATATACAGTCTGGGGGGGCAGTGCCTCCCCAAGACTCGCCCCCCCTCCCAGTCTCTGCCCATGTTTAGAAGTTGTTCTTCTATGTCATTGCAAGAGTTTCAGCTCCTAGAAGGAGAAGGTTGGGTAGGGATGAATGTCATAGTTCAGGGCAACTGCACCTGTATTTCTCCTCTGTGGTACCATGAGGGCACCCGCTATCAGGCTTCCGGGTACCAAGCCATTGTCTGTCTTGGTTGGAGACTTGCATCTCCCTCCCTCCTGACCAGGGTATTTCCAGGCTGAACAATTCCCTGCCTTCACTGCGTTATTCCCTGCACAGGCAGTCTGCTTACACAGACCCGTTTGTTTTCTCTTCAGAGATTTAGAACAGTGCCGTTGCTCAGTACTGGTGGCGCCATGGTGCCGGGCCCAGAGTCAGAAGGGACCCTGGCCAGCCCGATTCCCCGGCTGGCTGAGCCAGCCAGGAAAGCTGCCCCCCAATCCTGCTCCACCCCTGCCCTGCCTCTTCTCACCCCTGCTCCACCCCAGCCCCGCCACCACTCCGCCCCCTCCCCGCCAAGTCTCCTCCCCTGAGCTATGTCCTGGGGGACTGCAGCAGGGGTCGGGCCCACCCTGCACTTACTGGGCAGCGGGAAGTGGAGTGACCCGACCCCAGCCCACTCAGCTCCACTGTCTCCCTGCCCGCTGAGCTCCACCGGCTCCCAGCCTCACTGCCAGTGAGTGCTGGTGGGCGGTTCCCCCCAGAGGTGGATTTACAGTGAAACACAGGGTGCCCTGGCACGGGGCCCCCCAATGACAGGAGGCCCCAGGGCCGGGCAGCGGCGGGGGCAGAAGCTTGGTCCTGCTGGCTCCTGGGGCTCCTTCTGCAGGCTCCGCCCCCACTGGCAGCCAAGCTCCCCCCCTCACGCCTCTTCCCCCGAGCGTGCCACATTCCCGCCCCTCCTCCTCCCCCTCCCTCCCAGCGCTTCCCCCACCGCAGAACAGCTGTTTGCCGGCGCCCCGTGAGTGCAGGGTCGGGCCCACTCTGCAATCACCGGGCAGCAGGAAGTGGGATGACCTGGCCCCAACCTACTCCACTTCACCAGTGAGTGCTGGGGGTGCGTTTTCCCCCCATGTCCCCCAAGCCTGGGGAGGAGATGGAGCGGTGGAAAAGGGGCATGGGATGGGGAAGAGAAAGGAATGGGGGAAGCAGGAGCAGGGGGGAAGCTGGAGCCCAGCATGCGGCATCCCCTTGGCAGAAGCTGGGGCTCCCCTGTTAAGCAGGCCCTTTGAACCCTCACCCTGACAAGCCCCACCTCCCCTGCATCTGTACCACCCCCATGAGCCCTCCCAGACACCCACTCCACTGAGCCCCAACCATCTGCACCTGGACCCCCACCCAAATGAACCCCACCTCCCCTGCACCTAGACCCCCCCCCCCGAGCCCCAAACACCTTCACCTGGATCCCCTGTAGAGTCCCATTGCCCCTGCACTTGGAACCCCCCAATGAGGTTCTGTGCATCCAGATCTCCCACTGAGCCACCCGCACCCAGATTGCCCCACAGAGAACTTTCTTACCCCCACCTGGATCCCCCCACACTAAGTCCATCTGCACTTGGATCCTGCTGCCGGGCTGAGCCTGCTCACCCACACCTGGTGTGCCTGGCACAGGGGGGCAGGGCCCCAGGGTGTTTCTGTGGCAGGCCTGGCCCTTGTACTGTGGCAGGGTTGGGTGCAGCCTCACTGTCGAGTCCCTGTCCTGCAGTGGGGTGTGGGGAAGCTGCAGGGTAATCTCACACCTCCATGCAACCTGTGGCCTGTGCTCCCCACTGCCATGGTGGAGCCTCCACATTTATTTATTTACAAATAAAATTTGCAGAATTTTAAAATATTGTGCACAGAATTTTTAGTTTTTTGGTGCAGAATCCCCTCAGGAATATGCAGCTGTGATGGTGGAACTGTGAGGAAGGTGGTGGGCAGTGGGGAGGTCTATGGGCGGGAGGCTCTGGGCGAGCAGTGGGGTGTGCAGGGTGCTGTGCAGTTGTGGTGGGAGGCCAGCGGGGGAGGTCTCTGGGAGGGGTGGGGGCTGCGCATAGAGATCTGTGGTGGAGGTCTCTGGGCGAGGGGGCGCTGGGCATAAGGGTGGGGCACTGTGTGGGGGGGGCGGTATGGTGTGGGCCCTCCCTCAAGGGGAAGGGGCATGCTGGCAGCACAGGGCTAGGCAGGCTAGTGTGCGTCTGGCAGCTGCAGGTTTGTTAACAGTGCTCTCCTGCTGGGCTGCGCAGAGCGGGGCTGCTCCCGCCGCACTGTGCCTCATTGCCCCCAGCCCACCCTTTACTCTGGAGACTGACCATCCCACCCCCCTGCACCTTGCCCCATGGGGGCCCACAAATATGTTTGGCGCCGGGCCCACAAAAAGTTAATCCAGCCCTGCCGTTGCTAGTTATAAATTACCCACACAGCACTTCCTATGCAATCCTAGTCTATTCTTAAGGTGAAAGCACTACAGAGAAAACATATTTAAAACAATAAATGAACCTACACTCATGCAAACAGTCTTACCAGAGATTCCCTCAACTGTCTCCAACATGGGCTTTGACAGATGAGCCCTTCAAACTCCCAAAAGGGATCTCTTTTTGTGGTCACAAGTTCACAACAGCCTCAGCGCAGAAACTAACACACAGTCTTATGGGCCTCAGTAGGCCTGGCCCTTCCAAACCTTCCCTAAGGATTGGGCCCTCCTGTCCATTGGCTGGATCAAGAGGAAGGCCCTGAGCCAGTTTAAACCCAGGCTATTTATCCAAATAACCTTTCTTTGTCTGTTGGTTCCTGGAGAATTCAATTTCAACTAATATATGTGAGCATCTCCAGGGGTGGCTTCAAAGGGCTGAGAACCAGAGGAATTACATTAGCATCTGCCTCCTCCTAGAGGAGTGACAAGCAATTCCACAATAACAGATACACAATTCTATTTGTAATACAATGGACCCCAAAGATATTAAGCCAAATTCAATAAGGTTTAATTTAATTCAATACAATTTATCTTAATTCCATAAGGTTTGTCCAGGGTATAGCAGCCTAGTGTCGGTCTGTCACAATGAGTCCATGTGATAAATTTTGGATAGAGATCCAGATCCCAAGTCCAGGGATATTCCGATGGGAGTGGAGTCGGGATTGGTTCAGGTCCATCTGCAGTTTGACATAGTCCACCACTATCCCAGCATTGGCAATGGATGCTGAAAAGCAAGACTCCCCAGAATTTATCTATAAATATCTATCCAGTTCTGCTCAAAGAGACACTATGATTTCTCTGAAACATCTTGGAAGAAACAGGAGCCTGAAATGTATCTTAAAACAAGGTATATTTGATATTTCTGAGCCATTGACTGGAACCTGCCATCTTGCTTGTCAAAGTACCCTTGCAGAATAAAGGTCATGTGTGAAAATGGCTGGATGAGAAGTCAGCATAATAGACTGCAAAGCAATCTTGCAAAGCCTGTCTTCACGTGTAGTTTCTTCACTTATGTAAATGCCTTACAATGTAGTGTGTGGAAAACACACCTTCTAGGAGATTTAAAAGTTGCTCAATCTATTTAGCGTGTCTAATAGAAGGTTCGGAGACAACTAGATGATGGTATACAATTACCTACATGGGGAGAAGATGGCTGATAATAGAGAGCTCTCTAATCTAGCAAAAGGGAACATTTCACTTCAGGACGAAATGCAGAGATAAAATTTCTCGATACTTTAAATGACTGCTTCATGGAGCAGCTGGTACGGGAACCCACAAGGGGAGAGGCAACTCTAGATTTAGTCCTGAGTGGAGCGCAGGAGCTGCTCCAAGAGGTAACTATAACAGGACCGCTTGGAAATAGTGACCATAATACAATAGCATTCAACATCCCTGTGGTGGGAAGAACATCTCAACAGCCCAACACTGTGGCATTCAATTTCAAAAGGGGGAACTATGCAAAAATGAGGGGGTTAGTTAAACAGAAGTTAAAAAGTACAGTGACTAAAGTGAAATCCCTGCAAGCTGCATGGGCGCTTTTTAAAGACACCATAATAGAGGCCCAACTTCAATGTATACCCCAAATTAAGAAACACAGTAAAAGAACTAAAAA
>NW_020664563.1:4538523-4572886 GCF_002925995.2 Terrapene triunguis | reverse complement strand
AGAGCCACCGTGGCTTAACAACCATGTAAAAGAAGCAGTGAGAGATAAAAAGACTTCCTTTAAAAAGTGGAAGTCAAATCCTAGTGAGGCAAATAGAAAGGAGCATAAACGCTGCCAAATTAAGTGCAAGAATGTAATAAGAAAAGCCAAAGAGGAGTCTGAAGAACGGCTAGCCAAAAACTCCAAAGGTAATAACAAAATGTTTTTTAAGTATATCAGAAGCAGGAAGCCTGCTAAACAACCAGTGGGGCCCCTTGATGATCGAGATACAAAAGGAGCGCTTAAAGACGATAAGGTCATTGCGGAGAAACTAAATGGATTCTTTGCTTCAGTCTTCACGGCTGAGGATGTTAGGGAGATTCCCAAACCTGAGCTGGCTTTTGTAGGTGACAAATCTGAGGAACTGTCACAGATTGAAGTGTCACTAGAGGAGGTTTTGGAATTAACTGATAAACTTAACATTAACAAGTCACCGGGACCAGATGGCATTCACCCAAGAGTTCTGAAAGAACTCAAATGTGAAGTTGCGGAACTATTAACTAAGGTTTGTAACCTGTCCTTTAAATCGGCTTCTGTACCCAATGACTGGAAGTTAGCTAATGTAACGCCAATATTTAAAAAGGGCTCTAGAGGTGATCCCGGCAATTACAGACCGGTAAGTCTAACGTCGGTACCGGGCAAATTAGACGAAACAATAGTTAAGAATAAAATTGTCAGACACATAGAAAAACATAAACTGTTGAGCAATAGTCAACATGGTTTCTGTAAAGGGAAATCGTGTCTTACTAATCTATTAGAGTTCTTTGAAGGGGTCAACAAACATGTGGACAAGGGGGATCCAGTGGACATAGTGTACTTAGATTTCCAGAAAGCCTTTGACAAGGTCCCTCACCAAAGGCTCTTACGTAAATTAAGTTGTCATGGGATAAAAGGGAAGGTCCTTTCATGGATTGAGAACTGGTTAAAAGACTGGGAACAAAGGGTAGGAATTAATAGTAAATTCTCAGAATGGAGAGGGGTAACTAGTGGTGTTCCCCAAGGGTCAGTGCTTGGACCAATCTTATTCAACTTATTTATAAATGATCTGGAGAAAGGGGTAAACAGTGAGGTGGCAAAGTTTGCAGATGATACTAAACTGCTCAAGATAGTTAAGACCAAAGCAGACTCTGATGAACTTCAAAAAGATCTCACAAAACTAAGTGATTGGGCAACAAAATGGCAAATGAAATTTAATGTGGATAAATGTAAAGTAATGCACATTGGAAAAAATAACCCCAACTATACATACAATATGATGGGGGCTAATTTAGCTACAACAAGTCAGGAAAAAGATCTTGGAGTCATCGTGGATAGTTCTCTGAAGATGTCCGTGCAGTGTGCAGAGGCGGTCAAAAAAGCAAACAGGATGTTAGGGATCATTAAAAAGGGGATAGAGAATAAGACTGAGAATATATTATTGCCCTTATATAAATTGATGATACGCCCACATCTCGAATACTGCGTACAGATGTGGTCTCCTCATCTAAAAAAAGACATACTGGCACTAGAAAAGGTTCAGAAAAGGGCAACTAAAATGATTAGGGGTTTGGAACGGGTCCCATATGAGGAGAGATTAAAGAGGCTAGGACTCTTCAGCTTGGAAAAGAGGAGACTAAGGGGGGATATGATAGAGGTATATAAAATCATGAGTGATGTGGAGAAAGTGGATAAGGAAAAGTTATTTACTTATTCCCATAATACAAGAACTAGGGGTCACCAAATGAAATTAATAGGCAGCAGGTTTAAAACAAATACAAGGAAGTTCTTCTTCACGCAGCGCACAGTCAACTTGTGGACCTCCTTACCTGAGGAAGTTGTGAAGGCTAGGACTATAACAGCATTTAAAAGAGAACTGGATAAATTTATGGTGGTTAAGTCCATTAATGGCTATTAGCCAGGATGGGTAAGGAATGGTGTCCCTAGCCTCTGTTTGTCAGAGGATGGAGATGGATGGCAGGAGAGAGATCACTTGATCATTGCCTGTTGGTCCACTCCCTCTGGGGCACCTGGCATTGGCCACTGTCGGTAGACAGGATCCTGGTCTAGATGGACCTTTGGTCTGACCCGGTACGGCCATTCTTATGTTCTTATGTTATGTTCTTATGTAAAAGGAGAACAATAGTTGGAAACTGAAACTTGAAAAATTCAAACTGGAAATAAGATGCACTTTTTTAACAGAGAGGGTAATACCCGTTGGAACAACTCACCAAGGCATGAGGTAATTTCCTCACCACTTGGAGTCTTCTAAAAGAGATGCTGTAATTCAACCCCAAGATATTGGGCTAGATGTAGGAATCACTGGGTGAAATTTCCTGGCCTGTGCTGTGCACGAGGTCAGACTAAGTGGTCATAATGATCCTTATGGCCTTAAATTCTATAGGCTGATTCTCATTTACACTAAGGCCCATTTACATTACTCTGGCAGTGCAAAAGGGTCTTTAAAGTGAACATAACTGCAATTAACGCTCTCTTGAGGGCTTCTTTACACTGCCATGGCCTCAGTATAAATAGGATTAGGCCCAGTGTCTCTGTCAATCACAAGTTTCAAACAAAATGTTCCAATTTTAAAAGCGATGGCATCAAGCTGCAAAATTCAGATTGAGAATTCAAATTCCTAGTGTTTTAATGGTGTATGGATGGATCCAGCGTTTTGCCTCTTTTCTAATTTTCCAATATATGCAGCCTTTTTTTTATGGTAATTAAATCAGGATGGGAACTTTATGTACTCTGCTGCACCCTGCTAGGGCCTGATTCTCATTTACCCTCCACCTATGTCCTTTAACTGGTCTCATCTCCTCCTCTGTGGATCAGGCACAGATGGGGGACACATAATGCCTAGTGAACAGCAGGTGGCCTCTACATGCAGCATTCTCCTAACCCCACTTGATGCAAGGTAACAAACAGGAGAATTAGGCCATTTTACTGAAGTTTTCTGTCGGAATATGTGCAATTCCTCAGGCACTGTTGCAGGCTGTTATTTGCAGCCATCTCTTTGGACAGCCTCTTTGTAAAAGAGTCTTAGGAGCAGAAGTGATTTCCTTTTGTGGCCAGCTAGAACAAGCATCAGCCATGATTTGCCTATTCCATTCCACATAATCAGCGTGCATGTTTTACCAGATCCTAGTGACTCACTACTACAGATGACATGTTGCGGGCATAGTTGCTGGCATGTTTAGAGTCGCTGCTGCATAGCTCTCAGTTAGTAACTTCCCTTTCTACAGCAAACTGGTCTAAATCTGGCCAACAAAAGTAACTCTTAGCCAAACCTATTGTTTTCTCTATGCCTTTGTGCTGGTCATGTTGTTCAGGCCACATCATCACAGATGCACTTGTTTGTATTACCACCTGTATGCCCCAGATCTCACCCAACTTCACTTTTCTAGAGAAATAAGGATAAAGCTTCTCATCCGCTATATGATTTGTCCATCTGGTAAAAGTATATTGTATTATGGGTGTAAACTGGACTTAAATGTTGCGTAGGCCTTGAGCTGGCCATCTGCACAGGGGTTAATTTCACCAGAGCTGAATGTATATGGGCCACAGTGGAGATGACTTGACAGGGCTCCGTGTCTGAGTGCAGCTCTTCAAACTCCAGCTTAGTTTCTAGGCAACTGAGCCCAGGGCATTTCACTTTCAGATCTTGTAACTTTGTCCCTTTTGCAAAATGTTTGCTTGGGAGAGGGGTGGGAGTGGGTTGACATATTTTCAAATGCTACAAGTGTCTGTAGGTTTGAGGGGATGGAAGAATCTTGAAAACCCTGCTGGGGTTTCAACCCCAACCTGAAGCAGTAAAGGGAGAGAAGTGATTTGTTGCTAGGGTTCCTTAGAGAGACCCAGAACTTCGCCCATTCAAATCTAATCTGCTTGCAAAGTCCATGTCGTTTCTATGTGTGTGCTTTTTCTTTTTCTCAAACGAAATTTCTCTAAAAAATAATGTCAACTGCCCAGCCCTCATGAACTCCCCTACAATAACAAACCAATGTTCATAGCCCCTGTGCTCATGTGAAGCCTATAATAAACTTTGGAGCCTCCCCTCCTGCTGGAAGGGTTGGAAAGAAGCAGGAGTCGGAGACTCCATAATGAATCACTGACAAGAGGGACTTCCCTGCAATAGAAAGAAAAGGAGATAATCAGAGATTTTTTCCCAGCCAGCCAGAGTATTTGGTTCTTTCATTGGCCTGCTGGTGAGCGTCATAGTCACACTAAAAAGAATTCCTGGCTTTAATGGCTTCATCGATCTTTGTTTCTGT
Organism: Terrapene triunguis; assembly: GCF_002925995.2. Lineage (NCBI taxonomy): Eukaryota > Metazoa > Chordata > Testudines > Emydidae > Terrapene > Terrapene triunguis. The sequence continues at coordinate 4,568,597 of NW_020664563.1, read as the reverse complement.
CAAAATATGTTACTAATTAGCCCCAATGCCATACATTCATTCACGCAGTCCCGGGATATTTAGGACAATATTTTTAAATGTGAGCATATATAGTTAAGCACCTAAAGTGAATAGGAGCTGCTAGTATTTAATGCCTCTGGACATCATGCCACATTTATGTAGGTGTCTACATACTGATATAGATGCATAATTTTAGACACCCAGATATGAAAACTGTTTTGGCTTTATTGCTATGTATGTAAGGCCTGAACCAAAACCCACTGAAATCAACGGGAATGTTACCATTGCCTTCCATGTGGTTTGGATAGGGCCATGTAAAAGAGGGAATTTCTACCAGATTTGCATCAGGGCTAACGAGCTCGTGGACATCACAGGAAGTGGGACTGGTGCTACAATAGGTGGTACTCCTGCCTCTGAGTCAGTTCTGGACCACTTTACTGACTTTCAGATGATAGATTAAAACTGATATCCTGAGCATTTGTGGTCATTAAAATTCCCATGGTAATTTTTGCAAGAGCTGAGTGCTAACCTCAATGTAATGGCCAAATTCCAATCTGAGTAAATTCTGACTCTCTAAATTCCCCTTTGCAGTTTCACGTGGATAAAGCATTCTTCGCTGCCCGTTCTAAACTGTTATGTGGCTTCACTATATGCTATTGTTGGCAGAGCAGCTCTGTTTCATATATTCATAGATTTGAAGACAAGAAGGGACTGTTATGATTATCTGGTCTGACTTTCTGCATAGCCCAGTCCAGAGCCCACCCAATGATTCCTGAACCAAACCCGATAACTTGTGGTTGGACTAGAATCTCTCTTTTAGAAAGATGTTCAGTCTCCATTTAAAGCTTTCAAGTGATGGAAAATTCTCCATGTCCCTAGGTGAGCTGCCCCAATGGTAAATTACCCTCCATGTTAAACACTTGCATCTTACTTCCATTTTGAATTTCCTAGCTTCGACTTCTAGAAACTGGATCTTGTTATGCCTGGAGTAGATCAGAGGTGGCTTCTGAAGTGGTTGCATTTCAGGGGTGGAGAACCCTTGTATAATTAATAAAAATGTATTACTTCACATTTGTAAAATGCTTTGGGAGCATTTGGGCTGAAAGGTACCCTGTAAATACTAGGTGATAAAGATGGCAAAGGTTGTTGTTATACTGCATGAATGACTTAGGTCCTGATCCAGCAAAACAGTAAGCACATATTTATAACCAACAGAATCTCTTAGCCGAAGACATTTTTATAGTCACAAATGTAATTGCTTTGGAAATGTGCAGGAATTTTATTCCAGTGCATCACAAGATGTTTCTGTACTTTTAGTTTACAAAACCGTTTAATTTACACACCTTTTGTGTGCGGTCAGTGGATTCAGTTTTGAGCATAAGCACATCACTTCTGAATTTGCCCTTTTCATGATAGCAACATACTATCTGCTCTCTTGACTCAGATCTAGTCCATCAAATCCTGTATCCTCCCTCTAGTAGCAAGCAATAAATGGTGCTTGAAGGCACCCATGGTGCGCTTTACCAGTTGTACACTTCTATAAGTAGAGTCGTGCAAAATTCCTTCCTGCAGATGATAGGCTTATGTCCTGAAACATGAGCTTTGGTTACCCTAATCAACTTGATCACTGTAAATGTTCATTAGTGATCTTAAAGTTATGCCCTTTAAAATTCCAGCCTCAGGCCCCAGCAGCCTATGCACTGTGGAAAGAAGTATTTCCTTTGGTTCTTAATTCCCTGCCTTTCGAGTTCATTGTCCCCTTGTTCACACGCTGTGAGACTTGAAGATCATGGGTTTGTAATTAGGACTCAAACGTAGCTGTTTCTGCTTCTGCCAGGCTTCCCACTGCTCAGGGGGCTGTGAAACTCACTGTTATTTCTGTTCCCCGCCCCCAAGTGGGCATGGGGAAGGTGGGATAGAGCCTCATGGGTGAGCCTTTTCTCCTTCTGCTACGTGCAAGAACCCCAGCAGCCACCCTCTTCTCTCTAGCTATCTTAATACCTTTGATACTCACAGTCCCATAGTATCTGAGTGTGACAACCCGGCACCCCAATATACACCACTGTCATGTAATTAGGATATGTTTTGCACAAAGTATGCCTTGTGAGGTATCATTCTGAAAGTCTTGATCTGCTAGACAGTAATATCTCACTGGATTGTATGTGCTATCATTGTATGTGAAGTTATGAAGTTTGGCTAAGTATGTGTTACTGAAACATGTTGTGAGGTTGAAAACAGCCACAAGCAGCTTTTCAGGTACAACAGTAAAAAGGTCAAACAATGTTAATGGCTTATTGAGGAAATGCACACAGGCACAAGGATTACCCCAGGAACTGCGTACAATAGAAACCTCTTGGAGATAGCACTACACAATGGGAACTGTTTGACCCAGGTCACAGCAAAAGAGCTTTCCAGCAAGTGGGAAGAAGATATAAAAGAGGGAAAATGACATCATGTGGGGACCTCACTCTTCCTACAGCAACACACCTGAAAACACCTGAGGAATAAAGACTGAACAGAGGTAAGTGATGGTCCCAGGGTAAAGGGATTTCTAGCCTGTCTATGAAAACCTGGGAAACCGAAGCTGCAAAGCCAAGGTAGCTTGTGCCTTAAGAATCAGCCAGCCCATTTATTACTCAGGGTGAGAATTTGCTAATTCATATCCTGCCTATCTAGTATGTTAAGCTCAGTTTGCGGTTTTGTTTATTTACTAGGTAATCTGTTTTGATCTGTTTGTTATCACTTAAAATCTATCTTTTTGTAATTAATAAACGTATTTTATGTTTTAATCCAAACCAGTGTGCGTTTGACTAAGGTGTCTGGGGAAAATCCCAGCTTGAAGTGTGCATGGTCCTCTTCACATTGAGGGAGAGGTGGACTGGGTATTAAACCCATATACTGACCAGGGCAGGACAGTGCTGCTCTGGGGTCCTAGGCTGGGAAGCTGGTGGTTAGAAAGCCTGCATGTGACTGCAGCTGGGTGCGTCCCTACCTGTGTGAATGCTGGTGGAAGTGCAGGCTAGAGGGCTTTGCAACTTCTCACAGCAGCACAGTGTGAGAGGGAGCCCAGGCTGGTGGGTCAGAGGGAGATACACCTATCTCATAGAACTGGAAGGGACCCCAAAAGGTCATTGAGTCCAGCCCACTGCCTTCACTAGCAGGATCAAATACTGATTTTGCCCCAGATCCCTAGGTGGACCCCTCAAGGATTGAACTCACAAGCCTGGGCTTAGCAGGCCAATGCTCAAACCACTGAGCTATCCCTCCTGCCAGGGCTCAATGGTATCCCACTTCCAGGTGACACGCGGGGGGGAACCCATCACACTGAGCACCTCACAATCTTTGTATTGTATTTGTCCTCACAGTCCCCCTGGGAGGCAGGGCAGTGCTATTATCCCCATTGGACAGGTGGGACCCTGAGGCCCAGAGAGCATAAGTGACTTGCCCAAGGTCACCCAGGGAGTCTGTGGTGAAGCAGGGAGTTAAATCCAGAACTTTAAAGACCTAGACTAGTGCCCTACTACCTTTCCTCTCCCTGCTGCTACAAGGAAGGTTTTTGAATCCAGCAGTGCTTATCTGCTTTCTGCTGCTGGGGAACAGGGACACTCCACCAGAACTCTGCTGCTGTGGGGTGATGAGGAGCCCCAGTCACACTCCTCTTCTCTGGCTGCTGTCTCTCCAGGTGTTTTATAAAATTTTCAGTGGGCCAGAGCAGCGCCGTATTATTGCCTAGGCCGACAAGGCCTAGGCCTAGGGTGGCAAATTTGCAGGGGCGGAAGCTCCCCTCCGTGCCCCGATCCCCTGCTCCAGCTCAGCTCCGCCTCCTCTGCAATAGGGGAAGGGAGGGGGCGGAGTTGGGGCGGGGACTTTGGGGAGGGGGTTGGAATGGGGGCGGGGAAAGGGCGGAGTCGGGGCGGGGCCAGGGCGGCAATTATTTCCCGGCCTAGTGGCAGCAAAATTATTAATCCGCCACTGGGCCAGAGGCTCAGCTGGTTTAAATTGGTGACACTCTATTGATTCCAGTAGGGCTAGGTTGATTTACACCAGGTGAGTATCTGACCAAATAAAACATTTGAGACTTTCACAAACTCCTAGATTCTGCTGGGCTCCGGATAAATAATCCTAGTTCTTCCCATCTCTTGCCATGTCTTCAATGGCATCTCCTGGACAGCACCAGGGCTGAATGGCCTTTTATAACTGCATTTATAGTGAGCTGGATTTTCTCCCCTTTGCGTCACTCAGGCAGCCCAGAGGAGCCAAAATCTGTTCATAGCTGCCCAATTTCCCTGGGGTCAGGGAACCCTCAGCTAGCATAACCCTGGCAGAGCCAGCTCAGACACCCACCACTGCCCAAACATGGGGGCATACTGAGGGAGGCAGGGGTGCTGCTGCGGTGGGGTGGGGTGCAGCTGCACTGCTCCGGTTCTTAGTTGGAGAGTGATCCCGTAGCAGCAGCTGAGGAATCAGGAAGCCATAACGGCCCCTCCTGCTGTTCTCCTGTGTGGAGTAGATCTCAGCTCTACTACTAGTCTGCGCAAGTCTGGCCTCAAGCTCAAACCCCCTCAGTTGCCTTTCTCAGGAGCATTTTGTACACTGGCTGTGCTTGTGGTGCTGAAGGGTTAGCGGTTCCAGGCTGCAGAACAGACCAGTCCTGTCAGAGTTCTTCCCTCTGCTGCTGCCACCTCTTAACACTACAGATATATCAATTTAGTCAGATAATCCTACTCCTCCCCCACCTTCCCCACTGCCCCAAAGCACTGTAATCGCACAGCTGATAGTCACCTTCCTCCTCTGTCTTTCCACACCATCTTCCTTTCCTGGTGCCCACTAGGGCACGATAGCAGATGTAAAAGAGGGAATCATCACTTGATGCTCCCCCTCTGCTTTCCAGTACACCATATCATCTTCTCCTTCCTCCACAAACCCAGTTCCCCCCACTCTTTTTCCATGCGTTTGCCCTCTGTGATCCTATATCTTAAAATTCTAAGGCCCAGATGCTCAGCTGGTGTCAATGGGTGTAGCTCCATTGAAGCCAATACAGCGCTGCTGATTCATGCAGCAGAGCAGTGCAAACTCAGACAACAGACCTACACTGGTTTAAGTGGGACATAAGTGGTACCTAGGGCTTGTGCTGGCATTTTTCATAGAGAAGAATTTCACCCAGCGGTGAGCAAAGATTATATCCTGTGTCTAAGGGCTGGAATACACTACAAAGCGATGTCAGCATAGTTAGGTCAGTTAGACATGGGAACTCAGTCTCATCCCCTCCCTGACATAGCTTTGTCAGTAAAATCCCCGGTGTAAACACAGCTATGCCTATAGAAGGGGCTCTTCTGTCGGCATAGCTAATGTCATTCGGGGAAGTGGTGTAGCTAAGCCGATAGAAAAACTCCTTTTGGAGGCACACTCTGGGCACGTCTTCACTACCTGCCGGATCGGCGGGTAGCAATCGGTCTATTGGGGATCGACTTATCGCGTCTAGTGAAGACGCGATAAAATCGATCCCTGATCGCTCTGCCATCGACTCCGGAAATCCACCGTGGCAAGAGGCGGCAGCGGAGTCGACGGCGGCGCGGCAGCGGTCGACTTGCCGCCGTCCTCACAGCCAGGTAAGTCGACCTAAAATACACAACTTCAGCTACGCTATTCATGTAGCTGAAGTTGCGTATCTTAGGTCGACCCCCCGCTGTAGTGTAGACCTAGCCTCTGTGTCTGCACTAGGGGGCTGTGCTGGCGTCTGCTCTGTAGTGTAGACGTGGCCTCAGTTCAACCAGTTTATGCAAAACCTACTCAGTTTGTCCTGAGTTCCCTGCCCAAGTCTGGATCAAAATTCTCCCCACTCTCCCCTATTCCAGCCCCCAAGCCTCAGTTTAACACTGCCCAGAAGTGCAGCGACTTTCACAGAGCTGAAAAGGAACTTGACAAAGGTAGATTAAATTATGCACAGCTCTTGGAGCTGCCCTAAGCCCCAGTGTGTATGGGACAGGGCAATGTCTTGAAACCGTAGCTGGCACAGGAGACCCTCCCTCCCCTTTAGGAAGAGAGTGTGGGTTCTGGCCTATCAGGGGAGCCAGGTGCTGCTTTAATGGGGGAGCCAACTTGACATGTGCATGAAGCAGCAGCATGAGGAGCCAAAGGGCAGGCAGCATGACGGCTCCTAGCAAACCAGCCCACTTCAGCTCAGGTCCTTCTCAATTTAGGAAGAAGGGGCAAGCATTGGGGGATTTTGTCTAGTGGGGACTGGAGGGGGTCTGCAGCGCCTAGCACGATGGTCCACAGGCATTACTGTAATAAACATGATTGCTAATAATCACCTGCAGCACAGTCTAACTGCACCCTGGCAATAATCAGTCTATGTAATTGCTGGTTACCTGGTAGATTCTGAGCATACTGAAGCTGGGGATGGCACTGGTGTACAAATTTCACACTGCTAGCCACACTCTTGCTATGGGGGTGTCATGTGGCTAAAAGACAAGTTCTTAAGAGGGAATGGGTTTGCTTTGCATTATTTTTCATCCCTGGTACAAAATAAGCATTAACAGGATGAAACTGTCCAGTCTGTTTTGTCTGTCTGCCTTGAGCTGTCTAGTCTGTTCTGAGCAGTGCAGATTTATGACAAATATTATTCTCCAGTAAACACAGTTTTGGCTAGATGGTGTATGCATGTCTCGGAGGGACAGACAATACTTTGACTCAGTGTTATGTGTGACGTTCCCCTCTGGTGTTATCTAGACCGGTGATCTGCTAGGTCACTCCAATCCTTGACTCTGGGAGCCAGCCTTACCCTGCTCTGCTGTGAGAACCCCCACTCCTGGGCTGTTCACACACAGCCTCTGGCATGTAAGGTGCTCCCAGTTACTTGCAAGTGAATGACACTAGCCAATATCTCCGGTCCCAGACACAACCCTAGGAACCTCCATCTTGCAGTGTCCTATTATGCCCGCTGGACGCTGCAAGCTTAAATTGAGTTCTTCAATTTAACAAAGAAATTGATATGTACCAGGCTTGTTATCCCAAGGGGAGTCTCTGACACACTTCAGTCCAAACGCACTGCTTCAGGTAGAATAAACAAACAGATTTATTAGCTATAAAGATAGATTTTAAGTGATTATAAGTCAAAGCATAAGAAGTCAGATTTGGTCAAATGAAATAAAAGCAAAACACATTCTAATCTGATCTTAACACTTCCTTAAAAACTTAGATGTTTCTCACCACAGACCTGCTGGTTACTTTTCAGTCAGGCTCTCCCCTTTGATCAGCATTTCAGTTGCTTGGTGGTGGTGTGTCTGTAGATGTAGTTGGAAGAGAGAGACACAGCGTGGCAAACGTCTTTCCCTTGTATCATGTTCTTTCTTTCCTCTTGGCTTTGCCCCCACCCCTTCAGAGTCAGGTGAGCATTACCTCATCGCAGTCCCAAACTGACCAAAGGAAGGGGGTGACTCCCTCGAGGGTCTAACAGATTATTTTGTTGCTGCCTAAGCCAGTGTCCATGTTCCTGTGAGCCTGGGCTGGGTTTGTCCCATCCATGCCCTGACGAGGTGTGAACTGCCTCTCTGTTCTTGGAGAGTTTTTGCCTGAGCTTGCTTTAAGCCATATGGATACATTTTCAGCCTCATAACTAAATACATGAAATTATAACCTATAACCTCACTATAACATTACTGTAACAATTTCTATAACTTTACTATAACAACCATGCTCAGTGCATTATGAGCCTTCTGAAGACACCCAACATGACAAACTTTGCATTGGATACCACACAATTATTTTATAAAGATGAACATGGGGGTGTAGGGTTCTCCCCCCAGGTACAGAGCGTCACAGTATGTGCTTGTATTGGCAGGCCATTCCTGCTCCTCTGTGTCATTTTCAATCGTAACATATTTTTTTTAAATAAACAGAGACTTTATCACACTAAATTCAGAGTTCTTTTATGGTTTTTGGACCAGGGCTGTACTAGGAGCAGAGATCTCTGGAGGTATTATCCAGAGGATGTTATGAAGGCCAAGACTATAACAGGGTTCAAAAAAGAACTAGATACATTCATGGAGGATAGGTCCATCAATGGCTATTAGCCAGGACGGGCAGGGATGGTGTCCCTACCCTCTGTTTGCCAGAAGCTGGGAATGGGCAGCAGGAGATGGATCACTTGATGATTACCTGTTCTGTTCATTCCCTCTGGGGCACCTGGCATTGGCCACTGTCGAAAGACAGGATACTGGGCTTGATGGACCCAGTATGACCTTTCTTATGTTCTTATGTCTGCATAGTGTACTGTTATGTTCACGGTATACACATAGAGACGTTAGATAAAAACATCAAATACTTTTGCTGGAAGGTTGCAGTGTAACACAACTTTATTTCTTAGAATTCAGAATGATAACATACAAGAACCCCAAAACACAAAACAGGCTGCTCCCTAAAAACAGAGAGGCACAGCTCATGCCACCTTGCTTTAGTCTGTCTGTTTGCAGAACTGACTGCTGCTAGGCCCACCCAGCTGCACATTATTCCTCGTTACTTTTATTATTGTCACCTAGGCCAAAAATAAACAGAGAAGAAATCATCAGTGAGCCAGATCCTTGGCTGGTGTAAATCTCTGTTCCACTGAAGTCAATGGGCCAGATCTCCAGCTCGTATAAACTGGTGTAGCTCCACTGAACTCAATGGGACTTAAGCATGTGCTTAAAGTTATGCAGTTTCCTGGCTGACATAATTCCAGGTAACCCTGGTTGGGAGTGACAGGTATGGTAGCTCCAGTTCAATGTGGAGGCCATCTTAATCGTGGTTATGACAGTCTAGGAGAATGCTTTTGGTCCATACAGAGCTGCTGACATTTTGGCCTTGCTAAGGTGGCTGCTATGTATTTATTTCTCTGACAATAATTTCATTTTATTAGTATGGAGGCAGGAGGTCCCACCTGCAGTTATGCATTTTCCAAAAACACATGGTGTACCATTTCCACCATACCTGGAGCATCTAACGGTTATGTCAAATCCCCAGAGGAACCAGCTGCTCCATCAGCTCGTCAATCCTAAAACCTTTACATTTTAAAGAACATGACAGCGAAGGCCTTGGGCCCCAATCTAGCATAACTTTGTGCACAGGAGGCCTGATCCCAAAGCCATTGAAGTCAACTAGAAGATTCCCATTGACTTTAGTAGGCTTTGGGTCAGGTCCATGAGTAGTCCCAATAAAATCAATGGGACTGCTCATGGGCTTAAGCACATGGTTACATGCCTTCCTTGATTGCAGCCACCTTCTTCCTCCTGTGAGTCTCTCCTCCCTGTCCCATGCTCTCTCAGGCTACATATGTACAAGACATGTAGCAGAACTGCTTCCGCACTAGGAAATTCAGAATAGTTTGAAATGGAGGGAGTGGAATCCAGAAGGGCACTATGGGAACTGCCAAGGCATACGACTAGCCCTGAGTGTGAGTCGTGGCTCTGTGATTCTCTGGCACAGGCCTCATCCCTCAGCCATGTGTTGTGGGTGCCACCTGCCAACTTGGCCTCTCACCTGCTCGCCAGCCAAACCAATTTAAGGGAGCACATTTTTACAAGGGTTTGGGGCAACAACTGGGATTTTCCAGTGGCCTGAGATCACTTGTGCATCCTGGGGGCAGAGAGAAGATGGGGCCAGACACTGCCTTATTTGGCCATTTTAGAAGAGCTTTCCATCCCACAACAAGCACTCACTCAGCCTGACCTTTCCCCATCTGTTCCTGGTTCTGCTAACTACCTCATGTTGCAGCACTATGCGCTGCAGGACAGGAGGAAGTCCCACACCGACCTTTCTCCTCCCACACAGGAGACGGGGGACAGGGCAAAGCCCTCTCCAGACGCTACCCTTTTAGACTGATAGGTCACCATTTTCCTTTGGGAAAGCTGACAGAGCAACAGCTTTCTCATCGTGTGGGGTCACTGGAATGAGCTCCAGCGTGAGTGTTATATGGCCAGTGGACTCAGATCAATTCAAAAAGCAATAATTGCAAAGATCAGTCCAAACCAGACCCTCTGATCTAACGTTCCCTACCCTCTCCCCTCCCTCAGAAAGCCCCCACTACTTTGAGAAGCTTGGATCTGACTATCTCAGTGCCAGCCTCTCACTTGACAAGGTGTAAAGTGGACCCCAGCAAACATGGATCCTACCCCTGATCCGAATATAGATCAGGCCCATCTCTGACCATTTGGGAAACATCACCAGATCATAAAGAAAGACTTAGAGCACTTAGAAGAGGCCTAGGTGGTCCCCCCAACCCCAAGATTGGATTACTGTCTATCTTACCGAGACAGCCATGTTCCCAGGCCCCATCACAACATGGCAACATCCCAACCACATGCCACTGATTCTGTCTTTGTGCTGTTGTTTTGGCAAGATTTCCTGTTATGGTTTCTGATCACTTGCAGCTCGGCTCCTGTTCATTGACATCATCATGGCAGAAAAGGGAAGAGGTGAGAAAAGGACACAGAAAAGAAAGTGCTTAAATAGCACTCACCAGTCGCAGTCTGCTCCAGCAAATGGGAGGCAAAAGAGAAGAAACGTGAGAACCGAACATGCAGGAAAGGGCGAAGTGCCTTTTTTCCCCTCTTCTCTCTCCTGCTGAAGAGAAACTGGCCAGCTCTATGGCTCGAAGCTTTCTCCCCCACCTTCCTAAAACTTATACTTCACCCCTCCCTGACACTGACTAATCCCAACCCACCACATTCTCATCAAACGAAAGCTGCAATAGGTACCAAAGGGTCATCTATGCAACCTAGGCCCTTTCTCCAAAGGCACATTACACCCTCCAGTGCCCCCCTGGGCCCCTCACTTATTTGAAATACCCCTGAGGAAAAATTGTCCCTCTGCCTTCTCCCACCATGACACCCCTTTGCTCTATTTGTCCCAATGGGTCCCCCATGGGATGACCCCTTTCCATCTCCCCCAGTTGTGTCTTCCTTCTCTTCCACTTTACCTCTCTTCTACCCAACAGGACTGACCTCTGTGGTTTTGTCCGCATACCAGCAACTCTTCTCCAGCTGCTCATCAGCCACCGCTGCCCTGCTGGCTGCCTCTCTCCCTTGGAGGAACCAGACCTGGGAGTGTCTGATTGAGGCTGAGTGAAGCAGGGGAGTGGGCTGCTGAGATATTGCAATAGTGCTGGGACACTGGCTGGGATAGCCGTCCCCTAGGAGGGGTTTACACACCAGGGGCTCATGGTTACAGGAGTGCTGGGAGGTATCAGGCATTTCATGCTTTGCATGCCATCATGCACTCAGGGCCTGATTCACCCCTGCTTTGCTCCAGTTTTATGTCAGTATAATGCCATTGAAATCACCCCCACTTCCGCAGGACAAGATTTTCACAAGTGCCTAGTGATTTTGGTGGCCAACCTGGGCCTGATTTTCAGAAAGTTTCCTAAATCTCTGGGCGCTTTAGAAAATCTTGACTACAATGCACCTTTGCTGTGAACTTTCCCCTTGAACTCAGAATACCCAACAGGCATTTTACTTGTGTGGAACGCTACTTTGAAGAATTTCACATGAGACCACATTGAAACCTCTGCACTCAACCAAGTGGGAGTTCACTATCTGAACCATAGAGTAACGACCGATGAAGGCAGCTTGGCTAGCCAATGAACTGCAGTCAGAAAGCTCAGGTATGTGGTGAGCTCTGCAATTTCAGTTCTTGGACAGCACCTGGTAAGACCACAAAACTCATTCAAGTAATACAAAGCTCCCTAATTAGTGTCCTAAATTCTGTCCCATGAGAATGGACTCCCAGCATTTCAGGCTAAATTATAGCAGCATTGAGCGGGTGTCCTAGCAGGTGAAAATGAGGCTGCTGGACCAGGAGTTGCAGAAGGTTGAGAGAGAGGAAGCGAGGACTGGCCTGCCTCCCAAGGTCTGTGAGAGTGAGGGATCATTTTCCAGGACAGGTTGTAGATCGTTGATGATGTGCTGAAGAGATTTTAGCTGGGAGCTGTACGTGATGGCCAGTGGTGTTCTGTAATTTTCCTTGTTGGGCCTGTCCTGTAGTAGGTGACTTCTGGGTACCCATCTCGCTCTGTCAATCTGTTTCCTCACTTCCCCGGGTGGGTACTGTAGTTTTAAGAATGCTTGATGTGCTCCAGCACATCATCAACGATATACAACCTATCTGGGAAAATGATCCCTCACTCTCACAGGCCTTGGTAGGCAGGCCAGTCCTCGCTTACAGACAGCCCCCCAACCTCAAGCAAATACTCATCAGCAACTACACACCACACCACACCACAGAAACACTAACCCAGGAACCAGTCCCTGTAACAAACCCCGCTGCCTACTCTGTTCCCATAGCTACTCTCGTGACACCATCATAGGACCCAACCACATCAGCCATACCATCAGGGGCTCGCTTACCTGCACATCTACTAATGTGATATATGCCATCATGTGCCAGCAATGCCCCTCTGCCATGTACATTGGCCAAATGGAACAGTCTCTATGTAAAAGAATAAATGGACACAAATCAGACATCAGGAATGGTAACATACAAAAGCCAGTAGGAGAACACTTCAAACTCCCTGGACATTCAATAACAGATTTAAAAGTAGCCATCCTTCAACAAAAAAACTTCAAAAACAGACTTCAAAGAGAAACTGCAGAACTACAATTAATTTGCAAACTTAACACCATTAATTTGGGCTTCAATAGGGACTGGGAGTGGCTGGCTCACTACAAAAGCAATTTTCCCTCTCTTGGTATTGACACCTCCTCATCAATTATTGAGAGTGGACTACACTACATCCACCCTGACTGAATTGGCCTTGTTATCACTTGTTCTCCACTTGTAAGGTAAGTTCCTCCTCTTCATGTGCCAGTATATCTATGTACTGTAATTTTCACTCCATGCATCTGAAGAAGTTGGTTTTTACCCACAAAAGCTTATGTCCAAATAAATCTGTTAGTCTTTAAGGTGCCACGGACTCCTTGTTGTTTTTGTGGATACAGACTAACACGGCTACCCCTCTAATAATAAAAGTAAACCTTGTGAACCAAGTGTAGATGCTAGACACCTATGTATGGAACGATCATGAAACTATGTAGTTGGCTTTTTTTAATTTAGCAAAGACCAACACCAAAATTCCTTTTTAATGTGAAATCATAGTACACATAGCCCTTCTGGAGGCATTTGGATTGATGCCAGTAAAACACATAAAACACAATGCAACAGAAAGGTAAGGGAGAGACCAGTAGAGGGAAAAGGAACAACTCTAATTTCATCCTGTTAAGCTGTTTCACTCTCACTCCCTGCTGCTTTAAGAAAGCAGAGTGCTGTGTGTTTACTGAGACTCTGGTATCTTCCTTCCCTCTTCCATGGCTGGCAGAGTTCCCAGCTTAGCAGGAATCAAAAGAATATCTGGAGTATGGAAACTCTTGGCAGGGGTCCAATACGCTTGCATCACCAGTTCCCTTTCAGCAAAACCCTTTTTTATCTACTCCTTTGCAAAGCCTCTTGAATCAGCATCCTCCCTTGCATCAGAAGCTGGCAGCAAGCCCTGCTCTGCCTCTTCTCTAGCGTAAAAGTGAAACTATGGAACTTGAGTGGCACAGTTCCAAGTGTTTGAACTCCTGGGCCTGAGTTCTGGCCTGGCCTGCCAAGGGGAAATCTGAGCTTGGGAAAACAGCAGTGTTGTACTCCCTATTAACACAAGAAACAGAGGTCACCCGGTGGAATTAACTGGCAGCAGCCTTAAATCAAATATCAGGAAGTACTTCTTCACCCAACACACAGTCAAGCTGTAGAACTCCTTGCCAGGGGATGTTGTGAAGCCAAGACTATAACAGGGTTCAAATGAGAATTAGAGAAGTTCTTGGAGCACAGGTCTATCAATCCATACAACCTTAACTTGGCCCCTTGGAAGTATTCATTATGTTACAATCTTTAATTACATGAGCACATACTATTTTTTTCCACAGGATCCCTGCCTCATTCAGTGCACATGATAGGCACTGCTCACTGTATGGGTAGCTATTCAGTGTTTCATTTTATCCTCCTCATTCACTGCATGGGTTCTTGCACTACTTGCTGCACACCATCCAAATCCTGTCCTGAATACAGAATTTTTAATTTACTCATGAACTTTTCCACCATCCTCTCTTAATAGTGTCTTAGTTCTTTGCAAACATTAATAAATGTGAGTTGGTGTTATCTCCGTTTTACACGTGGGGAAATGAAGCACAGAGATTAAAGCCAGAATTGCCAAAGGTGAACTGATTGTGCATGCCCAGACATTTTATAGCACTTTATATGTTCAGAACACAGCTGCCATTGCCCTCAGTGGTAGTTGTGAGTGCTCAGAACTTCTGCAAATCAGATCCCAGGATCTCATGCTACAGACCCAGAAAATGAGGAACGCACAGCAGCCAGCTGTGACAATGTGGGAAGTGACTTGCCAAGCATCACATGCAAATTCTATGGCAGAGACAGGGACAGAATCAAATTCTCCAGGCCAGCATTCAACTGCCTTAACCCTGAGACCAGCCTTTCTCTTCCTGCTATTCCCTGCGTCATCATTCACTACATACCTTCTAAACTCTATAACAAATGAAGCAGGGCTCCTGTAGAAGACAGTCTCCTTCACTACACAACCCTGATTTATTCCCTAGCATTGTCCATCCTGTGACAGGGATCTGGTGGAAAAAAACATGTGATGCTGTAATTAAACACAGTATCATAATGCATATACACAAAGGGGCCAAATTAAGATTGCACAGGTAGGAGCTGTGAAGAGAGGGAGCATGCTCAGTGCAGATGGAATCTTGGGAGTAACTAGCTGCTAAAGTATAAGGGGGTAGCCGTGTTAGTCTGTATCTACAAAAGCAACAAGGAGTCTGGTGGCACCTTAAAGACTAGCAGATTTATTTGGGCATAAGCTTTCGTGGGTAAAAACCTCACTTCTTCAGATGCATAGAGTGAAAGTTACAGATGCAGGCATTATATACTAACACATGGAGAGAAGGGAGTTACTTCGCAAGTGGAGAACCAGTGTTGACAGGGCCAATTCAATCAGGGTGGATGTAGTCCGCTCCCAATAATAGATGAGGAGATGTCAATTCCAGGAGAGGAAAAGCTGCTTCTGTAATGAGCCAGCCACTCCCAGTCCCTATTCAAGCCCAGATTAATGGTGTTAAATTTGCAAATGAATTTTAGTTCTGCTGTTTCTCTTTGAAGTCTGTTTCTGAAGTTTTTTTGTTCAATGATAGTGACTTTTAAATCTGTAATAGAATGACCAGGGAGATTGAAGTGTTCACTTACTGGCTTTTGTATGTTACCATTCCTGATGTCCGATTTGTGTCCATTTATTCTTTTGCGGAGGGACTGTCCGGTTTGGCCAATGTACATGGCAGAGGGGCATTGCTGGCACATGATGGCATATATAACAGTAGATGTGCAGGTGAATGAGCCCTTGATGGTGTGGCTGATGTGGTTGGGTCCTCTGATGGTGTCGCCAGAGTAGATATGGGGACAGAGTAGGCAACGAGGTTTGCTACAGGGATTGGTTCCTGGGTTGGTGTTTCTGTGGTGTGGTGTGTAGTTGCTGGTGAATATTTGCTTCAGGTTGGGGGGTTGTCTGTAAGCGAGGACTGGCCTGCCTACCAAGGTCTGTGAGAGTTAGGGATCATTTTCCAGAATAGGATGTAGATCGTGGATAATGCGCTGGAGAGGTTTTAGCTGGGGGCTGTATGTGATGGCCAGTGGTGTTCTGTTATTGTCCTTGTTGGGCCTGTCCTGTAGTAGGTGATTTCTGGGTACCTGTCTTGCTCTGTCAATCTGTTTCCTCACTTCCCCAGGTGGGTATTGTAGTTTTAAGAATGCTTGATAAAGATCTTGTAGGTGTTTGTCTCTGTCTGAGGGATTGGAGCAAATTCGGTTGTATCTTAGGGCTTGGCTGTAGACAATGGATCGTGTGATGTGTCTTGGATGGAAGCTGGAGGCTTGTAGGTACGTATAGCGGTCAGTAGGTTTCCGGTATAGGGTGGTGTTTATGTGACCATCACTTATTTGCACTGTAGTGTCCAGGAAGTGGATCTCTTGTGTGGACTGGTCCAGGCTGAGGTTGATGGTGGGGTGGAAATTGTTGAAGTCCAGGTGGAATTCTTCAAGGGCCTCCTTTCCGTGGGTCCATATGATGAAGATGTCATCAATGTAGCGCAAGTAGAGGAGGGGCACTAGGGGACGAGAGCTGAGGAAGAGTTGTTCTAAGTCAGCCATAAAAATGTTGGCATACTGTGGGGCCATGCAGGTACCCATAGCAGTGCCACTGACTTGAAGGTATAAGTTGTCCCCAAATCTGAAGTGGTTGTGGGTGAGGACAAAGTCACAAAGCTCAGCCACCAGGAGTGGCTGGCTCATTACAGAAGCAGCTTTTCCTCTCCTGGAATTGACACCTCCACATCTATTATTGGGAGTGGACTACATCCACCCTGATTGAATTGGCCCTGTCAACACTGGTTCTCCACTTGCGAAGTAACTCCCTTCTCTCCATGTGTCCGTATATAATGCCTGCATCTGTAACTTTCACTCTATGCATCTGAAGAAGTGAGGTTTTTACCCACGAAAGCTTATGCCCAAATAAATCTGTTAGTCTTTAAGGTGCCACCAGATTCCTTGTAGCTGCTAAACACTAACAAGTCTCTACTGAGCATGTGCAAACTGAAATTTCTCAGAGGCATATAACTTGCACAAATTTGGGCAGATTTTTAAGGAACAGCAAAAGGCACTTCCCTGACACCAAGGCAATGCCCTGCCAAATTTCAACTCCAGACTGAAAAGCATGGGTGCACTAGAACTTCTCACAGAAACAGCTGTAAGAATATTTTTTAATTTGGGCAAAACAACGTATTTATCTCCAATCTCATTCTTGGAAAGGACAGAATCATTTTAGCAGAAATTTTCCATAAAAGTTCAGCCTGAGGCAGACACCCAGCAGTTTGCCAAAGTTATAAGTAACTGAAATAGGGTCCTCTGATGGAAAGTGTTGGGCAACCTTAACTCTAGGTGTTGCCACCTTTGCTACCTACGTGTGTCTATACGCATAGATACTCCCAGGATACAGCTCATGTACACACAGAGAGCGCATATACAACACATATGGGCAGATAAACAAATAGAGCAGTTCAACATAGGTGAATTTGCAGTTTGTAACTATTATTTATAAATAGCTTTCTAGCGGGGCCAAGAGGAGAAGACAAACCAAAAAACTTGTAGTCTGTTACACTGGATTGTTGCACTATCCCAAGGGCTTCTGAAGACCGTTCTTGCTAACTCAGCAGCAGCTGCTGTAGTGTCTGTACAATACAGGTCATTTTTATACAGAGGCTCATGAGCTGGCTCTGCTACCAAATACTTCATCGTTCCTTGTAATGGGTCGTGTCACTAGAGTTCCCTTTTCACGCTTAGCAGAGAGGTTTCGATACTACCACTGGAGGGAGGGGGTATGGCTTGGGAAACTCTGCAATGGAAACTAGGCTGGGGATTGCCAGGGTCCTAGCAGGAAGACTCCCCCATCCCCCGGTCCTTGGTGGTGTACCCTTGGCCCCTCCTCCTTTAGCCCTCCTCCCCCAGCAGAATTCCTTCCATAGGAACTATGCTGCCATTAGCTCCTTCTGCTCCTGCCTGTACTGTTCTTTCCCCTCTGCCCAACCCATGGCCCTTTGGAGGAAGGAGCCATGGCTGAAGCGTTTTCTCCTCCCACAAACACTAGATAAACTCTCCTTTTTTCTGGGTCCATAAAGCAATGTTTCTTATATCTGCAACCTCTTAAATACATGCATGGTGCAGTTCTTTCACAAGAGCTGGCAGGCTGTAATGGAGCTCTTTAAAATCCTTTGCACTTTGGACTGGCTTATTCATAGTTTTTGCACCAATTACTAGCCAACAATAAAAACTGATTTAAGACACTCTTAACCCAGTTTATGATCATCCATACGAGGGAGTTACACCAGTTTAGTTTTTGCCAGTTTTTTAAGCGACTTAGTTACATCAGTGTAAAAACTGTGTGTCAACAAGCCCTTGGGATAAAAACCCTGGATACCATGGGAATGGTTGCCTGGAAATACATATCATTATTAGTGTGATCGTAAAATAGCTGGCCCCTTTGCTTGTGTTTTCTGCAAAGCTCCTCGTCTGGCTGTGAGTGGTAGAAAATGACACACAATAATAATGTTTAGGCAGCCCACCAAGCTAAATTCCAAACATCTTTCAAGTCCTCCCTACACACAAAAGTTGTACCACTGTAACTATACTGGCATAGTTACAGCAGTACAACACCCCCAAGTTGGATGCTCTTATACCAGTACAGGGTACATCTACACTGCACAGTTAACCTGGGTTCTTACCCAGGTTTTAGTCCAAACTCCCTACCATGCACATAGAAAACCTCTGCTCCAGATTTGCAGGTGCTTTAAACCCAGACTAGCTGACTCAGATGAGGGTGTGGATTAGAGCCCTGGCTCTCCTGTATCTTGGGCTGGAATCCACTTTGTAGTGAGGACACAGGCAAAATCCCTCTCAGGTGTCAATAGTCCTCCAAAGCCTTCCCACAACTCCCCCTGAAGTACCGACAAGTTCTCCCATGATTGACTGGGAAAGAATCCCAGAGTGTCTCAGCACAGAGAACCCTGGGATATGCCCCCAGATACTCATGGCTGAGTGCAGAAGCAGTAAGACACAGTAACCCTGGTCCTGCTTTGCAGTGGGGACACTCACACCCAGGATAGGCAAACCAGGTGCCAATCACCTGGTCTAACTATGCAGTGTAAACATAGCCATAAAGGTGCCTTATACCAGTATACTAACACTATCCTGTTACCAAAACAGGATTGGGCTTTTTAGTAATTAAAGAGAGACCTCAAGTACCCAAGTCTGATTGGTATTTATTAATTATCATTACAGTACATAACAGAAAGGCACTTACGTTACCAAGTATGGGGCACCAAAGCTTGCAGCCAATGACAAATCTCACAGTGCTGTCTGGTTCAACTCTTCGCCTTCTGCTGAACTTTATTATAGGTACCTTGTTTATAGTTTTGCTCTAGGCTGGTTCCTCTTTTCATATGCAGCCTTATCCTTATTTTTAGCACATTTCCAAACTTCTCATCGTATTTCATAAACTTCCAACTGCAAGATCAGTGTCGGGCACTTATTCATTGTTTATCCCAGGTATACATAGAGATACACATTTCCAATAAATAGGTTACATTTGTCAGCTTAGTATCTGTTAGTCTTGTGGGCAGTATGTTCTGTGAAAAATCGCTTACTAAGTTAAACAACAGGGCATCATGTGAGTGGTTTGAGCATTGGCCTGCTAGATCCAGGGTTGTGAGTTCAATCCTTGAGGGGGCCACTTAGGGATCTGGGGCAAAATCAGTACTTGGTCCTGCTAGTGAAGGCAGGGGGCTGGACTCGATAACCTTTCAAGGTCCCTTCCAGTTCTAGGAGATAGGATATCTCCATTAATTTATTTATTTCTTGTGTCTTGCAATTATTTAACAGCATTTTTAAAGCTTCTCAGGAGTTTGGTTTACCAACAGGCCTTAGGCCTAAAATAAATTTGGCCTATCATCAACAGTTATTCCTGGATGGGAAGGGGAATAAGATATACTGGTATAAGACACCTTCATATTAGTATACCTGCTTCCACACTAGGGATTGTGCCACATTAACTACTTTTTTTCAGGTGGGGGGAGGTAATCACCCCCTAACCAACATAGTTATGCTGGTACAAAAACTGTGTGTAGCCCAGGCCTGACTGTCTCTTTGTAGCTGTTATTTCCACACGATGAGCTGTTCCGTAGGTGGTTCTCCATCTCTACAATGGGGATATTGGTACTTTCCTGCCTCACACAGGTGTGACGATGGAAAATACATTTAAAAAAAAGATGAGGTGCTCAGACTCTACAATATGGGGCCCGGGTTGTTTCAGAACTGGCACCTCTTTCTCGTACTCACCGCAGAGGAGTTCCCACTCATCCTACCCGGCCTCAAACAGCTGTCCATATAAGATCGGACATGGTGCCTGTCACTTTAGAACCTGAGCCCCTCCCAAGAAGTAAAGTCATCAAGTCTATCAATCTCTGTCTCTCTCTCTCCCCCCTTCTTCCCAGCAGATAGGAGTATGGGCTCTGGTTAAATTGTTGGGGTTGGTGTGGGCCAAAGATACGAACTAGATTCGTCCCTGCACAAGAACACCGGGGAAGCAGTTTGTGCATCTCCTATTCAGGGACTGTGGAGGCCCTTGCAGCCCAGGGACTAAGTTGCACCCTTGCTTCAGTCATCTCTAAAGTGCTCTGTAGGGGTACAGAATCCCTGGGATGCAGGCTCACCCCAGCCACACCTCTTCCACTCCTGATCTGCCCACCCCTGCTTCTGGCTTTGCCCTCAGAATGTCCCCTGCACCAGGGTTTCTGTGGATGTGGCAGGGGTGATCTTGTACCTGAGCTGGGGGTATTTCCCAGGATGTCTTTTGCCTGCCCCATGGGCTGTCGCACAACAGTGAATCTGGGTATCTAAGTTCTGACACAGGAAGATGACTAATAATCATTTTTATCTCTTATGTGGTGAACTCTGTAGACAGGGTCTCTGCTTATCTTATCTCACAACTAAGTAAACCAATCCAGTGTCCCTAACATTCTCTGCCTACCTTCCTTCCAACTGCTGTGCCACACACATCAGACTGAACACATGGAGACAGATTCAATGGCCAAAGGAGCCTACCTGCTTGAAATCTATGTATGCCGTGTTGTCGTAGCTGTGTCGGTCCTAGGATATTACAGAGACAAGGTGGGGGAGGGAATAACTTTTATTGAACCAATTTCTGTCAGTGAGAGAGACAAGCTTTCCAGCTACACAGAGTTCTTCTTCAGGTCTGGGGAAAGTACTCTGTCACAGCTAAATACCAGGTCAAACAGATAGTTTAGCATAAGTAGTTTGTGTATCTTATAAAGGACATTCAAGGTGAAGTGGCCTGTTAACACCCCTGTAGTTATAGGACAAAAAGGGAGGTTAGTGTGTTACAGATTGTTGTAATAAGTCATAAATCCAGTGTTTTTATTAAGACCATGATTTTTAGCGTCTAGCAAGTTATGAATGTCAGCTCCCAGCCTCCTCTTTTGAAAGTGCTGTGCAGGTCAGTTACAGAGGGCTCACTCTGTGAAAAGTGTTCATGCCCAGGCGATAAAGTGTTTTGTTTCTGTGTGGATTCATGTGAGAGCACAGCGATTGTCTGGTTTCGCCCACATAATTGTTACTGGGGAATTTAGGGCACTGGACGAGGTACACCACATGTGACAAGTATGAACTTTGCTAGACACTAAAAATCATGGTCTTAATAAAGACACTGGATTTATGGCTTATTCCAACAATCTGCAACACCCTAAGCCCCCTTGTGTTTTATGGCTATAGGGGTATTAAAGGGCCACTTCACATGAATGGTGCCTTAGAATATGTGCTAACTATTTATGCTAAACAACCTGTTCCACCTTGTATTTAGCTGTGACCCTCTGAGTACCTTTCTCAGATCTGCAGAAGATCTCTGTGTAGCTTGAAAACATGTCTTTCTCACCAACAGAAGTTGATCCAATAAAAGATATTGCCTCCCCCAGCATGAAATCTAATCAGCTTCAAAAAATGAATTGAAAACAGTTTCAGGGGGAAAGTGGCTGACTATACAGGGAAAACTCGGAAACTGACTTCACAAAGTGCAGTCAGCTGCCCAGAATAAATATGTGGATTTTTTTCTCTAATCTCTTCCAGTTTCTTAATCTTTAGTGTTTCTTGTAACAATTGTCAGGTAGGTAAAATATTCTCAGATGTCATTTTTCAAGTGAATAGTTTCCCTTAAAGGGGCAAGGGATATTTTTAGAACACGTTTTTGTACCCATTCTTGGCACCTTTATGATAGTTAAAGAAGTTCATGGAGTAGAAGGCCAGAAGAAACCATTCTGATTTGCTAGTATGGCCTCTGACATGACAGGCCAGAGGATTTCATTTAGTAATTCCTGCCTCCACCCCAAAGAAACTGGTAGTTGAACTGCAGCATATCTGTGGAGAGTTCTGAAAGATGTAGAGTTTTCCAAGTACTCTTTTTTCCTCATTGTTTTGTACTTGGTAAATATCAGGAATGGCTGGTCTGGCCTTCTCTGATTTAGTGGAGAACTTCTTGGGTGTCTCAGAGGTTGTGTATTGTGAGTTTTCATACTTCAATTGAAGGGCTGAGGACAGTGAATCCTTAGCAATGACATCCTTCCTCCAAAATGGTGATTTGTTCTTGGAGTTATATTAGGGTTACCATCCGTCCGGGTTTCCCCGGACATGTCCGGGTTTTTCAGCCTTAAATGGCCGTCCGGGGGGGATTTCTAATTAAGTAGAAATGTCCGGGATTTCCCCTCCTGCGGAGTGCGGTGCGGCTGATTGGACGCCTGGCCTGATGGAAAGCCGCTCGCAGCCACTAGGGCCTCTAGCAGCCAGAGTCCCTCCCCTTCCCCCGCTCCCTCCCCCTCCTCCCCCACAGAGCAGCCGGCAGTGTTGGAATCCACGTGGAGCTCACAGTTCTCCCTCTGCCGGGTGAGCGGGGGAGGGGGGCAGGCGGGGGTGTGTGTGTAGAGGCTGCAGGGCAGGCGGGGGGAGCAGAGGCTGCAGGGGGGGGTGCAGAGGCTGGGCAGGTGGGGGGAGCAGAGGCTGCAGGGGGTGTGTGTGCAGAGACTGCAGGGGGGGTGTGTGCAGAGGCTGCAGGGGCAGGGCAGGCAGGGGGGAGCAGAGGCTGCAGGGGCGGGGGGGCGCAGAGGCTGCAGGGTGAGGCGGAGCAGGGCAGGCATGGGCATAGGGGCTGCGGGGCGAGTGGGGAGCAGGGAAGCACTTAGCAACCCCCAACCAAGATCAGAGCGGGAGGGAGGAGGGGGAATGCGGGGTGCTCAGAGGAGGGGGCAGAGTTGGGGCAGGGACTTTGGGGAAGGGGTTGGAATGGGGGCGGAGAAGGGGTGGGGTTGGGGCGGGGCCGGGGGCAGGGAAGGGGCGGAGTTGGGGCAGGGCCGGGGGCGGGGCCGGGGCCCCGTGGAGTGTCCTCTTTTTTAAATGTTTGAATATGGTAACCCTAGTTATATTGGACCCTGCTTTAGATGTGTGCGACATAAAAGCTCTCTGTACATCACTGAATTCATTTGCACACACACATACAGGAAAAAAATGTCATTCCCCAGTTCATGCAGCTGTTTCACTCTCATCCCTTTGCTTAGAGGAAGTGAGAGGCAGATGTGGGCTCAGTGTCATGTAGCCTCTCCCCTCCCCATTTTCATGACTAGCAGAGATCTCGGTTTATCAGGATTCAGCAAAGAATCAGGGCAAGGAAACTTTGAGTGAGGCTCTTTTCCATCTCAGTTGCTGTTGAACTTGTATCACCAGCTGAAATCCGGTGCCACCCTCTTTAATTATTAACATTTTAGGAAACCTGTCCTGCCAGCCTCCCCTGGCAATAAGCTCTTTTACTATTATGGTTGTTAAAGCGAAACCTAACTGCTAGCCAGCAGGTTTCAGGCAGCCCCAATCTGTCAACAGGAAACATGGCTTCGGGATCGCAGAGCAGCATTATATGTTCCCTGGGGCTGGATGAAAGGGGAGGAGATGGAAGGCAGAAGGAGAGGAGGAGCAGGCAGAAGGGATGTGTGTTTTACGTTGACTGCTAGCACATGAGATTTATCTCTAGGACAGGCTGCAAACACTGCAACTTCTGAACATTCCCAGAGGATGATGCAGCGTGGTCTATTGGTTACAGGACATCCCCAGGGGCAAGTAAATCCCCAGCTACCACTGGTTCATTTGATGGCTTTGACAAGTCACTTAACTCCTCTGTGCTTCAGTTTCTGCAGCAATAAGAGCAATGCATGTAGAGCACTTGCTGCTATGGGCTCCTCGCAGCCACCCCCAAAGAAGGGGAGAGGTGCCATTGGGGTTTCTAGCACCTATCAGTGGGAGGAAAGGGTTGGTACCAGAAGGTGGGTCATGAAAAGAAAAGGGGTGTGTGTGTTGGGGACTTTTTGCATTTCTCCAACTCCTTCAGGTTCCCTGTGGGTGAGAGAGAGCCAGTATAGCTGGAGCTCCCCCTCCCCCACCCCCCACCATGGGTTTAGTGGCACTCAGGATATGCAGCTCTAACTGTGGACATATGCACATGTTGCTTATCCAGTGCCTGGTGAAGTCAGTAGGAGTCTTCCATTGACATCAATGGGCTTTGGATCAGACCCAAAGATTCTGCTCTGAAAAGTGACTGTAAGAGGGCATTGCAGGGCTCCATATCTACGGTCCCTGAATGCTTTCAGATCAAAGCTGCAAGTCTGTAAGATTTATTTCCTACCTGCCTGCTAGCTTCTTTCTAGCTTATGCAACACAAACACTAAAGACTCTGCTATTGGTACTTTTTAACAATTCTGGCGATGACACATTCGCTAGTCTCAAATCCAGGTCACCAGAGTTGGCTCTGTTGTAAGGTAAACAGTGGCATACATGTATTTTGGTCTGTGTTGACTCTTCTCAAGAGTTCCCATGCATTTTGGTCAGTAAAGGAGGCAGTCCTGACTCGGAATACGCACAGGAGGAACATCTGTTGAATAAGAAGGTGTCGCTTTTTTCAGAAGAGAAGCGCGTTTTAAAGAAGCCCATGCAGTTTGGTACATTTGGGCAGTCTCTGTTCAGAAGAAGCTCAGCACTGCAATAGGAGGAACATTTCAAAGTCAAGTTTCCCACAGCACCCATTGGCCAGGAACAGAGCTCATTGGCCTATTGGCCACTGGGAGCTGCGGGGGGCCATGCTTGTGGACAGTCAACATCAGCAAAATGTCTCACGACCCGCAATCAGATTACCCTGGTGGGCCGCATGCAGCCTGCCGGCCGCAGGTTGCCCACCACTGGCATAAACTGTGTTGTCTCTCCAGCATTAATAGCCTTATTAAGTACTTTTAAAATTGGCTTTGACAGTGACTGGCTTATAAGGTTTTCTGCATATTGATGCAGTCCAGAGGCTTGGTATTTTGCCGCCTTTTCATATAAATTGTCAGAACTGGTTTGCTGATCAGTCTGGCAAACCAAGCTCCTCCACTTTTACTATATAAATCCATGGTATGCCCACATCTTGAATACTGCATGCAGTTCTGGTTGTCCCATCTCAAAAAAAGATATATTGGAGGTGGAAAAGGTACAGAGAAGGGCAACTAAAATGATTAGGGGTTTGGAACAGCTTTCATATGAGGAGAGATTAATAAGACTGGGATTTTTCATCTTCGAAAAGAGACGACGAAGAGGGGATATGATGGAGGGCTATAAAATCATGACTGGTATGGAGAAAGTACATAAGGAAGTGTTACTTACTCCTTCTCATAACACAAGGACTAGGGGTCACCAAATGAAATTAATACACAGCTAGGGTGACCAGATGTCCAGATTTTATAGGGACAGTCCCGATTTTTGGGTCTTTTTCTTATATAGGCTCCCATTACCCCCCACCCCCGTCCCACTTTCTCACATTTGCTGTCTGGTCACCCTATACCCAGCAGGTTAAAAACAAACAAAAGGAAGTATTTCTTCACACCGTGCACAGTCAATCTGTGGAACTTTTTACCAAGGGATGTTGTGAAGGCCAAAACTATAACAGGGTTCAAAAAAGAACTAGATAAGTTAATGGAGGCTAGGTCCATCAATGGCTATTAGCAGGATGGACAGGGATGCAACACCATGGTCTGAGTGTCCCTAGCCTCTGTTCGACAGAAGCTGGGAGTGGACAACAAGGGATGGATCACTCGATAATTGCTCTGTTCTGTTCAATCCCCTTGAAGCACCTGGCATTGGCCACTATCAGAAGACAGGATTCTGGGCTAGATGGACCACTGGTCTGACCCAGTATGGCCGTTCTTATGTAAAAAGTAATTATAATATGATAAAAATGTTTAATACAGAAACTCCCCAAGATAACGACCTCTCAAGATAACAACCATGGCAAATAATGCATTTTAAAAATCTTGGCCAATTAGGAAATGTATATTTATATATGTTTCCCAGTCACAAATCTAGCATTCTGGAGCAAAGTCACTAAAACGTAGTCCAATAAACAAATGTTCCTTTAACATGCCCCTCCCTTATCCCTCCACTGCACCCCACTCATCCTTGTTGTCCTTGGTGAGTGGAGACCCAGAGTTCAGAGGTGTTTTTGCATGAGTTCACCTTTCTGTGATATTCTATACCTTGGGGGAGCATGCTGTAACCTCATTTCCATATAATCTTGATCTCACATATAAAGCATGCCTTGTAAGGTATCAGGGGAAAGGTTATGATCTGCTGAAAGTCATTTCTCAATCCATATATGTATATCATGAATGCATATGTAGTTATGAGAATTGTGTAGTATGGTTGTCACTAAAGCATGCTGTAAATTGGGGGAATCAGCCAGATTAGCTCCCCAGAGGCAAAGCAAGGAAAGTAACCAACACCCATGTGGGGTGTCAAACAACCCATCAACAGCCATTGTTCAGCAAGGGAGCTACAATGCAATGACTCACCTGCATGAGGCCACACTGGGAGAATTGCTCAACCTTGCTTGGAGAACTCAGTAATGCTCACCTGACTCTGAAGGCGGGGGAGGGAGGCAAAGCCAAGAGGGAGAAAAGGAAGAGACGTTTGCCATGCTCTTCCTCTCTCTTACACCTACATCTACAGACATCACCACCACCAAGCGACTGAAGCGCTGATTAAAGGGGAGAGCCTGGCTGAAGAGCAACCAGCCAGCCTGTGGTGAGAAACATCTAAGTTTGTAAGGGCATTGAAAGTGTGAAGATCAGCTTAGAATGTGTTTTGCTTTTATTTCATTTGACCAAATCTGACTTGTTGTGCTTTGACTTATAATCACTTAAAATCTATCTTTATAGTTAATACATTTGTGTTTATTCTACCTGAAGCAGTGTGTTTGGTTTGCAGTGTGTCAGAGACTCCCCTTGGTATAACAAGCCTGGTACATATCAATTTATTTGTTAAATTGACGAACTTATATAAGCTTGCAGCATCCAGCGGGCATAACTGGACACTGCAAGATGGAGGTTCCTAGGGTTGTTTCTGGGACCGGAGATATTGTCTAGTGTCATTCAGTTGCAAGTAGCTGGGAGTAGCTTACATGCCAGAGGCTATGTGTGAACAGCCCAGGAGTGGGGGTCCTCACAGCAGAGCAGGGTAAGGCTGGCTCCCAGAGTCAAAGATTGGAGTGGCCTAGCAGATCACCTGTCCAGATAACACCAGAGGGGAATGTCACACTCTCACCCTGGGGAGAGGGGGGAAGAAGGCATCTTGCTTGTTCCTGCAGTTGCTCACCGCTCGCACCAGCTGCTGCTGTTAGTCATGACACCGTTCACTCCACCCCTCCATCGGCAATGGCCCTACGCCATCACCTTCTGCTGCCACTGTGACCTCTGAGAGCAATACCTGATTTACCATGGCACCACTAGCGCCATAGCGCCGGGACCATGCTCCAAAGGGGCGCTGGCACGGCCTCTCTTCTCCAAGAAGCTTGGTGCTGCTGTGCCTGGGACTCTGTCCTGCTGTTGCACGGCAGCTGGCAGCAAAGCTCCCCCTCCCCCACCTCTTCCCCCAGCGTGTTGCGTACTTGCCCCTCCTCTTCTCATTCTCTCTCCCTGCTCCCAATCAGCTGGTTGCCGGGGGTGGGGGGGAGCAGCAGCTGCCGCCGCCTGGACCCCGGGCAGGGTGAGTCCCCGCCGCAGCTGCTTCTCCGAAGGAAACGATTTTTTTACTGACTGCCCCCTTTTCCCAGATCTTCCTCCCCGTCCTCCTCCCGCTGCACCCCCTGCCCGGCCCAGGGTCCCCTCACCCCCTCAGCTCCCCCCTCCCACTTCCCCACTCCTTGCCCCTGGTGCCCCGTCCTTGCTCCAACTCCTAACGGGGGGTGAGGGACCTTGCACAGCAGCACCCATGTCCTTCCTCCCAGCTCCAGCCTGGGCTAGAGTAGCAGCCACGCTGTCTCTCCAAGTCCTGGGAGCATCGGGCGGCTTAACACTAGTGAGGGAAATGCCCCTTCCAGCAGCAACTGCTGTCCCATCAAGTGTGCAGGCACTGGGGGTAAGGAAGGCCTTAACACTGCACCCCCACCTTTACTCATCCCCCACCGCTATAAAGGGGAGAGCGGTAAAGAGCTATTGCATCACCAGCACTCACAAGTTTTCTTTAGCTGAAAGAGGTCACAGAACTTTGCAAAAAGAGAGAAGTGCCCGGTTTTCCCCTCAAAAGGATAATTACTAAAGGCAAAGTGGTGATATATTTTGTGACGGAGGCCGTGGAAAATTCAGTCCTCTACCCCGTCTGTTCCTTGGCGTTGAACATTTAATAACTTTCAGGAGAGAGAGGAGGAAGTGGAGAAGAGGCGGGGGCAGGGCCTTGGGAAAGGGGGTGGAATCGGGGCATACCCCATCCAGCCCCCTGCTGTGAACTGCTCAGGGCAGGGGGCTGGGAGCACACCCACATCCCCAGCCCTGACCCCTGCACCCCCTCACAAACTCCCAGCCCCCTGCTCTGACTCCTGCATGCCCTCACGACCCCAGCCCTGACTCCTGCACCTCCACACATATCCAGCCCCCCACACCCCATGTCCTGACTCCTGCACCCCTTCACACACTTCCAACCCCCAGTCCTGACTCCTGCACCCCCACACACACATACCTAGCCCCCCCACACCCCATGCCCTGACTCCTGCACCCCCACACATCCCCACCCCAACTCTGAGCACCAAACGGGAGCTCCTGCACCCTCCCCCCACATTCCCACCTGCACCCCTCGCACCAAATGGGAGCTGCCCCAGGTAAGCGCTCCACACCCCAACCTCTTGCCCCAACCCTGAGCCCCCTCCCTCATTCTAGCTCCTGGCCAGACCCCGCACCCCAAACCCCAGCCTGCTCCTGCACCCTAACTCCCTCCCAGACCCTGCACCCCCACCCTCAGCTCGGTGCAGAGAGAGGCAAAGAGAATGGGCTAGAACCAGGGAGAAGGTAGGTACCCGCTCTATGTGGGCAGGGGTGAAGGGGGGGGATCCTGTTTACCCCCTCCCCAGCCCTGCTGCGCTTACAGTTTACTCCCAGCCCCTCCCTTGCTCCAACGACCAACCCTAGCTCCCGCCCCACTGTGTTTTTGCCCAGGGCCGGCTCCAGGTTTTTTGCCGCCCGAAGCAAAAAAAATTTTGGCTGCCCCCCGTCCCAGCCCTGGGCTCCTCTCCGCACCCCCCTGCCACCCCAACCCTGGGATCTCCCCCACCACCCGCACCCCCCTGCCGCCCCAGCTCTGGGCTTCTCCCCTACCCTCCCACCATTGCCCCCCACATATACCTCCTGCTGCCCCAGCCCTGGGCTCTCCCCCCCCACACACACCTACACCCTCCTTCCGCCGCGGCCCTGGGTCACTGGTAACTCGCTCCCAGGGCAGGTCATTCAGCAGGAATTTTAGATGTGCACAGAACACAGACAGGATTGGTTCCCATATGGTTACAGAACTGCAGTAAAGTGGAACAATTTTCAGCTTGTGTGATTGGAGGATATCTGGATGCATATTATAAGACTGTCCTACATAAATGAGGAAAAGTTGAGGTGCCTTTATTATTCTTTTGTTCCACTCTTTCTTTCTATGGGGAATTTGCCAATGCAATATCACTGTCTTCCTTTTAAACAAACAAACAAAAAAAAGGCAATGGCTGTTGAAAATAGCAATTCCAGTCCTAATAACCACTGGGAAGCATTTCTTGCTCAATGTTATCCTACTTTTTCTAAAGCAAGTTACAGTGGATCAATATATTTGATTTGGGAGAAATGAAGTAACAGCTGCCCAAACTGAGCTTGAGCACTCCTGAATTTTGAGGTGTTCAAATCTGGAAGGCAGGTGCTCGGGGGAGGGAGGGGCTGTGGCTCCGCAGGGGAGCACGGCAGCATGTATGCAGCAGCGTGTCTGGCGTTGCGCGAAGCCAGACATGCTGGTCTGAGTGGCACGGTAAGGGGGCTAGGGGGTTGGAGAAGGGGTAA